>NC_092504.1:144249944-144600207 GCF_047511675.1 Marmota flaviventris | reverse complement strand
AATGCACCAGCAGAGGGTGCTGTGACCCCGAATCACTGGGCTCAGCCATCAGGGGATGCACAGGAAAGTCAAACCGCCAAGAGATGAAGTGAGTCACAGAGGTAGGCGCTGCTACACAGAGGTGTAGGGGCAGACGAGGATGATTCGTGACTCTACACCTTTAAGAAGCATCATCCTAGCTCTTCTCTTATTCTCCTACGGAGATAAAGGTGAGGAGACAGATCTAGACGCACAGACCTTTACTTACATAAGTGACTCAGCTCACTCCAGTGGAAAAGCAAAACACAGACACATCAGGGGTCTTACAGGCAACTTGCTAAACTATCACCAGAGATGCGACAGCACATCAGCGCTCTGCGAGGGTGGCGAGCTCCCTGACAGTGGCAGTGTGCAGACCAAGGCTGCTGCACACCAGGACGTGCACGCCACACGCGCAGCTCCAAACACGCAACACACGCCGACACAGGGCGCGGGAAGGACAGGGCCCGGGTGGACATAGGTGTCACTCACTGCCAGCAGGACAGAGGGCAGCGAGGGCCAGCCCTCATGTGAGTTATGACCTCATGGGTCTAAGCCCCAGGGCACTAGCAAGGTCTCTGGGAGAGGCCAGGCTGACCGCCTGACCTCCCCACCACGGTCAGGCTGGGTAAGGTGCACCTTCAGTATCAGTGAGCTGCCGTGGCTTCTGAGTCACCTCAGCCACGAGCAGCCCCAGATCCTTTAAAGGGAGGGAAGATCTTTCATCCTGCCAAGCTGCTACAGTGACCGCTGGCCTGAGGGGTCTCACCTAAACACACCCTCGTAGCCAGCCTCAGCTCCCTTCACTGGGCTGTTTCTGCACCTGGCCAGGGAGGCTGGGGGGAGGACGGTGGGCGGAACGGCAGGTGCAGGCCGAGCTCCCAGGCTGGCGGCACCAGGAGGCGGAGCACACCAGGCTGCAGGCCGGTGGTCATCGTGTCCGTGCAGCTGGGAACTCGACATCTGCTTTGTAGGGTCTAGAGATGACTTCTGTTTTACATGGCTTTTCACTTTTTATTAAAACATTTTCTTCCAGATCTTCTGGATGAACTATTTTTAAATGGATGTAAGAGTCAAAGAAACCCAAAGGTAAACTGAGCTCCCCGCGGGGTCTCCGGCTCTTCATCTCCAGCCACCGCGCTCCGTCTACACCGTATGGGAGCTGCACTGACTCACTTGGCCACTCTCATGCACTTACTTCTCTGCACTTGGCTCAGCCATTTCGAGTGAGCTGCGGACCCCAGGACACTGCCCCTGGACCCTGCAGCATGAGTCTCCGGAGCGGGGGACGTCCTCCCCAGTGATGGGGACAGGCTCCCTCGTCAGGATGCCCAGTGTCCACCCAGCGTCTGGATCTCCACCTGTGTGTGTGAGGGGCTCTTTTGATCACGGCCTGGTTCTGAACTGGGACCCCCGCAGAGTTCCAGTCCTGCCTGGGCTCTGGGCTCTGAGCACAGCACCTTCCTCCCACCGTGTCGGGGGATGGCACTTGTCTGGCAGAGGGTACGCAGCCGGGTGTGCAGGGAGGTCCTTTCAGAGCCATGAGCCGAGGAGCTCAGCACTGACGCTGACTAGAGGCCACCCCACCCGCCACGTGGACAAGTCTGGGAAAGGCTGGAACCTTGACGTCCCAGGGAGGCACAGCAGCCTCTGCTTCCACGCGAGGCCTTGAGATAGGACAAGGGCCACGGGGGAAAGGGGTCTTCAGCAGTGGAGAGGGAGCGAGGTGGGGAGTGGCACGGGGCTCCCCACGGCTTCTGCAGACTGGCATTCCTGAGGGTCTTCTCACCTGCGAGGACATGCCAGCTCAGCTGAGGGTGACAAAAGGACTGAGTGAGAGCTCTGGCCCTCTACCCTGAATGTGTCGCAGATTCTTCAGGAGGGACAGTGGCACCCATCCTCCATCCCATGAAGACCTTACGCTGCTCAAACAAGTCACCAGCCAAGACCCCAACGCAGGTTTGAAAACACCGCAAAACACGGAAAAGAGCTGGAGGGCCCTGGAGATCTGGTCTGTCCAGGCCCCGGCTCCTTCTGCTGCTAGAGCAAATTGGAGCAGGAACCTACGAAGTCCCCAGAGAGGGGCGAACAGGCTCGTGAGCAAAGGTGCTCAAGACGCAGTACTCCTGGGTCCTCCTGAGCTCGTGCACAGTCACTCCACACCCAGTCCCACACCGGTCACCCCGGTCACTGTGACACGGTGCACAGACAGGCCGGTGCAGTGGAAAGCCTGGGGCTCCATCCCCACAACACCGTGGGGAAAACGGCCCCGGGGAGCGTGCCGAGCCAAGCTGGCGTGAGACCCCGTGAGAAGGACAGATGGTCAGGCACTCACCTTGTCAAGGTGTCCGCGGAGCCTGCCTCTTCACACTCCATGTGAAACACGCTAGAAAAGGAGTCCTGAAACAGAAGACGGGAGGCTGAGGCTTGGCGTCGGCAGAGCGCAACCCAGGCGCGGGCGGCTGCTCCTGTCCTGCTGCCCCAGCGAGGCCCGGCTCACGCGCAGGCTCTCGCGGCTGCTCCCCACGTCTCGTCTGGTTTTGACGGGCAAGAAGGCCCACCGCAGCCCGCGCTGGTCCACTGCTGTCCCACCAGGGAATCCTACCCGGATGCTGTTATCACCCACAGGCAACGTGCCTGTGGGTCACACGGTGATATTTTATCATCACTGAAGTAACACGAAGACTTGGGTGCCGTGAAAATCACCCTTGAAATCACACTTAAAAAGCAAGACGCCCATCTGCCCCGTGCTACAGTAGCACCTGAATAAAGAACTGGAAAGGACCATCAGAAGGGGGCGTGACCAAGGGCGTTTGGAGAGGCTTTGATTTTATTTTTGCTCATGTCGAAATATTTTAATGCACAGATAACTGCAATAGATATGAACCAACAAGGCACCTGATTCCCTTTGTAAATGTAGCAACGTAAGTTGTAAAAAAGTCAGCGAAACATATTCACGGCTTCTTGTCATCTGTAGTCCAAGGCACCGCTTTTCCAAATCAGCGTGTTACCAAGCAGGCTGCGACCCGGCAGAAGCTCGCACTGAATATCCATGAAAGTGATATTTAAGATGTTTAAAAATAAGTGCTTCATGTATAACTTTCAAAAATTAAATGCCAAAGAGCAGGCCGTGAAGGCTGAATCTGACATGGGCGTTAATGGATGCTGACCTGAACTTTAAGGCTGACAACTGTCTTGTGATCAGCTCTGCGTCAAGGGTTTCGTGACCAATTTAAAACGTGAAAGAGCACCTATGGACATGCGGACTATCTTTTTAGCACAGTGAATTTTCATTTGCTATCCTTTTGAATCAGCCGCTGTGACACACACACACACACACTCACACGCTCATACACACACACTCATACACACAGATGCACACGATGACGGGCCACACAGCCTTCCAGCTTGTTAAAGTGCCTGGTTGAATGCTTTTCTATCCTACTTTCCCGGTGCCACACGGACCCACGCGGACGCTCTTCCCAGTTCCACGGAACTGCGTGGTCTTAAAGGAAGAAGGACCACGTCGGAAAGAAACGTGCAGAGGCGATGGTTCCTGGGTCCAGGAGGCTCAGAGACCGCACAGAGCGCAACAGCGAGGGCCAGGACTCGACTCTCCTGCCAGACTCGGGCAGATGCCCGTCTGTGGGTGGCCAGCACTGGTGTGAGCACTCCCCTCTCCCTACACCCTGGGCTTGTCCTGTGCCTCCGCCAGCAACAGAAAACTGCGCTCTAGAGGGTAAAGTCGGCCTTAGGAGGTGGGCAGTGGTGGGTCGGGACGTTGGTGAAGGTGACAGCATCTGTGATTTCATCACCGTGAGTACCCCGCTGGGAGGAGGTGCCCAGCGTCACCCAGCCTGCAGAGGGCAAGTCAGACCTTGTCAGTACTGACAGGTGCCAGACTGGTCAGTGCCTGGAGTAACGGCCTCTCTGGGCGACACCTGTGGTTTGCAAGACCCTGTGGGAAAGGGAAGCTCTTCACCCAGCACTCAGAGCCAGGTCCACCTGCTTAGAGCAACAGGGCACCCCACCCTGCCGTGGAAATCTCACTCCGCAACGACTTCTTCCCATCCAGAGGTGTTCATCACCTCGCCACCTACACAGCGACCTCAACAGTGTGGCCATGGGCTACGCAGTGGACACCGTGTGGCCATCATCATGGTACCTACACAGTGACACAGTGTGGCCGTGGCCATGGTACCTACGCAGTGGACACAGTATAGCTGTGGCCATGGTACCTATGCAGTAGACACAGTGCACACAGTGTGGCCGTCGCCATGGTGCCTACGCAGTGGACACAGTGTGGCCATCATCATTGTGCCTATGCAGTGACACAGTGTGGCCGTGGCCATGGGCTACGCAGTGGACACAGGGTGGCCATCATCATTGTGCCTATGCAGTGACACAGTGTGGCTGTGGCCATGGGCTACGCAGTGGACACTGTGTGGCCATCATCATGGTACCTACACAGTGACACAGTGTGGCCGTGGCCATGGGCTACACAGTGGACACAGTGTGGCCATCATCATGGTACCTACACAGTGACACAGTGTGGCCGTGGCCATGGTACCTATGCAGTAGACACAGTGCACATAGTGTGGCCGTGGCCATGGTACCTACGCAGTGGACACAGTGTGGCCATCATCATTGTGCCTACGCAGTGGACACAGTGTGGCCATCATCATTGTGCCTACGCAGTGGACACAGGGTGGCCATCATCATTGTGCCTACGCAGTGGACACAGTGTGGCCATCATCACGGTGCCTATGGAATGGACCCAGTGTGGCCGTTGTCATGGTAACCGTGCCAGGCCACAGGGTAGCTGTCGCCATGGTTGAGTAGTGGTGGGATCGGGGGGTCTTGGAGAAGCCCTACACCCCACCCACCCCTCAGCTAGACAGGCACCTAGTGCCACAGGGACAGCTGTGTGGCTGGGCCAGTGATGGGGCCCTGTGCACACGCTCCCAGGGCCGTGGCTGTACTCACGGGGCAGTCTTCGTCCACTATGAAGATGGTGCAGCTTTGGACCTGCATGAAGGAGATGATGGTGGCCGCTATCTTCTTCAGAATCACCTCTAGTGACTGCTGCTCCTCAAAAATCAGGCTGGCCAGGTCCAGGAGCACCTAGATGGAGGGAAGTGCCGCCTGCAGGGGCTGCCCACGTCCTCACTGCCGCTGTCGGCTGACCGCCCCAGTGCTGCAGCAGCAGGCCTGTTCTGCCTGCTGGCCACACGCCCTGATGACCATCAGGAAGGCCACACAGAGGCTAGGCTGCAGGTGGGCAGCGTCTGGCTATCCTGATGACCCCTCCACTAGCGTGACAGGGACAAGCTTCCTACCCACAGGGTGCTCGCAGCAGTGAGCGGGCGCTGCTGTGGGGCTGAGCACTACAAGGTGTTCTGAAGAGCGTCCGGCAGGCGGCACACAGGGATCACTGCCCGCCACACCCAGATCAACCTTCACCACACGCCAGTCTTCAGAGAGCTCGACTCTGCACGAAGCCAGCGTAAGAGCCCCTGTGCCTTCCTGGGACTGTCTTCTCTGAAGCCAGTTTGCTGGAGAAGACCCGCCCTGGCTGAGGCCTAAGGGTTCAGGGTCAGGCGACAGGAGCCGAGTCCACAGCAGCACATGGAATGTGTGTGGAGGGGAGAGCCCGAAGAGGGGAACGCAGACCAGCAGGAAGGAAACATGCCCGTCATGTTCAGACGGCAGAGAGGGCACGGAACGTCCACAGCAGGCAAGAGCAGGCACAGGGAGGGCCCCATGTTCTCTGGTGTCCACTCACACCCACAGAGGCAGCGGGCACTGTGGGTGTCCCTCACCTGCGAGTCTCAGAACGCTCACCTCACTCGTACCATCTCTTAAGCACTTAATTGGGAATGTGCTGGAACAATACAATCAGGGATCTAGAAACCAGGGCACTAACCAGAGGGCCAGAGCAGGTTCCGTGGGACATGTGCCTCGTGGTTGCAGGACAATACGCGAGTTGTCAATGTGGTGATAATGAAGACAGTCCAGAAGAAGCAGGCAGAGGAGTGGGGTGGGGGGGGAGGCTGGGGGGACGGCGGGTGCTGGGTGCAGGTCTCATGGCGCCCAGAACCCAGGGACGGCAGGAACTAACGCGTTACTCAACAGCGCCTGGGCAGCAGCTGGACACCCACATGCAATGGGCAGGGTGAGGGCCACGTGAGCCTGCGCTCTCAGGTCAGCAGACTTCCACAGAGGTGGGGCGACCGAGCAGGGAGACAGGAATCGGTAACAGCTTCCAGAACCCAAGTGCCTCTGAACGTCTGACCTAGTGCCCTGCACCTGAGCCAAGCCAGGACTCTCCCGCGGGGACACGGACTCCCGCAGCGCTCACCTGGTTCCTCCTGTTCTCCAGGAGCGAAGTCTCGTAGAGCTGGGCATTGTGAAGCACGATGCCGCAGAACGCCAGGTAGGCAGCAAAGTCCTGCAAAACAGCAGCCGAACCGTCAAGGGGCAGTGCCCAGACCACTGGCCCCCAGGTCCACGGTAAGCGAGAGCCACGAGCCCAGGTGCAGGTGGCACTGATGCCAACCAAGTGGGCCAGTGTGTTCTCAGTCTCCTGGGCACAGTAGGTCTGGGCCGGCAAGAGGAAGGGGAGAGGGGCTGGGAGGGGGCTTCTTCCCATGAGACCGCCATCTGCTCTGCAGAATCTGCAGTGGCCTCCATACGATGCTGAGACTCAGGCCTCGGCTGAGACTACATGGAGCCTGCCAAGGGCTACTGCCGCCAGCACAGGCACATCTGCCATCAGGACAAGGACAGCAGCAGCGATGCAGCCACACAGTGCATCAAGGTGCAAGTAACACTTCCAATGTGCTCTTTAAACACGGACCCTCACAGCACCCTGAACACCCCCTCCTGGGGTTATGTGCTACAGTCACGTTAATTATCAGTCCAAGCACATCTTGAGATCGCATGCTTTATCCCACAACCATGAATAGATTTTGCCAAGATGTGATAGAGCCTAAAACTGCAAATTCATTCAAGAGGGCTTCACCTTAAAGGGCTATAAACACAATAATGGAATAAAGAGCCAACCCAGAACCATGCTTTCCCACCAAATATCCGCAGTTGTCCCTGGCAGCACAGGAGGCTAGATAGGTATTCAAAGGTACTTGCTGTGCTAAAGCATAAGGACAAACAGGTGCCACACAGCCTAAGCCTGGGTCAAAGTATCTCCTGTCTTGTCTGAATGTCTGTCCAGCTCCTATGAATTTTCAGAGGAGCAATGTAAATACAATGGTCCTGGGGGAGGGGGCGCTGGCGATGGACGGTACAGAGGTAGGTATTCACCAGGAGGAACGGCACGCCTCCCGCAGGATGAAGTTAAGAATGGGTTCAAGGACGTGCTGGAGGGGACAGATGCCACTATGGCCTGGGGAACGGGGCCTTCAGAGTCATAAGAGACGGGCATGAAGTAGCAGCTAGCCTGTTCCACGCACCCTGGATCTGCACCCGGGCACCAGCAGTCTGTGGGCCAAGCCTGTAAAGCAATGGTGCACCAGAGAGCAGCTCCCACTTGTGCCAACCTGGAGGCTGAGCCTGGGTGGCCCTGGACTTTCACTCAGGACAAGCCTCTGCAGCAGACAGCAAAGGCGAGCCAGGCCACGAGGACACCGTGAGCCAGGCCATCAGGGCCCACGTGCACAGCCGAGGGCAGGGGGCAGCTGCAATTCCAGACTGAGCAGCTCCACGCTCCCAGGTAGCACCCACACTGCACACTGCACAGGGCAAAGATGCCTTTCAACGCTCAGGGTGCTGCAAAGCGCCATCAAGGACCCCCAGTGGTTGCTCTGGGTCGGCATGCAGTACTGGGCCTCTGGCGGCAGCACGGCTACAGTACCTTCTCGTCCTTCTCCGTGAAGGTCCCGCCACTAGCCGATTTCTTGTTGATGGCCTGGGCCACACCGACGACCTGGTGGTGTAAGCACAGAAAGAGACACGTGTTTTCCTTGGCTGAGATCACCACCAAGAATCCCCCCGAGTGAATGTGTGGAAAGGACAGGGTCGCAGACCTGTGCAGAACCTCAGCCCCGGAGCAAGCCTGTGCCCGGAGCAAGCCCTGTGCCCCGGCAGCCTGCCTATTTCTGGTCGACCTGATGCTGCCGGCTTCTTGGGCCAAACCCAGCGGGACCCTGGTCCCCCCTGCAGTCTGGATGAACTAAGTGGCGGAGACAGTTTATGTGAATGTGCTCCACAACCATCTCTACATTTCAAATAAATAAAGTGAATGTTTTATGCTGCTTTTAAATATTTCAGAAGGGCAAAATGCTCTTTTACTAAAAATGAAACAGTCCTGAGTGGCCAATCACAGAAGAAATGTGGGAGGGTCTCCAGGACACAAAGACGTCCTGATGCAGGGGCGAGGTTCAGCTGCTTTGGAAACTTCAACCCTGGAAAACCATTTGACCTTCAACAGACTTATTTTTGGGCTACTGGAATACGAAAACAGGAATTAAAAGTCGAGCCTTATTTCAAACAGATCAGAAGGCACCCAGAGGGCGAAGGGTACCTTAGGAGACAACTAACCTACCCGAGATGGGCCTGAGACCCCAGCAAGAGGTGTGCGTGGGAGGGCCTGCCCAGCTCACTCCTCGGCAGCTTTGATAAATGACCTGACCTCCCCGTGAGGGCAGGGAAGCACACACGCTCCTCCACGTGGTTGTCTGACCCTGACACCCTTATTCCCGCTCTCCTCCTCATAATAAAGGATATCAACATTTTAAAGGTGGAACACCTCTTCGTCCTGACTCACCACCCTGGGTCAGCTCGCTCACCTCTGTCCCCTCAGCTCCTAAGTCAGCCAGCTCTATGGCTGCTCACTTGAAGCCGACTCGCCAGGACTGTCAGGGCCGCTGGGTTCACACACAGCAGAGGGGCAAGGCCGCATTCGTGTGTGTGAGGTTCCCGGGCCTTGGATGACTGGTCCTTTCAAGTGTTCTTTCCTTTTGTGTATCAGCGGCTGCCCTGAAGGGGCTCAGGACCCAGCGTGGCGGGACATGACCCCACAGCACTGCAGCACAGACCGGCGACCGTCACGACCCGGGCTCTCAGCCCGCGGGAGTGAGTGCTAGGGCCGTGTGGCAAGGGGCACAGGCTGGGAGTCTGCTGGGAGGAAAGGCCAGCTGTTTGGGATGACCAGGCCATCCCCAACACCTCCACGTCTTAGAGGAAAAGACAGGCGCAGCTGACAGCGTTTTCTCTGAAATCAAGACTGTGGAAGGACGTTACTGTCAGAGCCGCAGGCCCTGAGACAGAGGTCAAAGTGGGCCACCAGTGGCATCCTGGACCTTGTCAGAGGCTGAGCGCTGGGTGACTGTCGGGTCGATGGGATGAGGAGACACGGGGACAAGAGGGTGTGAGACATTTTATGTGTGGCTCAGAGAGCGAGGGTCGTGCCGGGAAAGCAGAGCTGAAATGCAGGCTGAGCCCACGGGGTCCCAGCATGTCCCATGTCGCTGAGCAGGCAGTGCAGGGTCCCCAGGGCCCTCCCTGAGGAAAACCACATCCCGGTTCCCCTGAGGTCTAACCTGTGGTCCTCTGCTCAGGAGTGTTCACGAGGCAAGTGTCAGTAACTGTGGGCTCCAGGGATAGTCCCAAGGCCACCTGCAGAGTGCCACTGTGCTCCCTCTCAGCTACAGGTCGCAGCTGGGTCTCTCACTGCTAGAGTCTCCGTCGATTCCTTCTTCACACCTGCCTGTCCCTTCCTCTGCCTGTTACACCGGTGCCCGTCCTGCTCGCTCTCTCTGAAGGCACCGATTTGACTGTACGCTCCTCAGCAGGCGGCTTTCCATGGGGCCTCAGGGTCCACAAGGGGCCAGTGTCCCTGCGCTGGTGGGCGGGACTCCCTCCGGCTGTGTGTGGCCTGGTCCTGCTGCTCCAGGGGTGGTGCAGTGTCTGGCAGCTCACAGCTCTGCTCTCGTGGCTGTCCCCCGCTCTCCACCTCCCACCCGGGCAAGCCCCAGCCTGTGAGTGCAGGTCCCTGGCCACCCGGCCCGCGCCCCGCAGCCCACCTGTCTCTGGTCCCCTGCTCCTCTCGCCTGGGAGTCCCCTCCTGGTTCCGGGCACCTGGTTTCTCCCTGCCGCAGCTTGTTTGTAGACTTTCAAGTTTGTTTCAGGGGACTCTATTTCCCACTTGTCTGCAGAATGGAAGGTGGTCTGCCATCTACCAGTCTTCATCTGCCCAGTGGGCCGTGGGCTGTCTCGGCCCCGGGAATGGGCTCCAGGCCGCCCCGTAAAGCGGCCCGGTACTGACAGCCTCCCCTTGCCGAGTCACCGCAGAGGCCGTGAGTGCCCACAGAGGACGCCAGGCGTGTCTGCTGGCTGCACTGCCCAGGGACCAGGGACCAGGAAGCCTCATGCGTTTGTGTGCACACGACTTTCCCCACGACTCCGATCTGCAGTTGGCTGAATCCACGATGCAGAGTCAGCCAGGGAGGGCCAACTTCACTTACATTCTTCCCCTCCAACATTAAATAAAATACTTACCATTAGGTGATTTTATGGAATGAGGACTCCCAACAACGACTTTTTCATAGTTCTAGTAACCAGCTATTTCTCCACTATTAATTTTATACCTTAGGTATTAAATGCTAATTTATTTAATGGATAACTAATTGAATGTAACTTCTGTATTTAATCCCTATATTTCTAATTTCTATATTCTAAACATAGTATATAATTTCTATATTTAAAAATGAGGCAATGGCACACGCTTGTGATCTCAGAAGTTCAGGAGGCTGAGGCAGGAGGATCTCAAGTTCAAAGCCAGCCTCAATAACTTAGGGAGGCCCTAAGCAACTCAGTGAGACTCTGTCTCTAAATAAAATACAAAAAGGGCTGGGGGTGTGGCTCAGTGGTCAAGTGCCCCTGGGTTCAATCCCCAGGGCCCTCCCACCAAAACAAGGGACAGAGAGTCTCTCACAAGAGACTCCTTGACCAGAAAACGTACCTACTATGTGCCCTGCCTCCATTTACACATGAAGACGTCTTAAATCTACACTGGCATGAAGAGCAGGCCTGGGGTACAAGAAGCTGCCTGGTGCTTCTGAGTCTCCAGATGGTCAGAGGACAGCAGCTGGCTCCTCAGACTTCCAGGGACTGGAGCAAGCCAGGCCCTGCCCTCCTGGTCCCCTCTTTGGTAGCCATCGGGACAAATCAGTGTGTTCCCCCCCACCCCAATCACAAGCTTTTAAATGTCACTTTTCAAGGAAGCTTTTCAAGTAAGTAGGTGTTAGTGAGCACCCTTCCTCCAAGGTCACAGGGAGCAACCCCCTCCAAGGTCACTGGTAACAACCTCTCCTCCAAGGTCACAGAGAGCAACCCCTTCCTCCAAGGTCACGGGGAGCAATCCCTCCTCCAAGGTCACTGGTAACAACCTCTCCTCCAAGGTCACTGGTAACAACCTCTCCTCCAAGGTCACAGGGAGCAACTCCCCTCCAAGGTCCCTGGTAACCTTTCCTTCAAGGTCACAGGGAGCAACCCCCTCCTCTTGGACCCCCCTCCTTCAACCCACAGGCACGGAGGCCACAAGACAACCTCTACACTTCCCTGACCCCACTGCTGGGGATGCTCAGCATGGAGACCAAGGCAAGGGGCCCGAGGAAGACAGCCTGCCAGCCCAGCTCTCCTGGCTGCGGGACGCTCCACGGACCCGGCTAACCTCCGTGGACCCGACTAACCTCCGTGGACCCGGCTAACCTCCGTGGACCCGACTAACCTCCGTGGACCCGTCTAACCTCCGTGGACCCGTCTAACCTCCGTGGACCCGTCTAACCTCCATGGACCCGGCTAACCTCCGTGGACCCGGCTAACCTCCGTGGACCCGACTAACCTCCGTGGACCGGACTAACCTCCGTGGACCCGACTAACCTCCGTGGACCGGACTAACCTCCCAACACCCTCCTTGCTGGACAGCGGGACGTAAGGCCTCCTGGGGGCAGCAGCACCTCGCCAGGTGCTCTTTCGGCTCTTCCTGGACGCACTCTTCCACTCGCCTTAAGGGTCCACTCCACTATCACAGGCCTGACACAGAGCAGTCTCTGTTCTGGGCAAGGAACAGAGAGACAAGGCAGGTGAAAAGTCCTGTCCCCAAGGAGCTGGCCTTCCAGAGCTCTAGACAGGGTGGACGGGAGTCCCACCCCGCCCCACTCCTCCCTCACAGACACACAGCTGAAGAGGGCTGCTGTCAGCCTGACAGTCACGGGGACCGAGGTCCACTCCCAGGTCGACACATCACAGAGGCCACGGTTCAGTCACAGGCTGATGGGGTCACACAGACCTGAGGTCCACTCCCAGGCTGATGGGGTCACAGAGGCCACAGTTCAGTCACAGGCTGATGGGGTCACACAGACCCGAGGTCCACTCACAGGCTGATGGGGGTCACACAGACCTGAGGTCCACTCCCAGGCTGATGGGGTCACACAGACCTGAGGTCCACTCCCAGGCTGATGGGGTCACACAGACCTGAGGTCCACTCCCAGGCTGATGGGGTCACACAGACCTGAGGTCCACTCCCAGGCTGATGGGGTCACAGAGGCCATGGTCCACTCCCAGGCCGACACATCACAGAGGCCATGGTCCACTCCCAGGCTGATGGGGTCACAGAGGCCATGGTCCACTCACAGGCTGATGGGGTCACACAGACCTGAGGTCCACTCCCAGGCTGATGGGGTCACAGAGGCCATGGTCCACTCCCAGGCTGATGGGGTCACAGAGACCCGAGGTCCACTCCCAGGCTGATGGGGTCGCACAGACTTGAGGTCCACTCACAGGCTGATGGGGTCACACAGACCTGAGGTCCACTCCCAGGCTGATGGGGTCACACAGACCTGAGGTCCACTCCCAGGCTGATGGGGTCACACAGACCTGAGGTCCACTCCCAGGCTGATGGGGTCACAGAGGCCATGGTCCACTCACAGGCTGGTGGGGTCACACAGACCTGAGGTCCACTCCCAGGCTGATGGGGTCACACAGACCCGAGGTCCACTCACAGGCTGATGGGGTCACACAGACCTGAGGTCCACTCCCAGGCTGATGGGGTCACAGAGGCCATGGTCCACTCACAGGCTGATGGGGTCACAGAGGCCATGGTCCACTCCCAGGCTGATGGGGTCACAGAGGCCTGAGGTCCACTCCCAGGCTGATGGGGTCACACAGACCTGAGGTCCACTCCCAGGCTGATGGGGTCACAGAGGCCATGGTCCACTCCCAGGCTGATGGGGTCACACAGACCCGAGGTCCACTCCCAGGCTGATGGGGTCACAGAGACCTGAGGTCCACTCACAGGCTGATGGGGTCACACAGACCCGAGGTCCACTCCCAGGCTGATGGGGTCACACAGACCTGAGGTCCACTCCCAGGCTGGTGGGGTCACAGAGGCCATGGTCCACTCCCAGGCTGATGGGGTCACACAGACCCGAGGTCCACTCCCAGGCTGATGGGGTCACACAGACCTGAGGTCCACTCATAGGCTGATGGGGTCACACAGACCCGAGGTCCACTCCCAGGCTGATGGGGTCACACAGACCTGAGGTCCACTCCCAGGCTGATGGGGTCACAGAGGCCATGGTCCACTCATGAGCTGACAGGGTCTCGGGGGCCAGAGGTCCATCCCTCACAGGTTCTCAGGGCCACAGAGGCCGGAGGTTCCGAGTGCCTACCCAGGCTCAGTTGGGGTCCCCTGCGTATGCTTATCTGGTCAGCAGTCCTTTTGTGAAAAGAGAGGAACAGCTTCTCACGGTGACTTTAGGGAACAAAGGCAGAGTGGCTGCTGAGACCCACTTGGACTACAAGCCTGTGACAGGCTCCAGAGCCAGGAGTGATGTGGGAACAGGGAAGCAGGCCTGCGGCCAGGCTTGGGTGACAAGGACGTCTGAAGGCAGGCCACCTTTGGGATCCCACAGCTCAGCAGGGGCCGCTGAGTTGGGGTGGCGTTCTGCGCTGGAGGCTGGCACTCTCTGGCTGATTGCTGCCGTGCTCAGGAACGCTGGCCGTGGGGCGAGGAACCAAGGCCCCTGCCCACAAGTGGACCTGGAGCCCAGTGAGCAGCCCGCCAGGAACCCAGCAGAGCCACCCCCTCACTGGGTCAGGCCAGCACCCCTGGGCCACAGGCCGGCAGGATGACAGACAGACCCTGGGCTCGCAAGGTGGCAAGAGAGAACCAATAGGGGCCCATGCCTGTCAAGTAGTCTGTCACCGTCACAGAGACCTGGAATTCTAAATCCGGGTCACTTTCACTTTACTTCAGCTCTTGTGAACTGGTGCAAAAAGCAATATTCAAAAGTGTCAAAAGAGGACCATCTCTTGCTCTTTAAATTCAACCTGAATTATTAAATTTTCACTCTATGGTAAATGGAAGCAAGTAGCAATTTTTAGATGAGGGCTCACTATTACTTTTTATATAATATAGATATCTTAACATTTGTTGGATTTAACTGGGGGAGGGAGGAGCAGAAGGAAGGGGAGATACTAGATAATGAAACTGACCAAATCATACTGCTATGTTGTTTGCATACAAGAATACGTAACAATGAATCCCACCATTATACAAAATGGTACACGCCTGTAATTCCAGCAGCTCAGAGCTGACGCACGAGAATAGCAAGTTCAAAGCCCACCTCAGCAAAAACGAGGCACTAAGCAACTCAGTGAGACTCTGTCTCTAAATAAAATACAAAATAGGGCTGGGGATGTGGCTCAGTGGCCAAGTGCTCCTGAGTTCAATCCCTGGTATCCCCCTTCAGCCCCCAGAAAAGAAAAAAAGTTTTTGGACTTAAAAATAAAGGAATGTAAATTATTTAATATAGATTGGTGAATACAGATGTTTGCACATGTATCTATTAAGAGTAGCAATGTAACCGACAAACTCCTTAACCAGTTAAGAATGCAGGGAAACACAGAAATTATTTAATAGGCAAAGTCCATCCAAGGATCTAATTACGTAGTGCTGGGTCAGACATCACACAAAGATGTGATTCATGCATATCTGCAACTGGTTCTACATCTCCAACGTTCACATTCAGAGACTGCGTGAAGCTCCTCAGAGTTAAACGTGTAAATGATGTGTTAAGTCCACGCTTCGGTGCATCCCCTCAAGCTAATGCTCAGCCTGAATGGCCTCCTTTGAAGCACAACGAAGACACACCTTCTGTTGGTAAGCAGCACTTGGTGTGGACCAAGGTTTCTCTGGCGCAGAGGCCACCCTGATTTAACCTCTAGTCCCAGGCTGACGTTCACTCCGGCTGCTGGACCCGGGTCAGACGGAGGCACTTGGCCCGACTGTGCCAGGCCCACGGACTCCCAAGGAAGAGAGAGTGGTCGCGTCCTCCTGTGAGACAGGCTTATGGATGGTGTGAAGGGCAGTGGGGAGGGACGAGGGCCCCACTGGTCACCACACCAGACCAAGAAAATGGACGCCGTGGGGGCCCTTCTGCTATCTCCACAACAAAGCCACGGCAAGCACACTGCTGGGGACCAACAGAACAAAGGGACAACTCCAGGTCTTTAAGGCTGAAACAGATCAACCGTCAGCAGACTCTGCTTGCTTTTGCAGTGTTTCCCTGTGTTGGAAGCAGAGTGAAGGGTCGTGCAGGAAGCCGTGAGTTCACTCTCACGGGGTTCTCTCATCAAAGCCAGGCAGCCCCAGGGACAGTGGGCAGAACTGGGGGCCTAGCCTCCCCGACGCTGCCCCAGGGAGCAAGCACTGTGCTGGGCTCTGAGCTCCCAGACCTCCCTTCCACCCTGGGAGCTGCACACTGGACCTGACCGACACTCCTCCTGCCCCTCATCTAGATACTGCATTTCTGGTGAACAAGATCCATCTCTTCAAATCAAAAAAATTTAAAAGCAAGTATGTTCTTTGCTTCATTAAAAACATTTGTCTTTTCTGCCCAGACTAGTACTCTACATGTTTCAGTGATTCAACGATTTCTTGTTCAAAATAAGATACTTTCGGGAAAATAAGTGAGACTATTATAAAATAAGTAGATACAATCACCAAGCTTAAATCCTAGAAAATACTGCTTTGTACACTGTTGGAGTGACAGGTCTCATATGCATGCCTTACTTGTGATTTTTGGCAGACATAAAATGGCTTTGATTCATCAAAGTTTTTATCTCGTATAAATCTCATAAAAAATAGCTGATATTCTTGCATCTTTTCAGATTTTTTTAAAAGAAGATATAAATAGCTTGATATTTAGCTAGAATGCTGGGTGGTCACACTGCCAAGAACTCATAAATCCTCCACTGTAACTGCCATGTTAGATTCACATCAAAGAATCTCACTATGATAACCCAAGACCAAGATGATAGCACAGAAATGAGGGCTGCAGGGAGCTCCATCCCAAACTGGACTCTACTTCCTAATCGAGTTGATTCGCACGTCCCTGCACCTCCCAGCCCTCGCCCAGCAGAAGCAACAGCCACTGAAGTGGGCAGGAAACAGTGGCCATCGTCCATGGCAGAAGCTTTTGAAAGACCTGTCCATGTGAGGACCTGGGAGTCCACCGGCCTGCATCAGCATTTCCCAGGCGTGCAGTGAGCGAGCTCCCTCAAGTCCAGCCCCCTCACCTGTCCAGGAACACGACGACACCCCCAGGGCGTTATGAAGACCAGAGGACCCACTGCCAGGCCGAGGGCAGCTCTGCAGGGCCTGCTGGACAATACCGCTGGTCCCCGCAAACAGCACTGTTCCCAGGAGCCCGTGAGCTCCACGGCTCTCATGCACAGCCGGGCCGTGCGGTCCTGTCCCTCGACGATCCTCCTTTTGGGGTTCAGTCACTTCCTGCAGCGGTGGCTCTCCAACCTCCCTCCTCAGGATTCTGGGGTGCTGCGGGTACTTCCCGCTTTGCCCCCTGTTCTCTTAGAGGGGGGGCGAGGGAAGACGCAGAAGCCATCTGCCCTCTGCACTTGGTTCCAAAACTCACTGTCACAGAAGTTGAGGAAGAGACCCTGCTGCAACTGCCACTCGCAGTACTGACCACTGGTGACTCGCTGAAACACCTAACTAGCTGAGGCTCCTCTCAGCAGGGGCAGACAGAGTCGGGCTCCAGGGACGCCCGCAGGTCTTCCTGAGCTCCCCGCCAGGGTGCACTGGGGCCCTCGGAACCTGCTCCTCCCACAGCTTCCAGGCCGGTCCCTGCACCTCGGGCGGCCAGTGCCACCAACAGGCACACCAGGGTGCTTCTAAGCCGTCGACCACTAGTGACTCAACACCGCAGCTCTTTCTTGGTCCCCTGGTAAGTAGTGGGAAAGAAGAGGGTCAGGGGCTCTGCTGGTGACCCCGGGTCCCGGCTGGCTGGTTACGACTGAGGACTTGCCACGTGGCTGCTGGGCTCCCCCAGAAGCTGCCAGTTCTGGCTTCTTTTAAAACAGCAGGTGACGCTGATGCTCCATCACGGGTCTCCCAACACCCTCCAGGGTCCTCCTGTTTCCAGCTTCTGCAGCCAGGAGGCCACGCCCCAGGTTATGGGCTCCATTCTGGGAGTCACGAGGAAGCAGTGACTCCCGAGTCCTGGCCAGGCCTCTAAACTTGGATCTCAAGATCTCCACAAGAGAGGAGAGGTGGCCACACAGGCAGGCGGCCCTGCGGTCTGGAGTCACGCGGAGGCTGCCGCTGGCCCGTGACATTTATACCACCACCGCCACGCCTGCGCACGCCTAGCGCTTCTCTTTCTTCCTGTCCTCTGGAGACCGATTCTCTCTGGACGTAATTTCAGCTGGGCCACACAAGTCTGGAAAGAGGAGAGGTGGGGAGGGGAGGCTGCCCGCAGTGCAGAGCCAGTGGGAACCCCCTGAGTGACATCGCCAAGCCCCCGGGGAGGGCGCCAAGCGCTCCATCCCACGAATGGCTGGTGTGAGTGGACGGTCCAGAAACCAGTCGTCACAGCAACGAGGCCAGGGCAGGAGACACGGGGGCCGGCACCAGGGACAGGCTCAGGGCCCTGCAGGCTCTCGGGGAGGGCCCCGGCCACAGGACCTGCCGCTGACCCCAGCTTCATCAGACCTGCAAGCCAGCAGTGCAGTCACACATTCTGTGATCAAATCTAAGTCACAGGCCACCAGAATGGCTACTGCCACAGGCCCCCAAGCACACGCTACCAAGGTGAGGAGCACTGGGTACTGGGGATGGCCACACGGAGGTGTGGCGCATGTCATGAGGCTGACGCTCCTCTACCACGGGACCTGGCGCATCCCCTGCCGGACATGCTCCCACAAGAAACAGAGTCAAGTCCACAGGACGCGCTTCGCAGACACAGACAGCAGGTTCTCCAGAACTTAAAAAAATAGAAAAACACTCCACTGTCTACCAGCTCATGAGATGAGCAGGTCACGGTCCTTACCCACACCCCGGAGGAGCCAGCCGGCCACAGGAGGGTGCACTGCCGCCCTGCCACCCCAGGCAGGAATCTCCAGCCAGGAGGTGGACACGGAGGCCACGTGCCACATGGGCCCATGCTGTGGCACCCTAAAACCAGCAAACACAGCCCCAAAGCAGACCAGACACTGTGGTGGGGTGGGGGGCGAGGAGGCACAGCTCTGGGGTGACGGGGCAGTGGAACTCCATGTGGTGGGGTTTCCTGACCGTGTGCTCATCTGCCCAGTCTCACCAGCCACGCTTACAGTGGACGAGCGCCTTGCATGTGAGTCCTACCTGGACTCTGCAGGGCGTGGGGCTGTCAGCCGACCAAGTCGTCCTCACGGGCAGCTGGTGGGTAAAGAGAAGCCGGATCCTGAGGACAATTCTAAGCAAGGAGCTGCCTCACTTCACTCTAGTGACCCTGCTGACCCTTCTCCTGGGTTGCCTGGACCTACTGTGGAGAGACCATTCTTGCTACCTAGAAAGAGAAGTTCAGCCAGAGCGGGGTTTGGGCTGAATCCTTTCACCAGCACGAAGGAGTCTTGGGAGCCAAGATTTTGAAGCTAAAAGCTGAATGTGGTCTTCAAAAGTGTACAGAATCAGTCTGGCCCATACCAGGGCTGACAGACAGAATTCGAATAAACTCAGGTTCAGATGCCAACAAATAGCCTGTCGGCATGACTGCACCCCAGGTCCTGTGTGGCACATGTCCCCCCGCCCATCAGTACCACCGTCATGGGTCCAAGTAAGGCCCTTGGATTTTATTTATTCTCTCCCGGCTGACCTGATGAACCTCGCATGTGTGTCAAGGCTGCAGGTATTTTTAGGAACTTCTGCTGGACCTTCCTCTTAAGAAACTGTAGCTGAAGAAACATGCAGGTGCTGAAGATGTGGACTTCTGAGCAGCAACTGCCTCAGGACTTTATTAACCACAGGGCGACCACTGACCCAGGGCATCGCCACCTTGGTCCTCATTAGAAAAGAAGCTTGGGTTCCGCCCGGACCTCTGGAGCGCAGAGCCTGCACTGGGCAGGATGGATAGGCAATTCCTATGCCGTTGCAACTGCAGAAGCACCAATTCAGAAGACCGTGTGCTGGAGAAATTCCCAGGGCAGGGACACACGGGCTGTTCTGAGGGGAACGGGCTGCGGGAGTGAAACCCTCACAGGAACGTCTGGAGCGCACAGGCGCTGCCTAAAGCTGCCCACTGCCGCACAGCAGCAAAATGAACAGAAGTGAAGCGAGAGACTCCCGGGCCACGTCAGCACACCTGGTTCCAACTGGGCGGCAGGACAGAGACGCAGAACCCGAGCAGACTGACGAGGAGGGCAGCCGTGTGCGTCATGCATGTGATTCACCCGGCTGTGTCGGCTCCAGCTGGCCCTCCTGGCCTGGCCCACTGGGCCCTGACGCTCCTGCACCGCCCGCCCTCACTGGCATGCTCCCGTCCGACCCTGGTCTGGGCAAGACTGAGATTCAGAGTCTGAAGCACACCTCCTAGCAAACGTGCGTTGCTTTTGCACCTACAGGAGTCAAAGCCCTGCGGTCAGAGGGTGGCCAGTGGGACGGCACTTCCAAGGACGGTGTGGGCCCAGCCTGGGAAGCTACGGTGCCGGGAGCCCCAGGAAGCACGGCACGGGGGAGGGCTCCAGGGGGCAGCCTGCTGCGCACTCGGCCCTGGCTCTAGCACTGCCTGGGCTTCAAGGGGACTCCAGCGTCCAGACCCTGGCCGAGAGACTCGAGTTAACTGGTGTCACAGGGAACTTTACACGTCAGCCTGCTGGGTCCAGGGCCACCGGGACGGCTGGCCAACATTCCTTCTGTGTGTGTTGGTGACAGGTTTTCAGAGGGAAGAGCGCATGAGTCAGGGTCTGCCTAGAGAAGACCCTCCCACCCGCGAGGGCAGGCACCTCCCATCCACCTAGCGCCCCAGGGAAGAAGAGCAGAGGGAGGTCCTGCCACGGGACTCACAGACTCTAGGGACAGGGACGGCACTCACCAGCAGCCTCCCTCCTCAGGGCCGAGCATGCTGGCCGAGCACACTGCCCACTGCTGGGTGTCCAGCCCAAAGACGGAGGACCCTGGGCGTCCCGGCCGACCACGGGACAACCCCTGACAAGTCCCCCATCCATCTAGACACTGCAGACGCAGCCCGGACCGACAGAGTGAGCCCCCGTGCGGCAGAGCGGGAACACACAGCCGAGGACTCAGCTTATCTGAGGCTCTGTCCACTGTCTTTTCAAGTAAATATAAAATGATGCCGTCTCTCAGAATCGGCAGACTGACACGATTCACACTGAAATCTACACAACTGGAATTAGCTACGCTGGCTATTTTTTCAAAATCTCAATTTGAATCCAAAGGTCGACTGATGATCCTTAGAGCTGAATGATCATTCACGATGAAAACTCATTCCAGTCACGGCTTGGTCACTCTTCTAAGGCAGAATAGGTGCCCGGAGAGGGCAGGCAGGAAACAGCACGAATGACATTTGTTCTAGTCAAAGGCCACAGTGAAGCTGTCAGGATTCGTCCTGGCAACCGAGGGCTCGGTGGGGACACCAAGCTGAACACCGAGCAGGACTTCGGGCGCCTGCACATGTCACTGTCGTATTGTTTCACTCATATGCAAAGTAAAAAATATGTATATTTATATTCAAAGAGAAAAGTATTCTCAAATGACCTTTAAAAATGAAAAATTGCCTTACCTCCTCCCTGTGATTCTTAATTGGCATGCAGAGAATACTTTGTGTCCTGTAGCCTGTGATTTGGTCGACTTCTGCATTGAACCGGGGATCCTAGGGAGGAAAAAGAAATTCAATTTGATGACTGATCTGTACAAAGACTGATGGGATTTTTCTAATTTATTAGATCAGAGAATCTAACCTTCGACTTAGCTGGCCGAACTGAGTAAAAATGTCACGACGTGGCAGGCAGTCAGTCACGTGAACACTGCCATTCTTTGACAAAGACGAATCCAAGATTTTTTTTTTAGCAACTAGTGTTTATGAGAAACCAACAACGACCAAACAAAAAACAAAACAAAACAAAAAAACCAAACCGAGACTTTTAAAAAGAAAGGAAATTAAAAATACTATTTAGAGAATCTCACATTCAGGAAAAAACTGGTGGCTGTCACCTCTGTGACACAATCTGCCGGTCCCTGCTGTCTCGCGGCCTGGTTTTGCTGTGCCATCCAGAGAGCACAGCTCTGGAACGCCCCTGGGACCGGCGGCCTCAGAGCCTGCACCGACCTCCCCTGCGGAGGCCACTCCCCCGCTTGCCTTCGGGGCCTCTACCCCAAGGGCTCATGAGAATCTAACTTTCTGTGTGTGCAAAAGGGTGCATGGATGGACTTGTACGACTCCTCTGGCTCTCTTTCCCTTTCTACAAAGCACGAGGTGCACATCTAAGAACCACAGAGGACCTTCGTGGGGGTGTGGAAGTGCTGAATGTGGTTACGGATGGAGACTCGAGGGCAATGTCTCCACTAGGCTTTAGAGTAGGAAGACCTAAAATTAGGCTGCAGACTCCAGGAGGGATTCACTATCAAATGACTCTGCCGCTATCCAGTGTGATCAGGAAGGAAACCCACAGACACCGGGCTTGGGTGAGACCAGAAGGAAGCAGACGTGCAGACCCTCCGAGGGCCCCGCTCCCTCCGCACAGCCCTGGAAGGGCTCCCGATCTCTGCACCTGGAATTCCCTCCCTGGAACGTGGCGGGCCCACCTGGGAAAACCTCACCCTTTGAAGGTCACATCTGTGTATTAATCTGAAGTCAGGCACAGACAGAGCTGTGGTGGGTAGGCCACTGCATGAGCGTGCGCCAAATGGGGTCAGAAATGAGGCCAGTTCTCCTCCGAGAGGCCACACTTGGCTTTAAAGATGATTTCAAAAGAAAAGTTATAAAATGACAGAATACTATAAACACTTACTTCATTTTTGCTTTTTTCCCCAAACATGCTCAAGATTATATTAACTAAGATACACAAAAGCCTTAGCTAAATATTTCCTAAAAATAGTTCCTATTTATCTTTAGATCTTTAGGTATCTTTCAACTGCAAGGGAAAGGAGAGGAGACAGGATCCCGAGACGGACGAATCACAGAAGTGAGGAGCGAGTGACGAGGAGCAAGTCATTCTACAAACTTACAAATAAGAAGGATAAAAATGCACCTTCTGTAGCTAATTTTAAACAAACATTAGGATTGTGAGACCAATTTACGAAGCAGAGGACTTGACCAGTGGAGGCCGTGGACTGTGAAATCAGGAGGACGGCGTGGCTTCTTGGTGTCACGGTGACGTTCACCTCAGTGGCAATCCTGGAGGCTGCCCTTCAAGGAGGAGGGTGGGATAAACACACCCCTCAAATGCATTCTACCTGAAGGTCCAGATTCCTGGTACTGCAAGGAAAAGTGTCCTTCACCAATGAGGTCAGCACAGAGGGACCCACACAGAGGAGCGCTCACTCCTCCAGGCCAGGAAACAAAGGAAAAATGGAACTCTGCTACCCTGAGATGACAGCGGCTGCCAGCTGTGAGAGCACGCTGTGGGGAGACCCCCGCTGGGTGTCCCCCTCAGCAGGCTGCACACTCACAGGTACTGGACGTGCCCTCCCGAGAAGACCACCACCATCCCAGATGAAGCTGCAGCCGAGGCAGAGGGAGACACGTGCCCACCTCACAGCAATAAGCTTTGTGCCCGGGACGCTCCTGCCTTGGAGAAGCAGGTGCTGCCCACGGAGAAGACCTGAGAGACCTCCAACCTCCGTGGCTGGGCCTTGTAAACTAAAGAGAGATGCTGAGTTGAGGGCGAAGCAGGAGTGAGCAAGGGTGGCAGAAGCAGGAGTGGCCAGTCCCCTTGGACACGCAAGGGCCAAGCACTGAGAGGACAAGCAACGTGGCCTGCCGAGGGAAGAACAGACAGGCTCAAACGTCTGCATAAGCAGAAAGTGGGGGAACACCCCAAAGATGGCTCACAAGGAGAGAAGTCGGCAGATCCCATACGCGCTGAGCACCAGGACAGACAGAGGGACAGCAGGTCGAGTTCAGAAGAAGCCGTGAGCCACACTGAGTGAGCCATGAAGGGAGGAGGAAGCGCTTTCTTATGCCAGAAGCTAGGAATGAACCAGAAGGCAAATGGAGGCCAACGCGTAATCGCAGGCCAGATTCAAGGTCACGGGCACCAGGGTGAACCCCAGAGACAAACCTGGCACAGACCTCCTTCTAAAACTGATGTGATTTCCCTGGAAACAGTTGTATTTTTTATATTTGTGACAAGCCACTTCCAACCAGACCTGAGTCCCTGCTGACAAGATGACTTAGAGGGGTGTGGGGTGAGTGGAGAGCCGTCCAGAGCTTCAGCCTGGGGCTGAGCACCAGGAAACCAGCCAGGTGGTGCTGGCGTGGAGCACTCAGCCTGGCCCCGACTGCGGGGAGGAAGGAGGGCCTGGGACTGCAGCGCCCAGGGCCCAGGATTTCATCAGTCTTGCCTGATTAGACGAAGCCTCAGCAAGAACTGGGCCCAGCTGGGAGCTTGCGGCTGGGGTCTGTGCAGGGGTGAGCCGGCCTGCAGCCACCTCTCCCACCTGGCTGCTGCTCAGGTGCAGCCTCTGTAACAGAACTCCCCCCAGTGGAGAGCTGCCCTGGGTCCATGGGCCGCTGCAGCGACCACCGAGCCCAAGGGGCCGTGGGCAGCTCTAAGCTGCGGCCAGCTGGAGGGAGGGCAGGGAGCTGTGGACCCACTGAGGAGGTACCCGGAGTCACGCAGGGTCCCCGCCAACTGCAGAAAGCGTGGGAATTGAGAGGGACAGCAGAACCCGCTGGTGCTGGAGAACCAAGCAGGGTCCTGACATCAACCTCTGTGGCCCAGCCGCAGTCTGCACGAAGGGCGTCCCACAGAGCTGCTGCCCGTACCCCTCTGAGTGTCTCAGGAGAGAAAATGGAGAGGCTGAGCACTGCTCTGGACTGACAGGTGACCAAAGAGACACCACGACCCTGGATCCTGGTCAAGGTCCAGCCGAGAAGGAGACGTAACTCCTCGTGTCAGGAGCTGGGCGGCTCCGGCTCCTCGGGTGCACCTGCTCTCAGCACCTGGCGAGCCTCTTCTATGCCGTGACACTCTCTCGTCTTCTCACTGACCGGAGCTCTAAGGTCTTCTTCCTACAGCTGGGCCCTGCATGCCCCTGGGCTGCCCGGCTGATGGGTGAGTGGGGACAGTGTGCACCTGTGGTCTCTGCAGCTGGACTAAGTGGTGGATCTGGTCTTACATGTCTATGACCTGTGTCATTCTGTCAGTGATATAATTGCTGCATTTACAAATCTGTGTCATTTTGTATCATTTTCTATTATGGGCTTGAAAAAGTGAATCAAATATTGATAATTTCTTACAATTAATCTGAGATTATGTTCTTGATTCTTGCCTTCAAGCTGAGCACTATTCTATTTCATGGTCACTTCTTGCTTTTCCATGGCTATGTCACAACCTTTCAAAGGTCCTGTGGTCAAGTAAGTACAAGGAATATGGCTACAGAGCACCACCCCTTTTACAGCTGCAAGTCAACAGAAGGAGGGCTCAGAACACCTGAGAATGCATCATTCATATTCTGATGACTTTCACAGACTATGAGACTGGCTGGATGTGGTGACACATGACAGTAATCCCAGCAGCTTGGGAGGCTGAGACAGGAGGATCACAAGTTCAAGAACAGACTCAGCAACTTAGCAAGACCTGGTCTCAAAATAAAAAGTGAAGAGGGCTGGGGAAGTAGCTCAATGGCACAGCTCCCCTGGGTTCAGTCCCCAGGAAGGAAGGAAGGAAGGAAGGAAGGAAGGAAGGAAGGAAGGAAGGCAGGCAAGCTACGGGATGGTATTTTGATTATCCAAGTCATGGTGAGGCTGAGGGACTTCCTGTGCCTGGGAAACTAGAACAGACTCAGCCCCACGGCTCAGCATGAGCCTCTTGCCTGCTACAGCTTCTGTGAGCCACGGCACACATGGGTCGAGGGCACTGAGGGTGAAGTCCACAGACCTGTTAGAAGGCAGCACCACTATTAACCACATTAACAGAGCAGCAGGAGTCCGCAGGGGTCCTCAGAGTGTGGCAGCAGGGAGCTGGCACCCCCTCACCCCGCCCCAGGGCTGCACCACCTCATAAGCATGCAGTGTCAACCAAGATGCCCTGCTTAGAAAGCATTCATAACAGGGAAATGGGAAATCTGAAGACTCTGAAGAGTGTGATCTGTAAATCCACAAAGGGCCTGTGAATCGCTGTAGCAAAATCAGAACTATCAGATCTTTCCACTGAAATACCTTAGAGCAAAAATCTCCATATTCAAAAAGACATTCATAACTTTATTTGTTAAAAAAAAAAAAGAGGGTGGAAGGAGAGAAATCATTCTGTTATCAAGGGGGCCTGAAGGAGGGATATGACTGAAGGGATGAGCAAAGCCCAGGGTGGGTGGGTCGGCAGTGTCTGCACCTGTCACCTCAGAACCTCAGAAGGACCTGAGTTCACGCACGTGGAGACGGCACAGACCAGGACGAGTGTGACAAGGCGAAGAGGGACGCGTCCCCTCACGCTCTGTGAAGGAAGGACAGGCCAGTCCCCTCAGCCCCGTCTCCAGGGACCCCGGGAGGTGCTGAGGTGCTCAGGCATTTGAAAGGCAGGACCGCCCCCGCCCCTGGCCCTCCGCGGCCGCCCACCGCCCTCCGCGGCCGCCCTGCCCTGGTACCTCGTAGGCATCCTTGATGTTCAGGGGCTCGCCCAGCGCGGCCACGTGCCCCACGATGCCTTTGTTCCACTCCAGGCGGATGCAGCTGTTGGAGGCCTCCTCCAGCGTCGTCCCCTCCGCGACATCGAAGAGCCGGCTGACCAGGAACTTGTCATTGGAGCTGTCCTCGCACACGAGGAACAGGGAGTAGCGGTCAGCCGCGATGAGCCCGTGGATGTGCAGGAAGATCTTGTGGCACAGGGCCGTGACGTCCAGGTGGCTGGAAATGTCCTTCACTAACTCCAGGAGCCTGGAGCACTGGTCCCCTTCGTCACTGTCGAAGCGTGGAGGGGTGAGAGGCATCTGCTCCTGCTTCCCTGCGTCGGACAGGAAGCTCACGGCGCCCTCGGAGTCCTTGACGAGGATGGGTCTCAGGGGCCTGTCGAACTCCGAGGCAGAGATCTTCCTGGCTGGTGTCCCAGGGGCACTGCTGTCTGCGCGGGGACTGGGCGGCAAGGGGCACGAGCAAGACTCGGGGTGGCCTCGGACGCCGTCCCTGCACACGGGGATGGTGTGCACTCTCTCAGCAAACCATGCGTTGACCATTTCCCTGCAGGAAGCACAGGCACACGTAAGGTGGGGGGTGGGCAGTGCCTGGAGGACTCCCAGCGCGGGGAGCAGGCACTCGCTGTCCTGCACCCGGGGAAGAAGTGACTTGAGCCCTGGAGGCAAGCAGGCAGTGTCCACCAACTTAAAGGCCCTGCCCCTCACCCCGGGGCCTGCCCACATGTGCAAAGTGCAAGGCAGGCACCTGGCACTGTCTGCACAAGGAGGGGAAGTGGCTACCTGATGCCCTGGCTGGAGGCTGACTGGTCACCCAGGGGGCGCCCACCTGCCCAATCTCCACAGGCGACAGAACATGTTCTTAGCATGTGCTTAGAGTGTGCTTGGCATGCTCAAGGCCCAGGCTCACGTGAACACGTCGGACACAAGGGAAAAAGTAGCAGGTGGGAGTCGAGAAGGAGGCTCTGACCAGGTGGTCACTGCTATGCCCGGGACACACTGCTACTTTCCCTCCTCTTTCTGGACTCCAGGGGACTCAGAAGAACATCCCATTACAGACACAGAAGCAAACATCATCACTTATTTAGACCTGGAGAGGCCGATGCTGACAGCCCTCTTTCTAAATCCCGAGGCTGACTTCAGTGGCTGAGCTGACCCGTTCTACAGCTGCCCTGCAGAGGCGGACCAAAGCCCAGTCTCCTGGTGGATGCAAGTTCCAGGGGCACCAACGCCAGCCACCAAGGCGGCCCCAGAACCCACCAAGCTGGAGAGCCAAGATCAGCTGTGCGCAGAGGACGTGGGGGAACGACCAGCCCCGCACCCGCTCTGCACAGGAGCCCCGCCCTCAGACACTCTTCACCTGCACTGCACCGCTGTCCCCAAGCATCAGAGACGGGGACTCCTGGGGATGGCGTCCAAATGACTATGGTGCTCTGAAACTGGGCCATGGTTATAAACTGAGAGCAATGTGTGAAGGGGACATGTGATGAGCACCCGAGAGCCGGTCCCAGGTCACCGGGCCCAGCACACAGCAGTGCAGGGTGCGGGCTGGGTTCAGACACAGAACGAGTTCTCAGCCTGGCTGGGTGTCCTGTCCTGTCCTCGCCCTGGCCACTCCAGCCATCCTATATTGGCCGCTTCTAGCTGAAATCACTGGCTGATAGACAACCAAGAAAAGGTAGTTCCAGGTTCCCACAGCAAACCAAGAGCCCCAGGCCACCGCGTGACCAGTGTCATCACCAAGAGCACAGCCACCCACGCTGCGATCCTGACATGATAACCAGGGCTTTTCAAAGTTCTTGGTTTAATAAGTCGTACGTAGTAAAGCTAGAGCATAAAACTTCTCCTTAAATCAAGCTCTTTCATTGGCTCCCCAAACCACATCGTATAACAGACTCCACAGCTGGGGGTGGGGGTCACCTGCCATCTTCTCACCAAAGAGAAAAGTGTCCACTGCTGGAAGTCCCTGGGCTTTCCCTTGGCATCTTCCCCTGGGAGCCTCAGGGTCATCCTCGATAAACTGGGAACTGCTAACCGTCCCAACCCCTCACCAAGTTCAAGGTTCTGACCCCCTCAATCAAGATGTCCAGGCCAGCAAGCAGGGTGACCCTAGCTCAGCCATGAGGCTGCAGACCTGAGGGCTGGACAAGCACAGCTCTCTGGAGGTCCAGCTCTGTGGTGGTGACTCGGCTGCTGTGCCAGCTGGCCATGGAGACCCCACGCAGCCTCACGGTCAACGGGCCAGGAGGCGGCCCCCAGCAGGCGACCCACTCAGCCTCCAAGCGTGGGAACCCTTTCAAACTCCTTCCCAGAAGTCAACGTCAAAGCTAAGCAGAGAGCACAGGTCACCACCTGTGAGGGTCGGCCATCCCCACACCCCACTCGCTCCCTGGAGGCGGAGGGCTGGGTAAGGGGTAGCACTGTTCATTCACTCCTGAGGCTCAGCCAAGAGAATCAGGGCTCAGGAGCCCCAAGCAGGGCGGACTGGCGTGGTCGTATAGGCTTTCCAACACACCACGAGCACCCAGGGGCTCGCCACAGCAGGTGCTGGGAATGCCCTTCTGTAGACCCTCCAATTGGAGGGGAGGGGGCTCTTCTTTTAAAGAAGTGGTATTTAAGTCACTCATGCGAGGTACTTCGCCCTTTGCTACAAGCACTGGTGATACATAGTGATTCTGAGTATAAGCTGGTCTTCACTAACTGCCCTGCAAACCTGGGAGCCATCAGAGAGCACAGCGGCTTGAAGTCCGCCGGCTGACGCAGCTTTCACAGGCTCTTCAAAAAGGACAACGGGCCCTGGACACTCAAGGCAAGCCCTGGCCAGGGGCAATGCAATGAAAATCCATGCCACAGCTTTGTCACCCACGCCCAGAGCCTGGTGTTGAGCGCCCTGTGAAGGTGCCCCTCCTCCGCACTCTGCTGTATGCCCGTCCCTTGCTCCTTGTGCTACAGCACCACACCCTGTCTCCCACCTACCAACGAGCTGCACCCCACAGCTGTTTCCCCACTTTTTGAAGATGTCCTGAGCTAACCAGGGAAACCTGAAGTCCTGGAAGTCGACCTTGGGGGAGCTCGGCCACAGTACAGGTCATGAGGAACCCTTTCCCACGGGAGCACAACCTCCCAAAGACGCATGCCCAGTCCAGGGGGGGAAGAACCCACCCGCAGGTGTCCTGTGGTGATTGAGACCTTGAGTCTCGAATCTTTTCCAACGATGGGTCTGATCCGATCTGAGGGCTCATCCTGCCATTCCACTCCAGGACGACTCTAGCAGCCCAGCCTGCTCATGGGGCAAGGGCTGAGTACAAATACCAGCATCCCAGGAGCTCACCGGTCTCTTCCCGAGGCCTCCCAGGGCACAGCAGCACGGCATCCTTCAGGATCAGAGCCTGGGTGCAGAACCGGGAAGCCGGCAGGTACCCACACTAGTGCCCCAAGCTGGACACACAGATGACTCGGCCAATTGTGGCTGATAACACAGGATCAAGGGAATCCCAGGGATGGGAAGCTTGAGTGTTTTCCACAAAGAATGTGTCAAGAGTACACACGGGATGGAAAAAAGTGCTCCCCGTGGCGGCCTCCGTGCCCCACTTTCAAAGTACATGAAAAGGGTCTGTGTTCTTACAATGACGGAATCAGTCAATTAATGACCAGATGAGATGATGGCCAGCAGCAATGACTCCATGGTGCTGACACAGACGTAGGTTGTGCACACTGGGCTTGCTTCATCTTGGACACTGGTCAGTAATGACTTTGAAACAGTGAAGGGCCCACAGGGCACCCCCTGAGGGAAGAAGCAAAGCATGCCCCCGGCCAAGTCTTCAGTTTAAATCAGATTATTATGACCCTGTCACAGGAAGGAAGGCCACAGCATGCAGTCCATGTTTTAGGAACTGTCCACGAATCTGGACAACTCAGTACCTGCTGATGCCGACGCTAGAGGCCTCAGGGAGAAGCACCAAGTAAAGCCCACTGACGACCCGGGAGGCCCATGCCACAGCGGCTCAGATGCAACCCGCCACCAAGAACAGGCCACATGCCACACACAGGCTGACAACTCACACACGTGCACATGCACACGCCTGCACACACAGGCATTCCTGTGAACACACTTGCACAAGCACACACATGCACACAAAAGTGCACACACCCACGTACACACACATGGGCACACACATGCATGCACAGGCACACCTATTAACACACACAAGTGCACATGCCCATGTGCCACACACATGCACACACAAGTGCACACACGAGAAAATACATGCAAAGCACACTGTGAACACACTTGCACAACCACACACATGCACACAAAAGTGCACAAACATGAGCAAACTCATGCATGCCCAGGCACCTGTGAACATGTTTGCACAAGTACACACATGCACACACAAGTGCACACATGCATGCACATGCACGCCTGTGAACATACACACAAGTGCTCATGCTCACGTGCACACACAAGTGCACACGCCCACGTGCACACACATGAGCAAACAAATGCATGCCCAGGCACACCTGTGAATACACTTGCACAAGCACACACATGCACACACAAGTGCATACATATGCATGCCCAGGCATGCCTGTGAACATACACACAAGTGCACATGCCTACATGCACACTCATGGGTATATACACGCATGCACAGACACAACTGTGAACACACACATGCACACACAAGTGCACACACCCACATGTACACACATGGGCACACACAGGCATGCCTGTAAACACACACACACACACAACACACACACACACACACACACAGTGTTCATAAGGGACCCCGTTAGCAGTAACTAGTTTCTACCAAAGTCAAACTGTTTGTGCATCTTAAAATAAGCATCTTGGAAAAGACAGAAATGTCTTAAAGTACACTCAATATTCCAGAGGTCTCTAAAGGGAAAAATACTGGAAATGTTTTGTCTAAGTTTTATAAAATATTTCTTGGCTTCTAGAAAAGCAGGAAAAGAAAAGAAAAAAATTACAGGGCAAAGAAATTCTAACACAAACCTAATAACCCTGGTGAATCAAAAATATAATTAGATGGAACCCACTAATTAGATGGCACTAGTTTAATGTGCCTGTACCTTTGCCTAAAATAATGCAGCAGAGGATAAAAATTCTTTGAAAATATCCTGTACTTAGGGTATTTTTGCTCTAATACTAAAAATACAATTGTAATGGCCCCGTACCTGAGCGTTCAGCCACTCTATTTTAAGCTGTCATTTGAGATTTCCCACTTTTACACTCTAAAATTACAAGTGGAGTCGGAGCCCGCTCAGGCAACGTCTCCAGGCACATCCTTCAGCAGCGTGCACCTGGGAGACCCGGAAGAAGCCAACTCCTGACTGGGTTCCCAGTGACGTGGGTCCACAAGCCTGTGCTCCCGCCCCAGGAAGGCACCCTGAAGTCAGCCCAGCACGGGGACAGGTGCACACTGCCACCACAGACCACTTCTCTCCAAGCAGTGACTCTGGCCACATTATCTGCACTCTGTGAAATGCAGTCACTGGTACCTCCCCAGGGGTCCTTAAAGTGCTAAGGGTGACAATGCCCACGAGTGCCAGCACAGAGTCTGCCGGCAGTGCTGGCCCCAGGACGCACACGGGAGGTGCCAGCACAGCTAGGGCAGCCTGGCTGTCAATCAGCATCTGATCAGCCTGCTCGGGGACGCCACCAGGGCTTCCTTCAAGCCCTAACTTAAAAGCACCAAGTGTTGAGAACCCTTCATACAGAAGAAAAAGGTTGTTTCAGTGTGTTTCTTCAAATTAAGACTGAGAAAACAAGGACCTTACACACAGGTCACTGTGCTTCTCCGTGACATCGTTTTCTGATCCGGAGCTGAAACACAATGCCAGAAAGCAACACGTTTTTCTTATGTTAATTTTTTTACAGAAATAAGTTAGACATTTGGGGACTTCTCTCCTCGACACCAAAGTGAGGAAATACAATAACCGCCTATGGCACTGACAGCCACGGCCATGTCCCAGGAGGAATTCTACCCCACAGCCTTTCCATCTGGACAGGAGGGCATGGACACTGCCACAGGTGCCTGGAGACCCACCCTGTGGCTTCCTGGGGAACTCCCAGGCAGGCGAAGACACCAGCCTCAGGGTGCACAGCACCAGGCCTGTGCGGCTCTGGGGAGAGATCCCAGGGAGCCTCCGACAGGACGGCACAGGCTGCGGGCCCCAGATCACCCAGAAGGACGTCCTCGGTCTGCAGGTGCACCACCAAAATGCCCTCCACTCCTTTCTCATGAGGGCCCCCTCAGACCTGGGACCCAAACTGCAGAGGAATTAGGTTTTCTGACCATAAAGGACAGTTGTGTGCAAATCTACTAACATCATCCATAGGGAAACAGAAAAATAACCCACGTAAGACAGGTTGGCTATTTTTCTGGCTCTTGGATCTGTATTCTACTCGTTTTCTTTATGTTGTTTGCACGATTGACCTGGATCCACTACTCAAATTTGGGAAAACCACTTCCAAGACGGAGAAGGTGGTGCTCTGCTCTCCCAGTGAGGGTCAAGAGCTGAGGTCGAAGGCCGTTCTAAAGCGCATTGAGGGCCTTCCCATCTGACTCCTGCCCTCTCTCCACTGTGAAGCCGAGGTTTGCTAATCTGGGCCAGGGCAGAGCTCATCTAGTGGCCAAGCCGGGAGCACAGTGTGGGTCACGTGCCCATCAGACCCCAGCTGCTCACACAAGCCCACTGGGCTCTCTTCAGACCACGGATAAAGATTCACCCAACAACGAGAAAGACTCTGAAGGTCGTCCATCTCCCTTCCACTGTTCTCATTCCCATTTACCAGAAGGAGCACGTGCCACCAAAGCTGATGACCGTTCTGCAGGTGCCATCGATTCCCAAAGCAAAACACAGCAAGTCACGCTGACAGGTAAGGGGAGGGAAGGGAGTATGCACGGTTCCCCTGAATCCTGGGCCCCCGTGGAGAAGGCCACCTGCCATCCTCTCTGATTCCAGAGAGTAAACCCGAGGCTGGTCCTTCTCCGAGGAGGGTGGTTCTGGGGTTGCAGCTGAACTCTGTCCAGTCTCAGGCTCTTACTCACCAGAAACAGAAACTAAGTCTACAGCTTCAGGAGAGGGGCTCCCAAGCAAGCAGCGGAGCCAGGCCTCGGGGTGTCTGGAAACGCGGAGGGCAGATGCGCTGTCACCATCACTCGGGCGCTGCTGGCATTTCGCCGGCAGGTCCCAGGGGCTAAAAGTCCCACAGGGTGCCAGACGGCCCATCGGGACACAAGCGACACTGTCCAATGCCAACTCCTTCTTCTGAGAAGCATGGCTTAGACGAACAGAGGGTGGGCTCACTGTTCCTGGGCATCAAACAGACGCCTGACCCTCCAAGGCTCTGCACTGGTGTCCGAGGGAGCGGTTTCCTGGGTCTGGCTGGGACGGAAGTGAAGGCTCTGCCTGAAGTGGCTTAGTATTTCAAGATTTCTCCAGCTGAGAAAACATCTGAGCGGCCTACTGGGACCAAATGGAAACCACACGCAGAACCGCTCACACGGGTTTAGGCTCACTGTCCAGTGAAGATGGAAGGGACACAGGCTTTGTCATGCGTGGTCACAGTCACATGGCATGAAGTCTACCACAGCTGAAAGAAAACATGATGACACACAGCAAATATGGGCATAGATCTTCTCTGCAGTTTAGATCCAGGAGAGGGCAGGCTGGGTCGGCCTTTCTCAGCCCAGGTGCTGAGTTCAAGACAAGGGCATTTTGAAGACCTATGAATCTTTTGTAAAAAATGTTTTACTTTTGTGTTTTCAAACTGATCACAATTACAACAAGAACAGGTGGAAGAGCATGCCTTAAATTATTAGAGTGACCACAAATAAAATGGCCCTGCAATCTTGGCACACAGATTGACACTCGTGTTCATAAAAAAGCAAAGCAGGTGAGCTTGTTGTGCAAATGTTTCCCACCAAGTAAAACCCAAGAGCTGGTCTGCTATGCTGCAGGAGGAAAAGTCCCAATCTGTCCATATACCCAGCGAGAGAGCCAAGTCTTCTCAGGGCCACTGCAGCAAAGGCCCGGCCCTGGGCTGGGCCACACTAACCCTGCAAGGGAAGCGACGCGTCTGCATCAGCTGTGGTTTTATTATTCTGTTCAAGATTAAACTAAAATTTATTTTGGTATTACAGTTGCACAAATTCTATAACTATGACTAAATCATGCCTACTTTTATTTATTCTAGGAATTTCACATGCAACTCACAGTAAAATAAAAGGAAGTCAGCCCTAGATATGGAAGACATCTAGAACTTGTGGGCCTTCCCACATCACTTTCTTCTGAGAATTCTGACCCCACCCCTGATGGACAGACCACACTACAGGCGACCTGCCTGGCCCAGAGTGAGCAGATGACCCAAGCAAGGCCAGGGTAATTTGGGGAGTATTGATATGAATAAAAATATATCTCCAATACCAGAGGCTCAATGCTCACCTAAGCTACCAGGAAGAAACCTTCCCGGCACCTGCAGAAATCAACAGAACAGGCCAACACAGTGCAGGCCACAGAGGGATGGACCAAGAACACAGAGGGCAGACAGCACATGGAGAGATAAGAGCACAAACACAGACAGACAGACAGGGGATGGGTGGAAGGAAGGGCAGACAGATGGATGAACAGAGACATAGATAGGATAGAGGGTGGGTGGATGGAAAGGCAGATGGATGAAGAGAGCAACACAGACAGGACAGATTGTGGGTACAGGGAAGGGCAGATGGATGGATAGATAGACAGACAGGACAGATGATGGGTGGAGGAAAGAGCAGGATGGACAGACAGACAGGACAGATGGTGGGTGGAGGGAAGGGAAGACGGATGGATGGATAGACAGACAGACAGTACAGATGGTGGGTGGAGGGAAGGGAAGACGAATGGATGCATAAGCAGACAGACAGACAGGACAGATGGTGGGTGTAGGGAAGAACAGATGATGGATGGATGGATAGATAGACAGGACAGATGGTGGGTGGAGGAAAGAGCAGATGATGGGTGGATGGATAGATAGACATCGACAGTCAGGACAGATGGTGGGTGGAGGGAAGGGAAGATGAATGGATGGATAGATAGACATTGACAGTCAGGACAGATGGTGGATGGACGGATAGACAGACACAGATAGGACAGATGGTGGGAGGAGGGATGGACAGATGGATGGATGGATAGACAGGACAGATGGTGGGTGGAGGGAAGGGAAGATGAATGGATGGATAGATAGACATTGACAGTCAGGACAGATGGTGGATGGACAGATAGACAGACACAGATAGGACAGATGGTGGGAGGAGGGAAAGGCTGATGGATGGATGGATAGACATGGATAGACAGGACAGATGGTGGGAGGAGGGAAGGACAGATGGATGGATGGATAGACACAGACAGGACAGATGGTGGGAGGAGGGAAGGGCTGATGGATGGATGGATAGACATGGATAGACAGGACAGATGGTGGGAGGAGAGAAGGGCTGATGGATGGATGGATAGATAGACATAGATAGACAGGACAGATGGTGGGAGGAGGGAAGGGCTGATGGATGGATGGATAGATAGACACAGAGAGACAGGACAGATGGTGGGAGGAGGGAAGGGCTGATGGATGGATGGATAGATAGACACAGACAGACAGGACAGATGGTGGGAGGAGGGAAGGGAAGATGGATGGATGGATAGATAGACACAGACAGACAGGACAGATGGTGGGAGGAGGGAAGGGCTGATGGATGGATGGATAGATAGACATAGACAGGACAGATGGTGGGAGGAGGGAAGGGAAGATGGATGGATGGATAGACATGGATAGACAGGACAGTTGGTGGGAGGAGGGAAGGGAAGATGGATGGATGGATGGATGGATAGACAGGACAGATGGTGGGAGGAGGGAAGGGCTGATGGATGGATAGATAGATAGACACAGTCAGGACAGATGGTGGGTGGAGGGAAGGACAGATGGATGGATGGATAGATAGACATAGATAGACAGGATATGTGGTGGGTGGAGGGAAGGGCCGATGGATGGATGGATAGATAGATAGATAGATAGACAGACAGACACAGACAGGACAGATGGTGGGTAGAGGGAAGGGCAGATGGAAGGATAGATAGATGAAGAATGGGTAGAAGGATGGGTAGACAGACAGATGGATGATAGATAGATAGAGGCAGGCAGATAGAAACAGACAGAATCTTGGCAAGATTATTTGATCAACTGAATGAACAATTAAGCCAATTCTGTGGGACTTAAATGATATGAGTCAATTTTGTACTGGTTACTTATGATCAATTTTGAACTGGTTTGGTTACTTATGTTATGGATAGACATAGAAAGGAGACGGTGGGTGGAGGTGACCAAAAGCCTTCTCACTCCTATCCTGGAGATTGATAAGAATGTCTTTCTTCAACAAGTTGAGAAATGGGTTGTATGCTGTCCTCTGACTCTGCAGTCAAAGGCCTTATGTATGTGTGCATGCATGTGCATGTGTGTGTGTCTGTGCATGTGTGTGCCTGAGTGTGCATGTGTGCACGCTCTAATTATTTCATCAGCTCAGAAGACCAGGTCCTTCTCTCCTTAGCCAGGTGTTCAACAGAGAGAGAATTATATTTTGTATAATTATATTTTTGTATAATTATCACTTGGAAGATGAGATCAAATGGGGATCTTTCTTCTCCAAAGATAAGGCATAACAAAATTGTTCAGAGTATGTGCAAAAATTACTTTATGATTAGAATTAAGGGAAGACTCCCTTCTCCAAAGAATAAAGAAGTTAACAATGGCAAATAAGGCTTAATAAAGAGTTCACCACAAACTAAAAGCCAGAGAAATATTTGTCTTTTTAAAAGGCCTCTAAAACCTTTTTAGAATATTTAACAAAATGATTCTCTTTTTAACATTTATTTTTTAGGTGTAGATGGACACAGCACAATGCCTTTTATTTTTATGTGGTGCTGAGGATCGAACCTGGGTCCCGCCCGTGCTAGTAGAGTGCTCTACTGCTGGGCCACAATCCCAGCCCTTTACAAAATGATTCTTATCAACTCAACACTCAGTTTGTTTATCTGCCTTAAACATTTGTTTGGCAATAAATATAAATTCCTAACATTCAAAGAAAATGGACAAAGCGCTCAGGATGAGACACCAAGAGGGCAAATGAGATTGCAGAGCTAAATATCAAGTGAGTGACTCACACGGAAAGACTTTCTTCAATTTTATTCCCAGGTATGTAGCTCACAGGCTTGTCCCTGAGAACCTGAGATGCCTACCAAGGTGACGCCACCCAGAGAAGCTGCAGCCGAGCAGCTGCACTAGTGTCACAGAGAAGAGTCACTGCTCAGTCCCCACCACCCGTCCTCGCTAGGTTGGCTTAGCGGTCCTGCGCTACTGCCCAGGGAGAGGCCCTGTCCTCCGGTCAGCTCCGAGAGGAAAACAATTGCAACTCAGTTATAATGACAGGTTTAATAAATTATTAGGCCCAGAGTGTCTGCAGTATAAACTAATAAGTGCCAAGGAGTTCTGTTTAGCCTTCCCGTCTACAAAAGAAATCACTCAGAGCGCACGGCAGTGGAGCACAGCTCCAAGCTGACTGATGTTTTCAACTCCAGAGGAAATGAGGCTTCTTATTATCATCAGACCAGGGTGAAGGCACAACTGTCACGCAATTTGAAAAAATTTCAAATATTTTAAAAGACATGATGTTAGAAACCAGAGTCAAATTTAGGTGGAATTATTCAAAAAGGAAGTTTTGTTGCCTAACATAATCAAAAGGCAAAAATGTTCCTGATTCTGAAGTGCTGTGCAAATTACCTCCTGAAAACACTGGCAATTTCTACAGATCTTCAGATCACAAACAGAAAAGGGAGCTATTCATTTTACAGCAAGCCTACTTAGGTCTGCTATACTGAGGAAATCAGCTTATTTCAAGATACCCATCTGTGATTAACACTTATTGCATTATATCTCCAGAGTTTCAAGAATCATGATCATGCAGTTCAGGCCCTAAAATGAGCCTGAATCTGAACTTTAAAAACAGTACAGAAAGAGGGTGATGGGATGCCTACTTCCAGGGCGCCTGTGGATTCCTCTCGGCAGGAAGAATCCTACCCTCGGGAGAGGTCAGAGGCCATGAAGGCAGCATAGAGCTGGCCCTATGGACCCTGCTACACACAGCACAGGGAGAAAAGGCCATTCTGCACCAGAATTGCCATCGTAAAATATTATAAATAAGATCAACTTTTCACAAGAGCCTTTGCCTAACAGAACACGCGTAACAAATCATTCGTCTGAACACTGTGGAGAATGTTTATATCCCTATCTAATTATAGAAACAATCATTTTTAAGAATGGATAGCAACATTTATTTTATATCCATCATCTGAGTTTAATGTAAACACCTTCCAAATAAAAATGCTGCAGGTTTTAGTTAGAAATGAGAAAAGAATGGCAAAGAAAAAAGAAATAAGAAGAATCCCAAATGGAGGACCTTGAACTTAACTCATTCAGCACAGCTTTGCAGTGTCAAATAAAACATCCGCCACAGAAAGCTGCGTGGGAGTGGAAAAGTTCTGTTTCTGGACTTTGACCCACACTGTCATAAAAGCTGTCCTCACTGAATCTCTCCCATTTCCACTGTATGTCAAATACTCTTCAGCTTTTGCCTGCTACATAGCAAAGCAATAAAAAGTCAACCATGTCATCCCACAATACGAGTGACCTAAAACATCACCTGCAGTCACAGGCTGATTCCTAACTCAGGAAAGGTAAGGTTATTCTCGCAGGCTGTCAAGAATCACAGCAGCTGCTGGAGGCATTAGCACAGGAAGGCTCCACCTGGAAGTGCGAGGTCCGGGTGCAGAGCACCAGGCCCCAGGACTGCAGACCGTGTGCAAGAGCCAGCCAGGCACTTCGCAGTGCCACCCTCAAAGGCACATCAACAGGTTATGATTACTTAAAAACATCTATTTCCATGCTGGAAACTATAGCTTTTAATGAGGTGCTTAGCTCTGTATTTCAAGATAATTACAGGAAACAATGTAATTATACAGCATGACTGTGTTCAAGGACAACCAAAATCCACAGGTTTTGAAAAGAGCTCAGGAATGCCAGAACCCACTGAAGGCAGCTCATTTGGTCTGCAGGTAGGATACAGGCATGTGTGAATGTCAATGGCAATGATTAAATAATGCAGAAATAGTTCTGCAGCAAGCCTGGGTGCTGATGGACATCTGAAAGAATCTAAGTCTTAAAATATTCCACATGCCTCTGAAGAACTGTTCTGCTTCATGAATTTCCCGAATCACACATACAGTTTTCATTTTACACTTACCAAGACTAACAAAGTGATCTGCACTTCTAATTAAAAAACAAACAAACAAAACCTTAGCTACGAAGTGAAAATGTTCACCATAAATCTTACCTCAGTGCGGACCAAACTGGGCTTAGTAGTTTGCATGTTTATAAACAATTAATATTCAACTTCTTGTTCTTATTTTAAAAGACTGCAGCTAATGACATTTAGTACAAAGCCAAACGGGAATACTATCTCCCAGAGTTCTCAGCCTACACCAAAATCCTCAGATTATACTCTTTACAACGACAACCTTCAGCCCTTCATAACTGCTAAAGCTAAAGGCCTGCAGGGCTCTAAAATACTGTGCACTTTCGTTTTCCAACGTGTATTCAACATGAACTCTTTGGTTAAGAACACACACACACACACACACCATGTTCTGCCACTGCAAACATCAACTGTAATATAGAAATGGGGGTGGGGGTTGAAGTGTTAGTGATCTAAACTTTACAGTGCATCCTAATTTTGAGAGCTGGGATTTTAATCCTATATCACTTGGAAGAAAAAGCAATGGCAGGAAATGTAACAACAACGTCGCAACACTTTCAAAGTTTAGTGGGCTCTGCTGTGAGGGCCCTCGTATATTACAAATAACAAAACACGAAGCCATTAACTTCAAGAGTAAAACAAAGACAGGGACATCCACGCTGATGTACCAACAAACTAGCTCATTCTCTGAACTGTTAATAATCTATCTAAAAAACGTCTCCCACATGCTCCACACTGTCCCGGGGCCTCTCCAAGACTGCCCTCCGCTCAAAGAGCGACAGCTGGGAGTGTGACAGTGCCGGTGGGGACCTCACTGGACAGATGCCCTGGGGTAGAAGGTGAGCCCTGAGAATTGCTGGCTCACAGCAATTGATGGTTCCAGATGAAGGTGGGCTCAGGGCCCCACCCCCAGCTCACGGAGAAGTGCTGTTTATAGAGAAACCACTTTCCTCTCATGGTTATGCTCTGACCGCTCTGGATTCAGGATTCTGGAGGTAGAAGGAGAAATCTGGAAAGAGGATCGAAACAGGAGGGCATGGGCACTTTGAAGGGGGTGAGATTTGCCTCCCCCCGCCCCCCCGCCGCGAGGGTTGGCCTGTCCAAAAAAAGAAAAGAAAAACTAAAGATATTAAATCTACACTAACTCTGAACATTCTTTGGAAAAACAGGATTTAAGAAGGCCGGATCTAAGACCCCAAGCAAAACCTCTGCAAGTCACGCTGTCCCTTCCCAACCAGGCATCTCCCGCGATGCGCCCCAGGCGCCCCACCCGCCCCACCCGCGCCGGGGAGCGGAAGGCGAGCGCAGCAAGTACCTGGTCTTGTCTCCGAAGGGCAGCATCGCGGGCGCCCAGGGTCACACTCCAGGAGGCTCCCAGGGAGGGTGCGACCAGGTGCAGCCGCTTCGGGGCTCGCGTCCCCGCCCTGTGCGGGCCGCCCAGGGGAGCGCCCCGCAGCGCGGCGGCCGCGCCGGCCCGGGAGAACGCGCCCGCCGGCGGCCGCTCCAGCATCGCCACCGGCCCGCGGGCCGGCACTGGGCGAGGCGCGCGCGGCCTCCCCCAGAGGGGCGCGGGCCGCACACTCCCAGGTCCGCGCGCGGGAGCCTCCCGTGCCCCGGCCCCGCGCCGCCTCCGCAGGCTCCGGGGTTCCCGCCCGCCGCGCGCTCTCTGCTCCACCCTTCTGGCCCCTCGGAGCCAGTCTCAGTTCCTCCAACTCCTCAGCGAGCGTTTCCCACGCGCGCCACTGCCCGGTGTGCCGTCGCCTCCCAACGCGCAGGCTCCCGCCCCGCCCCACAGGGCCCCGGCGCTTGGCCCAGGACCAGGCAGCGCGGGCGCGGGTCTCGGCGGGGCCGGGAGCCCCGGGTCCAGGGCCACGGCACCGCCCTCCCGCCTGTGTGCGCTCCACCAGCCCCCGAGCCGCCTTGGGTGAGCAAGCGAGAGAAAGAAAGCGCGCGGGGTAGCCGGGGACTGGAAGGGGCCAGAGGCGACGCACTTACTCCGGGAGGACTCGGCCAGTCGTTGCCGCGGGCTTCCCGGGCGCGTCCCCACCCGCTTCCCCGCCCCGCGGCCAGGACAAGGGGCGCGGGGGAGGAGCGGGGACCGAGCGGCAGCGGCGCTTCCGGAGCGGGAAAGGGGGCAGAAGCTGTTTGGATTTTGCTAAGAGGATTTAGGGGGACCCGGGAATGGAGGCGGAAGGAAGACCCTCGAGCGCGAGGCGAACAAATGATCTCGCTTAGGGGAACGCCAAGGGCTTGGGGACAGGGGTCGCGAGCACGTTTTCGTGTTTGAACTTTGTAAGCGAGTCGGATTGAACCCCACGCTTTAGTTTCACGACCGTGCAGGCTTCAAGTCGAGTGTGCGCCACACCAGGGGACTGAGGACCTACTTCCCGGGACAGCGGCCTGGGCAGGGGTCCCGGAGTGGTGAGCGGGGAGAAGTTCGGCCGCGGAGACCAGCAGGCCACGCTCCAGCCCGGCGGGTCTCAGCGATCGTTCTTACCTGGTGGCCTTTCTAACAAAGTAGGAAGAGGTGAAGTCCCGGTGGTCGTCCAGCCAGGCTTCCACCCAGTCGGGGTCCGGCCGCCCGGGGCCCGGGCCCGCGCGGTCCATGGCGCTCGGGGCTGCCTTCCGCCCGGGTCCCTCCCGGAGCTGCGTGCGCGCGACCCTCCCCGCCTCGCTGCGCCGGCCCTGGGGAGCGCCCGGGGCCACCTCGCGCCCCGCCCCGGCCCGCAGGCCCAGGTGTGGAGGGCGGGGCCGCACAGCAGCCGCGCCCGGGGTGTGGCGAGGACCGGGCACCGCGTGCCGCTCCCGGGCAGCGGCGGCGACTGCGGGCTCGGGAGGCAGCGGCTGCAGGAGGCGGCGGCCGCTGGGGTGCGCCTGTGCGCCGGCTGCGGGGCGCGCGGGTGTGTCCGCGAGGTCCTGCTCAGGGCGGGCAAGGTCACCGAGGGGCGCCCCTCCCCAGCCCAGAGGCGGAGGTAGCGAGCCCACGCGAAAGTGAGACGCTGCGGCTCGGGCAGCCTGCTCAGCGCGCGGGCTACTTGGACTTCCCAGCCCGCAGAACTGTCTGCCGCTTGTGACCCAGACCATATAGTTATCACACCACAGACCCGCGCTCCCAGGAGCACTGGAAGGAAGCCCACGGGGCGCAGCTCCGCCCTCCAGGAGCGGGGTGGGGAGAAGCGAGGCGCGCGCTGCCACCCGGACAGGCCCGTGGAGTAGCTGTGGGCCTCCGACAGGACCGTGCCCTGCTTGAAGCTAACAATACTAAGGGCATTTAGTGTTGCATCAAACACCCTTCTCATAACTGGAAAAGATTTTCAGGAAAAAAAAAAAGGCAAACAAAGCCGGAATGACAGCCGAAGTTAGGAAACCAGGACACCTCTGCACAGTTAGGTCAGCTCGAAAGACCAGTGCTGCGGGCAGTGGAACCACAGTTCAATTTTACACTGATCCATCACTTTCATTTAACTGGAATTAACATCGCCTCAAAAATACCCAGTGGAAAAACTCAGCCTTCTTACCCTATTTTGTGTAGCCTATTGTGCTGTGTGTGTGTGTGTGTGTGTGTTTTAGAAATAGGGAACTGGTTTCTTTCTTTGTCTCATCCTGATCTTCCTGTTGTGAATTTGCAGCTTAATATGGCATTTTGCAATGACCTAATTTTGGGGCAGAATTAAATCTGGGGTGTATATTGCACAACGTGTGAATGACACCATTAGCAGTGATACACCAGAGCGACTTAGCTGACATACTTTCAGCAAACTCCCTTCAAAGTACCCTTGGCAAGAATGTAAGACATTACTCACTCCATGGAAACACGTAATTAGATTGATAATATGGGGACTTTGAGAAATTCCTTCCAATCCTTCCATACAAGGGCTTATTTTCCTGCATCTAATGATTATCCTTTTGTAATTTGGGTTCCTCTGAAACTTGAAAGTTGTGTGCAAGTAAACAACCCACGTTTGAAGGAGAGTGGTCAACTAGCTACTGGGACAGTGGCCACAGTGCTCACGAAGAGGAGGCTTTACCCCTCCCTGCTCAGCCTGGTGGAGGTCCATGCCTCCTCCTTGCTGAACATCAGTTCATTTAAAACTGAAACTGAAGACTGGATGTTGGGCTTGAATTGGTTGCTTTGGTGAAACAAACAGGTGTAACAACTTGAATCTGTATCCCTCTCCAAAGTTCATGTTGAAATGTCAAGCTCAGTGCACAGACCTGGAAGTCTGTGCCCTTATGAACGGCCCATGAATGGGCTCCAGGGGTCAAGTTTGCCCTTCCGTCCCTCCCACCATGCCAGGAGCAACACTGGCCCTGCAGAGGCCCAGGGCAGCCCTCACTAGACTGCAGCTCCGCTAAGCCTTTGTCTTGGACTTCCCAGCCCGCAGGACTGTCTGCCGTTTGTGACCCAGACCATATAGTCTTTTCTTATCACAGCACAATGGACTGAGACCATGGCAAGATTCCAATGTCCCTTTCCTCCCCTACCCTGAAAGCCCTACATTACCAGAAACAGGAAGGGCTGAAGAATGGCTGAGGGTGAGATCGTCCATGGATTCTGCCATCGGGGATGCCCAGGCTTCGAGGCCTAAGTGGTGGCAGAGGTGGCAATGGGGTTACTGAGAAGGCCTGTTGCCTGAAAGACACGCCACAGGGCACCGGGACAGGGCGTTTCAGCCCATTCTGGTCTCCAGGCAGCCAGGCAGAATCCCTAGCGGTCCCTCCTGGAGCCGTGACGGGCCCTGGGGAGCGTCTTGAACTGGCCTTCCCTCTTCTTCCACTTTCCCCGATCCTTTGTCTTAACTTGTTGATGGACGATGCTCTAGACATCTCCAACCTTGTTTTGGAATGAGGTGAAGAATAAATAACAATTATTCCCAGGAAATAAGTTGATATTTATTTCTTGATACTATTTATAACAAATAAATGTGCTGTGACTTCACAAAGCCCTCGACACCCTGTGTTCCCACTGTAGAGAGGAAGACTCCACTCTGACCTGTCAGTCAACTTTCCAGTACTCTCCCGAACCCCTGAGGGAGCCTACAAAGAGGAACGACTCCTCTGGGCTCCGTTTGGGGGGCTCCATTCATTTGGGCCTGGGGCCCACAGCACATCATGGTGGAAGCACATGCAGAGGTGGCCCATCCACCTCCTGAAGAGAGAGGAGGCGGCCGACTCCCACGGTCCCCTTGGCACCCTCCCACACGGCCCAGCACCTCCCACCAGGCCCCACCTCATGGTGCCCACTGCAGTCTGAGCCTTTGGCATTGGGTTAGGGACACTCCAGCTCCAGGGGACAGACACAGTGGGCCAGGTTCACATCACATGGTTTGACCACCTCTTCTGGGGATAGGTTTGGTCTACAACTGGAAGAAGCAAATAATCAAATTCCTTTTCCCAAAAAGAGAACAGAGGTGGCAAGAGCCACTATGCAGTCCCTGCTCACTACCACCACCCACTGTCTGCGTTCCTGCTGCAGACTGTACCATGCAGGTGACATGCACACTAAGCAACTTTATGCCAATAAATTCAATAATCAACACAAATTGGGCAAAGTCCTTGGGGGGAAATCTAACCCCAAATGATTCAGGATGAAATTAGAAATTTCACTGAAATGGAATTCAATAACATATTGATTTTAACTACTTAAAATGCTGTCTATAAGGAAATCTTCAGGTGAATTTAATCAAATGTTTAAGGTAAAAGCAATAAAATATCAATATTTTACCAACAAGCCAGAAAACCCTGATACTAGAGTATGACACAGAGGTCAGAGGGAGCCACCTGCCTCATGATGGGGATAGGAAATCCTCAGTGAGGCATTAGTACGTTGAACCCAGAAATACACGCAGCAGCTCTTAAAGGATGACCTCCAATGACCAGGTGCGATTTGCCCCAGGTGCTTATTATCGGCCCAACATTCAAAGGTTGTTTAAGGCAACTTACCACTTTAACAAAAATAAACCAATGGCCATCTCAGTTGATGCATAAAAACCCACCTGATAAAATTCAGCAGTCATTGGTGATAAAAGGAGATCATCAGCAAGCAGAAAAACACTTTCAACTTGACAGCGAGCATCTTCAAAGAACCTCCCGTAAGACTGGAAGCAGCCAGTGCACCCTTACCATTTCTATGTGACGTTGTGCCAGGGTCCTCACCAGGGCAGTAAGTCATAAAAACAAAAAGAAACATGGAGCACACACGCTGGAGAGGGAAGAGGGGACTTTCCCTGCAGATGTGTCTGTGATGAACACTTTAAGGAACACGTGAAGCAACTGCAGGATTTAAGAGGTGAGTCACCAGGCTACAGGTGGTCAGCATGCGAAGTCAATGCACTTTCTATACACTAGTGCTGCAGACCTTTGTGCCCCCCCCCCCCAAAGTCCCACGTTGAAGTCCCAACCCCAGGACCTTGGAACGTGATGGTATTTGGAGGCAGGGCCCTGAAAGGTGCTGACGGCCAGACAAGATGGCATGGTAGGCCCTAACCCAGGCTAACTGGGCCTTTGCAGAAGAGGATATCCACACACAATGAGACCCTGACTTCTCAAGCAGAGGGACAGAGGGAGGACTAGTGGGGAGGAAGCCGAGGACAGTAGAGCACAAGCCAAAGAGGAGACCTCAGGACCCCACATCCCTGCCACTCTGGGCTTGTCTGCTGGTCTCCAAAACTGTGGGGTGTGATCCTGGTGTTTAAGCCACCACTCTGTGACACCCTGCCATGGTGACCCTAGCAACATCGTACAGCTAGCAAGGAAAGAGAGTAAGGCCAATTTTGTGTGTGTTAAAAAATGAATAAATACTTGGAGAGGAGCTGAACCAAATATATGTAAGATATACTGCGGGGAGAGATTCAGGCAAGAAGATCTAAATAAGTGGGCAGGTGTATCGTAGTCTCACCTGGAGGACTCAGTGTGTTGTGATTTCCGTTCGTTCCAAAGTGATCAGCACAGTTCCAGCCATGAGCTCAGCAGGCATTTTCATGGAACGTGAAAGTCAGATGCTGAACTTTTATGTGAAAATGCAGCAGACACAGTGTGGCCAAGACTCTCCTGGGAGAGACCGAGGTGCTTCCTGAGTTTCCTGGCAGCCACGGCACGGAGGCGAGCAGAGCCTGGGGAGGCAGGCCCAGGAGAGCAGCAGGCAGAGCAAGGGCTCAGTAGGTAACAGGTAGAATCAACTGATTTTGAAAACAAGCAGCCTTTCCAACCAGCGGTGCTGAGACAGGCAAATCCCGCACAGATGTAATCAGGATCAAGAACCTGAACACCCAAGCTGGCTCTGGAGGGCAGGATCTGGTCCCTCCGTTGCAAGCCCAGTGTCCTCAGGGAACATCCAGATTTCATTCAGATCTGCTCTTTGAGGGGCACCAACAATAAAAGAAAAATTCAACCTAAAGATTAGAGGAAAATATTTGCCAAACAAATCTGACAAAGACTGGCATCGAAACATACAAGGAACCCCCCGATTCACATACAAAGGACAAAGACCTGGTAGGGAAACGGCAGAAGTTTTAAGCCTCTGCTTTACAGAGAGACTAACTGGCGGCTAAGCAGAGTGCGGAAGCCAAGCCTTCAGGGGATGCAGGTGAAGAGATCAACCCTGAGACAGGCCACCCTTCAGAATGACCAGACAAGACCTGCGGACCCCTGGAACTGGGCGGGGTGCAGCAGGACTCCCCACACTGCCGGAAGAAGTCGAAACAGTACAGACACTTGGAGCATGTTTACAGGTTCTTACAAGGTTGAGGTGGACCCACCCATCCCCTATCAATTCCACCCCTAGATACTTACCAGAAGAAATGAAGACTTGTGTCCAAAAAGTTATATAACAATGTTTGAAGTCTTTAATCTTGATAATGGAACATTCCCAAATGTCTCAACAGGGAAATGGATAAACAAAGTTCAACACAGTTGCAGTTGTTGAATGGAGTAGAGTCACAAGGTATTCAAGAACATGGTGACTTCCGTGCACATGCCGTGTACACAGCAACACACGAGGTGCAGAGTTCTAGGGAGACCCGCAAAGAAAGCGACAAGACTGGGCTGCTCCAGGAGCCCCACAGAATGGGCTGACAGAGTCCTATGTCTGCAGACTGGTGTGGGTTACTTCTGTATGTGCCTTTTTCAAACATCAAATTTTACAAGATGAAATCACTACTTAAATTTTGTCTCAACAAATTATGAAGTATTAGAATCTACTTTTTTGTGGGGAATGCGCTAGCCATTCTGGAACTACTTTCTGCCTACTCGAGGCAGGAGAAAAATGAGTCGCTATTGCAGTGTGGGAGAAGAGAGCTACACACGGATGAGAAGTCACAGTGTGGTGTTGAAAGGGAAGTGGAGTCAGTTTTATCATTTTAATTAAAAGACTATGAGTCCTGTAGGGACACTCCATGACAAGGAGACCCAGGCATTTCTAGGAGTGACGGGCAGCCTACAGGAGCTCTAGCCAGAAACAAATCCTACATCTCGGAATCACAAGGAACTAAGTCTGCCAACAACCCAGGGGAGCTCAGAGGCCTCAGATGAGGCCACTGTTCCAAACAAGAACCTTATTTCAGCCCATGAGAAGCTAAACAGAAGCTTAATGATTGATGGAATAAGAACGTCGCGTCTTGCGATCCGTGAACACAGTGTATCTCTTCATTTATTCAGACCTTTTAAACTTTTTCTAGAAATCCCTTGAAGTCTTGGAGCCCATGTCTCGTGGGGTTTGTTAATGTGTCTCTACGTATGTGGTTCCTCCTGCCTCTCCCACTGGGAAGTGGTAGGCATTAGCATCCCCAGAGCCAGGAGTGCACTTGGTGCCAGATTTGGCTCTGAATACCATTCTCCATCAAGAGACAAGTCCAGGTCTGGGGAAGGTCAAGAACAAGATGTGCTTAGAAAGTCTTATTTTTCTAGAAAATAAAGAGGTCTTAGGGATGATATGAGGACAGAGGACTCCTAAGAGACAAACATGAAAATGCAGATATGGAAGCACATAATAGAAACAAATTAAACACTATTGACTAAAATAAGGAACTGGGACTCCACTGACATAAATAAGTAAGCAAACAATAAAGGAATTGATTTCACAGAAGAAGGTCACCTAGTAAATGTTTAGATCACTCAAGGCTGCTGAAGCTAACAGGCTTGACGGTAGATGGGATATCTAGGTCGTCCTGCGGTATCTCAACCCAGGTCACTTTCTAACCACGGGGAAATGCCTGCTTTATGGTGGGCTGAGTTCTTGGAGGCCACCACAACCCAGTCACTGATTCAATACCACTGTTGGGACAAACCCAAGTACCGCCTTTCACAGAATGCACCGAGAAGCCCACAACATCACTCTGCTACTGCTGCCCAAAACACAGTCTGAATCTGATCATGAGGAGGCAGCAAACACCCCCGAGTGAGGGACTTTATACAGAACAGTAGGCCTGTACGCTTCAAAAATTCCAGGACAAGAAAGACAAAGAGGCGAGAGGATGCGTATTCATCACTATTGCTGTGTAACGATCTTACCCAATCTCATGGCTTAAAGCATGAAGCATTTGTTATCTGCCCGGTCTCTGACTGGAGTCCAGGCAGGCTTAGCTGGATTCTCTACCCAGGACTCCTGACAGTGCTGCAGGCAGGGTGCTGGCCAGAACTGTTGTCTCCACCAACGCGTAGCTGGGGAAGAGTCCACCTCCAAACTCCCTCGGTCGGATGGAATTCAGTTCCCTGTGATTGTAGACCCAAGGGACTCTCCTTATCACCAGGTGCAGATTCACAGGCTGCTGGCTGGAGGCTCTGTGCACACCATGCTGAGACCTCGCAGGCTGAGGTGGGGTCTCTGTGTCACACACAGAGGTGTGTGTGTCACCACCAGGTGCTGGCGACCCCGCAGGCTGCTGTCTGGGGTCTCTGTGCACAGCATGATGAGACCCCACCAGGGTCTCTGTGTCACCAGGTGCTGGAGACCCCACAGGCTGCTGGCTGGAGGCTTCTGGGGGTTCTGAGACCACCAGGGCCTCTTGCAAGGTGGAGTTAGCCATCATGGCTGTGAACTTGCTCCACACCAGGAGCAGAGGTTCCAGCAGGACAGCTCCGTGTTCTGATGTCACACTCAAAGGCACCCGACATCTTTACCAGATTCAAGTCTTGCCCTCCCACGAGGAGAGGGGATCTCACACACACACACACACACACACACACACACACACACACGCACACTCTCGGAGCGACAGGGCACAGTGCTGAGACGTGGAGCACACATGGGTGGCTGCCTGCTGGGTCAGGGTGGCCAGGCCTGGGGAGTCGGAGCTCCTGAGGTTCTGTGTGCACTGTCTGTGCCTGCAGCAGCACCCCATCTTTGGGAACACAGTCAGAAGCACTGGGCTCCCGTGAAAGGATGCTTTCTGTGGACAGTGCAAGTTGTTACACAGCAGCTGAACCCGGCCTAACGCTTCCCACGCAGCCTGATGTGCTGGACATGCCGATTCAAACCCATCCTGATCCTCCACTCCAGTACGAAGCCAGCGTAGGCGTGAGAGCACCGAGCTGATCCCAGAGAGCCAGGCATTCCCTCTCCCACACCACCAGTGGCTTCCGCCCAGGTCTCCCATAGCAGCCAAGAATTCCGTTTGTTATATGGAGCCTGATCTGAGAGAGCAGCCCGCCCCCCGGGAGGCAGGGAGCAGCTGCTCTTCACATCAACCCAGTCGTAGGCCGGGGAAGTGGAAGAGGAGGGCTGGCCAGGCGCTGAACAGATGAGGTACAAATGCACTCGCTCTCAGGATATGCACAAACAGGTGGATGCCATCGGCTGAGGACGCTGCCGTCCTGTCTGGCAGCCGACCCACCCAGCACCTCCCGCGGTGGGTCGGCTGCCTCTCATGGCCCACAGAGCTCCGAGGGTGAGGAAGTGCACCGTGTTCATTGGTAAGCGCAGCAGTCACTCACGGAAACCTGACGGACAGGTGGCCAGGACTGGTCCACTCCTCCCATGCCCTCTGCCGCTGTGGACGAGAGTCCCCTCCGTAGAGAAAATGCCGTGTGCTGGTCCGACCAGTGAGAATGGCAGTAGTTTAGGAAGAAATAGCAAGGACTGGCACACTTGTAATCCGACATGTCAGGGTGGGACCAGTGGCACTGAAGCCATTCTAAAAGCCAATCACTGAAAACAGACTCCAAAGTCGAGGAGCAAAGGTGTCTGCTCTCAAGAGAGGATCTGAGGACAGAGGTGGACTGATCTCGTCCAGAGAATCACGTGTCTTTCCTCTGCATCTCGTAGGTACAGAATTTCAGTCGAAGATCAGACTCTCATTTTGAATCTCTCAAAAGTGCACGATTCACGATTCACAGTCACATGGAGGAGCCCTCCTCCCAGATGTGCAGGGAAAAGTCCAATTTAAGTGTCATGCCAGGGACAAAGAGAAGGCCTACCAGACCGGCAATTTCCATCGTTTACAAAGAGCCATTGGTGCAAATGTGCAGTCTGCAGCACTCGGTGGCATGCCCGGCGTGAGTTAGGCGGACTTCAAGACCAGCCACTACGGAGCGAGCAACTTTGTACACAGCTCTTCCCAACAAAAAGGAGGGTTTGCAAGACGGGCTTGCAGAAGCCTCCCGCCTCTGAGGATTCTAAATGCAGAAGGAGGCTCCTGTGGAGGAGGAGGCCCTCCCACACTTGCTCCTGGGCTTTTGTGCATGGCCGTCAGTCACGTCTCGCGGCCACCAGCATTCTTGCCTTCTGTCCTCCTTCCTCGTGCAGGTGTCCCCCCTGGACTTCACATGGGGTGGCTCAAGTCCCTCTAGGAGAGAGCCCATCCCTACCAGAATCTGGTGCGGAAGACGCTATGTGACCCTGTTAATGTGAGGAGGTCTCCTGTGATGGCATAGGTGTCCCTGAAGAGCTCCTGTGTGAGACAGGGCAAGAACTCTCAGAGGTGGAATGATCAGTGGTTGGTCCCCTGACCCCACAGCTGTGGGCAGGAAGGCTGTGGCTGGAGGAGGGGTCCCTGGAAAGGCGCCTTTGGGGTCTCTATCTAGTGCCTGGTGAGCACACTGCCTCTGCTTCCTGGGGCCCTGTCCTGAGCTGCCGTCCTCCTCCACACCGTGGTGCCTGCCTCACCTGGGCCTGACCACGGACTGAAGCTCAGAACCAGGAGCCAAAGCGGATTCCCTCCTCTGACGGCTCGGTCAGGACTTCCTGTCACAGAGGTGCGAAGTTGACTCTAACCGCCCTCAAGAGCTCTAGGGAAGGACAGGTCACGCCATCCTGGAGTGACCTCTTCCTCAGATGTTGCTGGGGTCTCCTGCAGCCGTGACAGTGCCCTGCAGAGGATGCCTCTGTTAAGGGCGGAGAGGGGCGGCTCCTCAGGAGGAGCCACCAGGGCCTGCCCTTCTCTCTGCCCATCAGCCAGTACATATCTGGCTCTTACGCGGGTTCAGCTGGTGTTTTAGAAGAGGAAAAGTGTATTTAGAGGCTCACATCCATAGACAGCCGACTCATCCTCAGGGCTTGAGTGAGGCAGAATATCATGGCAGAAGCATGTGGCAGAGGGAAGCGGCTCACAGGGTGATCAGGAAGCAGAGAGACAGTCCACTCACCAGATACAAATGTATCCCAACGCCACGTCCCCAGTGCCCACTCCTCCAGCCACACCCCACTGCCCTCAGTCACCACTCAATCCCATCAGGTGACTAATTCACTGATTCATCCACTGACAAAATTCAATCGTTTTTTCTCTGAACCCTCTTGCACAGTCTCGCATGTGTGTTTTGGGGGGACACCTCTCATCCACACCATAACGTTGGGTCTGTCCACATTTTGTGAGACTCAGAGGCTCTGCCTCAAATGCAGCTCTGTGTCAAGTCAGCAGACCAAGTGGGAAAGGCAGTCACACGGTGGAATCCAGGGATGGGAGGCCACACGTGGGCTGCCGAACCAGCACACAGGCTCTGAAGACCACGCTGGTCCACACGTTGCCCATCCGCACCTGCCTGTCCACCCATGGCCGTCAAGGTCCACGTCCCCACCGTCACACACGCACGCGTTCTGTGGAATCTGCTTTATGTACAACAAGAAGCCCTCACCATGATTCACCTGGTGAAGGAGAGGGAAGTGTGTACGTGGGTGTGGGTTCCTGCTCAGCCTTTGCGTATTCGGACACCACTGAAATGAGTCAATGTAAACAAAAGGGCTTAATAGACTTTAAGACCCGACCAATCAAGTCAAGCCCATGGATTGCGTTGAAGCACATTTGAAGAGGATCGCTGGATCATCCCTCCAATCTTCTCCAAGTCGCAGTGGTACCTTCTGCCTCGAGAACACCTGGCCCTGGAGTGGACAGCGGCAGTGTGGGGAATGTGGGGGGAGCACTCAGGACCTAAATGAGCTTCCACGGCAGGCTCTGACGGCGGCACAACTAGCCATGTGTGTTTCGAATGGACGCTGTCCTGAGCTGTCCACTTAAAACAATGTCTCCGTGTCATTTAAAGACCTGGCATGGAAGACCGTTAAGAGGTTAAGAATCACCATTTCACTTACACTAAACATGCTCTGGAATATAAAGATAGGATCTGGATTTGTTTTAAAAGTTTAAAAAGTTCTCTTTGTTAACTAATTAGGTATGGCCTATAATCAAGTTAGTATTTGTTTAAAGAAAAAAAAGCAATTACTTTTTGCCTGAGGGCAAATAAAGGCCATTTCTTAAGTATGCTGTTTTCCATCCAAACCAGCATTCACTATATATTATTTGCAGCAAAGGGGTAAAAATAGATCTAAGTTCTTGTGTAAGTTAGAAGGTTGGCTTTTGAAGTCTCAGAGAGATTTGCTCTTAATATTTTTGCACATACTCAAATAAACCTGTTTAATAAAAAACCAAAGTAAGTTGTAGGCTCTGACCTGTTGGTCAGTGTCTGCGGGTGCAGAGTCACGGTATTGTCCTCCAAGGATCCTTCCAACCCATTCTTAAACCTCATGGTAGTGAAATGCCTCTAATATTGAAGCCAAATTAGCAGACACTTCATGACAGCAAGTGCAACTGCTGTGTTCAAATACTATTACTTTCCCTGTGGGACACAGAAATCCAGGCTCTTCAAGCCTCATCGTCCCCTCTTAAGGTAGAAGCAGGATCCTGAATTTCTATTTAAAGTAAACCTGATCACTAACTGTAAAGAAAACACCAGTGGTGACAGCAAGAACAGCCAGATCCACTACTCGCTCTGGGTTAAATATGGCAATATCTCCTATAAGCCATGTGAAGTCTGTCACTCCGGTGGTCTGCCCCTTTCCAGTATCTAGTAACAGTGTGAGCGGTGGGGCGGGGGGCGGGGGTGGTAGGTCTCTTCTTATCTTTCCTGCAGGGCTGCAGGAGGTGGGGCTAGGAGCTGCCTCTGCAGACCACAGGCTGCACTGTCCTGCAGGGAGAGGCCTGTCCTCTGTCTGGCTGTGCAAGACAGAGCCTTTGGATGCCTCCTATGTAAAATAAACTGTGATGACTTAAAAATGGCTTGTGAAAATATACTGTTGCTGGGAAGAAGCTATCCGAGCATTTATTTTCCATTTGCTTTGCAGGGAAACGTATCCCTGCGAGCCTGTTTGATTTGGATATTATTCCTAAAGTAAACATGGCCGGGCCTGCTTCCTGGTCCCTGTCAGCTGGTCAGCTGGCTGGAGAGATCTCCCAGTTGGGATGCCGTTTCTTCACATGGATTCCAACAAAAAACTTTAATGGTAGTGGATGCATAAAAGCCAACTACCTCCTGAATTCAAGCTTTTACAGGGTTTTTCCTCCCATTTACCAAGAGACTGGATCTACTGCATAGAAGCCACGGCTTCAGTTTTCGATAATGATACCATGTCCCACTTACGTCAGCATCTATCATGTCATATTAATTTGTAGATAGGAATTAAATTAGCTCTTCTGGTTTCCTGGTTGTTGGGAAGCTATTTAGTACTCTCCCCCTCAGACCCCCCCGTAACTGCAAAATTAAGTTCCACCAAGTGTATCGCTCTTCCTGCATCTGCCCCCCAGCTCCGCCTTCCCAGCTGCGGGGGATATGCCTGGCTGCAGCCTCTGCTTGGAGTGTCTTCCATCAAGCCCCTGGGAACGCCCTCCCTGGCCCAGCCTCCAGCCAGCTGTGCCCCTTCCTCTGCTGGCCCCACCTGCTCTCTGTCCTCAGTCCTCCTGTGGCTGCTGGGCCTGACCCAGCTGCTCTGTCCTCACAGACCCTGTCTGGACTCACTGCCTCCCTCCGCCCCACAGAAGAGTGCTCAGCCAGGCCACACGCGACCCTGCTTTGCCACATCCTGCCCACAGGGCTGGTCCTCCACTAGGTGACCCTGACCCTGGTGCACCCCTCCCCTGCCCTCGCCCTAGCTGACGGGCAGCCTCGCCTCTCTCCAATGTCCATGGGCCTCCTCTTCTGGACCCAGACTCAGTCCTCAGCTCCCTTCTCTGCTCTTTCTGACTTCCTTGGCCAACTCCTCTCTGAGCTGCAAACTCCCAGGTTACATGCCCAGACGACGGCGCGTCAGCGGGCTCCTGCTCCTGCCTGCAATGCAGGCGCCCGGGAAGAGAACTTGATTCCGTGTGCACCCTGCTCCCCTCTGCTCTCCTTGGGACGAAATGGGAGGATTATCTGTCCCTTCATTTGACTGATGGGGACTTTCTGAACAGCACATGTGAGCCCCATGCTGTGCCATCCCGGGTGGGCTTCCGCAGCTTCTGCCCCCTGCCCGGGGCCTTCCTGCCTGTCTCCTGGGCAAGCTCACCCTTTCCCATCATTCAGGCATGCTCCAGTGACCCCTGGGATTCCTCAGCCCAGCCCAGACGTGCCCCTCCCGTGCTGCAGACTTGAAACACTGCCCTCCAAGTTTCCATGCCTGGGGCAGACGCTCCGATCCAACATAACCTTTAAATGCTGTTTGTTAGACAGACCTGATCTTCCTGCCTAACCCAGCTGAGTCACTCTGAAGTCCTCTCCTTCCCCAGCTCGTGCCCACGTCCTCTGTAAGCGGCCCTCTTTCCTCTGCTCCTCCTAACAGCTCCGTGGGTCCCTTGCCTCAGCCACGTGCCCTGCCAGGGTCCCCAGCCTCCAGCCCAGCCCCTCGGCTCCTGCCCCACATCTCTGCCAGGTGATCTACCTAAATGGAGGCCTGAATGACTCCCTTCCTTGGCTGCTGCCCTGGGTGCTCTCCACCTGCCATGGAAGGGAGCTCCTGCGTTCTTTCACAGTAAGAGCAAGACCTCGGCTGCCTCCCCAGCTCTCTGCAGAGCTCTGGGGACCTCTGTGTCTTCACCTGTGTCCGAGAGCTGGCACTCCCCCTCCCCCACTCCCGCGTGTGGCGAAACTGAATCTTGCATGAGGCTCAGAGGAAACTGACCTCTCCCAGATGGCCCGAAGCCTGAGGCCATCACGTGTGGCCTTCCCTCCCGCGTCACGTCGGGTATGCCATGCCACTGTGGTTCTGCACACGGGGCAGGGGAGATCAGGTGATTAACCTTAGGCCTGGTCTCTCCACCTTTATTTCATCTTTTCAAAGAACAGGGACGTGTGGTGTGCACCATCCTTTCCATGAATATTTTATGAGCTGTAGGGGTTTAGACCATAAGACGTTTTCCCAAAACTTGATACCTATTTCGCTGATGTTGCCATCTCACTTCTCACTGATGAGGTTTTCCCTTCAAATGGGAGTGCCATTCACCTTCTGTAACACCCGCACAGCACGGGCGTCCAGCGGTCAGCAGAGTTGAGCAGGCATCGTCCCTCATCCCAGAGCATCTCTTTGCCCAGGAAAGAAAGCCTAACCCCCCTGCCACGCTCCCCACCACCTCGGGCCGAAGTTCTGTCGTCATGGCCTGCCTGTGGCGGCCATCCCACACAGTGGAGCTGCGTGACAGGTGGCCTGCTGGGCCTGGGTTCCAGGCTCGTCCGTATCGTGCGGCTCATTTCTCCTTATGGCCCCACAGCATCTGCCCTGAGAGGTCCCCCAGCGGTCAGTCCTTCTTCACTTGAAGGACATGAGGGTGGCCACTTTGGCCACGATGGGCAGGGCACCTGTGCTCTCCATGTGCACACCTTTGGTGGACGTGCTTTCCGCTTTCTTAGGTGTGTTTAGGGGTAGAGCTACTGGGTCACACAGTGACCAGCCAATCACTTTCCCGGCAAGCACCTCTCTGCCCTTCATGGGCGGTGCCCGAGGGCCCTGACTCCCCCTTTTACCAATGCTTGTGGGGCACCCCTCGTCCTAGCCATCGGGGTGAGGTCAGCAGTAGTGGCTGTGTTCGTGTGGGATGGACACCTCCTCCAACAGAAGCTCAGAGCTGCATTTTGTCCAGAAGGAGCAGACGAATTCGCCCTTTTCTGTTGAGCTGAATAAAGGGAGGCAGGGCTCTCAGAGACAGAACTGCCCGCTCTCTTCCCAGGGCCGTCAGTGTCTCCCAGGGCTGCCAACACTCTTCCAATTCTCTTTACACCCCATTCTTTTCAACATGAGGCCCCGACTGCAAAGGGCTTACTTAGGACTTGACTAATGTTAGTTTTGGGGGAAATGCTGTCTAGCTCCATCCATCTGTCCCATCCCTAGTGTGATGTGACATCGTGGGGACAGGGGTGACCATGTAATTTGTAGCTCCCTGTGACTCCATAGACCATTTTTTTCATGTGTTCTTAACCAGTCTTCCCTAGTAACTAGTTCTTAGCCTTGTTTTTGCTATACTCAGCTCTCCTAACTCAGCACTATTTGAGAATTTAACAGGCACTGGTGAGTTCTTTCCTGCACAGTGTGCAGCTCAGCGTCTGCGGGGTTTAGCGGCTGGTGCAGTTGCTTGATCAGGCCTGGCCTGATTGGCAGGGTTGCTGAGCTGTGGAGTGCTCAGGTGGAGTGCTCTGTGTCACAGCAGCTGGCTGCACCTGGGCACCCAGCCCTGGGTCTGACCCTGTGGATGAGGTGGTGTGCCGCGCTCAGCACTCCGGGCTCTGCATGGCAAGAGAGATGGCCCAGCTAGACTTCCGTGCAGGCAAGGCAGGGCCAGGTCCTGCCAACTCTGCCCTGCAGGGTGGGCCTTCTGGGACCCCTGTGTGTCCACATCCAGGTGTGCGCTGACAGGCCGTGGCTGTCTTCTCAGTCTCACCTGAAGGCTCATCGGAGAGCCCGGGTTCAGGCCCTCCAGGGATCCTGGGGTTCCCGTCTGGCTTCGTGGCTGACTGCAGTTTCTCTCCCTGGTCCACTCGCTGTTCACTGGCCCAGGGACCTTCATTGTTAGTAGTCAAGCACCACCCCTCAGGGCCTCTGAGGCCTTTTCTTCAAAGCCCGTGTGTCTGTGTAGCTGCACTAACAACCCACATTCACTCAGCCCACACCCGGCCTGCCGCGCACCTGGGCCGAAGGCGTCCCTCCAGTGTCCACACGGAGCTGAAGGTCAATCACCATCCTCATCACGCTGCGGACTCACACGATTGTGTACTTGTGTCCTAGGACCCATCTCCCCGCCCCCTAACACACCGTGGGAAGGAGCAACGCAGCTCCCCGGTGGGAGACTGGCCCTGAGCTGCGGTAGGCACCTGCTGTTAGCATGAGTATGTCTGAGCCAGGGCCGGCGGTGCCCTGCTTGCCCACCCCACCAGCACCCCGGGAGCCTATGGCTCTGCTCGTCCTCCCCCAGGACGAGGCTGGGAGAGGGACATCAGCAGGCCACTGCTTCCTGTGGTCCTCTGACTCTCTCCTCACACTTCCTGCTTCTGTTGCCTGCGTTTCTAATGAGATTACGTTTAATTTGTGCCACGGCAGCGCTGTTGATGGACCACATGGAATCCTCTCCATGCCCCTCAGGGGACCTAAGCTCATCCAGATAAGGACTGGAGGAGGCCGGTCTCTCTGGAATAGGAGGGGCACAGTGGGCAGCTGTGTGTGCTGGAGCTGGGTTAGGAGTGGTGCAGCCCCGCACCGCCCCCTGTCCAGGGTTTGCCTGAGCAGCCACACCTGTAAAGCTGGGCCTCAGGGCCTCTCTGGATGCAAAGCACCGGCCTTCCCAGCAGGGCCGATCACCAAGTGATGCAAGTCGCTGCCTAGCGAGGGCCCTGGAGCCGGGCGGGTGGCCACTGTGCAGAGAGCCAGCCTTAGAAAGCTTTTCCTCTGGGACCGGTCCATTCCACTCCTCCCTGGCCTCCAGGCAGTGGGCTCAGAAGGCCCTGCAGGCCCGGTGCAAGTCCTCGGCCCCTGCTCTCCCGGCTGAAGTGGCCTGAAGCGCCCCCCCCTCCCTGCCCCTTCATCATCATTCCCTCAGGCATTTTTGTGATCAGAGTGCTGCTGGGGCCCAGATTTTGGAAGCCACACTTTCTAGGTACCAAGAGCACGTCTTTCAAGCCGAGTGCCCTGGCTGTGCTCTGGGCCGTGTCCTGGAGCCGCTGAACACCTAGTCTCCATGAACAAACATGGGCACAAAGAACACAGGAAGAGAAACCCACAGGACGAATCTTCGTCAAGCCGCTGCAGACGTGCATGGGAGGTTGTGACCAGCTCAGAGACCCACGTCCACACACCCGGTCTGAGCTGTGTGGAGAGAGCTCACCCTGATTCAGAGTCGCTCTCTCAAAGGCATGCTGCTTCTCAACACCAGTAAGGAGTCAGGTATGATTCTGGCGTGTTTTCCTGGGGTTCAGCTACAGGACGGCAGGACAGACAACTCGGTGGAGACTACGTTCCAAGCAGCTCCACTCCTTTGGTATATGAACCAGTCTTGGAAGAGCCCTTGCCACAGCGGGCTGGCGCCTCTCACAGCTGTCAGCTGGGCTGCGCTGCCCTGTCCTCCAGGCCTGGCCTGATTGGCAGGGTCGCAGCCTGCCTGCCACCCAGACCTGGGAGTGTCGTCTCGGTCTTTGCGCTATCACTCAAGCCGGATACAGCCAACGAGAAGCCGAGGGCAGGAACGCAGCTCTCGCCCCCACAGACGCTGCCTAGCGAGGACGCTGGAGCTGGGTGGGTGGCCACTGTGCAGGTGGCCCGACTCTTAGTGACCTCCCTGTGGTGGCGACTTCTGCCTTCACCCTAATCACAGGGACTCAGAAGACAAATTCGAGGCTCACCCACTGGCCACCAGGGGAAGGTCAGCGTGGGATGGCACCACACACTCCTCAAACCTGCCTTAGTGGGGTCACTCGGTGCTGGCACCATGAACTTTCCCTGGTGGAGGCAGCTGACTTCACATGTGCAGAGTGGACCAGCCACCAAGCAGCTCGGCTTCCAGGCTTGCTGGTCACTATGTGCTCTGAAGGGCCCCTTGTGGTCAACTCCCCTGAGGTCACAGCACAAACGCCAGGTAAGAGCACCTTTCAGGAGCTCTGCACCCATGGGTTAGCCTGCTTCCCTTCAAGGGAGGCCCAGGAGGGGCGGACCCACAAGCCGAGGAGGCTGAGGGCGCTGGGGGCTGCAGGGGTGGGCACCCGGGCAGCTCTGCTGTGCTTTCCGCAGGGTCTGCCTCCCTCCTGCTCCTGGCCCCCCACTTCCTCCCCACAGCCCTCTTTGAGCAAGGGTAGAAATCAAAAGTGAAAGTCGGTGTAACCACTGATTTTTGTCAGAGCTGTGGAGAAGGCAAAGACGGAGAGACCTGGAAGGCCAAGCTGCGCAGCTGAGAGCCCGCGGGCTCCCGCCAGGACGTGGCAGAGACCTGGCAAGGGAGGTCCCCCCCCCACCGTCTCTCTGTCCCCACTCCCACTCCTAACTCCAACGCGTGGTCGTTGGAGCAGCAGGCGTCAGTGTCTGGGCCGGCTGCTTTCCAGGTCAACGTGTGTGCGACTCACCTGGGGGTTCTGCTGCCCGGTTGGCCTGGGGAAGGCCGCAGACAGCGTCTGGCTGCTGGGAGGCGTGATCCTGCTGGAGCCCACCCTCGCAGGGGCCTGGGGTCCAGCCTCCCAGGAACGCTGGGGGTTCACTGACCTCCTCTTGGATGAGTCAGAGACTCCAGGCCCAGCGTCTGCTCACCAGTGGCCACACACGAGGAAATCGCCACGCCTTTCTAGACTGTTGGGGCCAAGAGGCTTGCCCTTCGCTGCCCCTGACCTTCCAAGGACGTTTCAGGGTGATGGTGCTCTACCTCCTCGTCTAACTTTGCTCTGAAACTGTGGAAGGATACTTTGGTTTCCCGGTGTCCACGTTCCCCCACAACCTCCTGCCTTCTCCCTGAATGGGGCGCTGGCCTTGTCTACGTAGAGCAGGCCTGGGGGGCAGCCTCGAGCCCTGACATGGGACACGCTGTTGAGGTGCTGGAGACACGGGACAGGGTGGAGTCCAGGTGCCGCTCCACATTCCCCCGGAGACAGGTGTTGTTTCCATTTACAGCTGAAACCCACAGTACCTTAAATTTCCGCAGGGCGGCCGCAGGCCTGGACAGCCCCAAGGCCGCCCCTCACAACTCCAAAATCCTCGCCCGGGACCTTGAATGCCAGGGGTCCTGCTACCTACCGTTCAAGTGATTTCTCTCCTTTCCTCTCAGAGTCCAGCTGCCCTCCCTGTGGCCGCAGCTCCCTGTCCCCACGAAGGGGCCCCCGTCAAGCCCAAGGAACCGGGCACACCCACGCCTCAGACTGCTTCTCGTTGGAGTGGGATTTCCTCTTCCTAGCTTTTGTTCTGGATGATTGACCAGAATTGACAGTTTTCAGAAATAAAACCCTACCCTCCACAGAAACCCACCTGAAGGGGTGGAGAGAGCTAAGCCAAAGGCAGAGCCTCGAGTTGCAGGGATAGGCCAGAACGAGGTCCCCGTGAACTCGGAGAAGAAGGGACAATCCCAGAGGGAAAGACAGACAGTTGTCCTACGTCAAAGCTTCTGCTGATGAAAACATAGTACTGAAAAGAGAGACGGCCACCGTGGGAGAGGGACCGGGAGCCTGGGGGCTGACCAAGGACCAGCCAGGACGGGAAAGGGGAAGATCCCAACAAGTCAGTAAGGGACAGTCAGGAAACATCCTGGAGATGCCCCGAGACTGGGAGGAACTCACGGAAGCCTGACCTGCTGACGAGCACAGGGCTCCTTCTCCACCGCGTCCTGAGGCAAAGCAGATGGCCAGCGCTGACAGACTCGCAGGCCCCAGGCAGGCGGGTGGCGCACCTGGCCCACAGCCCTGCTGGGGCACACCGGAGCTGCAGCTTTGGGAGACCCCCGGCTGTGCAGACCACAGGCAGGCAGACTCCCGCAGGACTGGGCAGTTCCACCCCAGGTGTCTCTGCAGGGCTGGGCAGCAGGAAGCAGGCACACCAACACGCACACACCCAAGCATCCGCAGAACTCACGACCAACAGCGACCCCGACGTGTGCGTGTGGACTGAGGGTCGTGTTGTGTCTTTCAACCACGCAGTACCCCCAAGGAACATGAGCGAACACCGCTGGCAGCCACAGGCGCGAATGCTACAGACAGCAGAGAAGCCTGAGCTGCAGAGGCCCACCCCGCGGGTTCTGCTCATGGGAGGGCCAGGTGCACAAGTCAGAGGCAGAGCGCGGGGACAGAGAGGGCACGAGGAGACCTGGCGGCATGGACTGGGCTGCCTTTTGGTCCTGGGGGGTCCTGGGGAGTTCCCTCAGCGAGAACTTGGAGCATGACACTCTGTCTGTGGGCCTGGGGCAGGCACTCTCCTGTGCGGCCCCGCGATCTCAACACAGCAGGCCTGCCAGGGACTCTCACTGCTTGGCCTCTGCTCCAACGCACCCAGCCCTCACTTCTGTCCTGAACCCAAGAATCCAGGGTCCTCTCCGTCTCACTCCTGTCTGCACGACCAAACCTCTCAGAAGCACGTGTGGACCACGCCGGCGAAGGGCCTTTCCGTGGCTCTCCTGCAGTCCCCGGGTCCCGCCCTCTACGTGAAATCCCTCCTGTATTCTTTCTGGAGTTCTGAGGTGGCTGCTCTTGGCCACTTTCGCCTGCCTGTAATGTTTCAGGAGAGCTCTGGTAACAGTCCCATTTGACTGGATGCAGCACTGGGCTTCAATCCAAGCAGCACCCTGGCCTGCAGGTGACCTCTCTCCACCTGGCCTGTAGGGAAGCCCAGGTCCCTGTGAATGAGGCTGCCCCGAGGACGGAGCCTGAGTTCTGCACAGCTGCTCTGAACCCGAGCCAGCGGACGGAAGTGCAGAGATGCTCCTCCTGTCAGGAGCGGGGGGGGGGGGGGGGGGGGGGGAGGGGGGGCAGCCACAGCAGGGGAGGGAGAGCTTGGGAAGGTACGTGAGTCCTGGGATGAGTCCTGGGGCCTTGGAGCCCACATGTCCAAACTCGGACCCCACTAACAGTGCATCCAAGGGAGTCAGTCCTCCGAACTTCAACTGACTTTCTATAAAAATAGCTGCACCACACAGCCATTGCAGGATCTGAGTTACACAGAGGTATCATAGACATCCAACATGACACTTAACACATCTAGATGGGGAAAAGGTGAGCTGTCGTCCTTCCCATCCATTTCCTTTTAAGGCAAAAGTAAGTCATCACACAGTTTGCAAGGCAGCCATTGGACCCAGCGAGCGGGCTTGGGGAGGACAGCGTGGGTGTCTATTTCAAGAGTACATTTGGATCCATAGATCTTTTCATATCAATTTTTTCTCTTTTAATTTCCCAAATAAAACTTAGCTTCCAGTGGGATAAGGACATAATAAAGAGGATTATAACATTCCTTTTCTGGAGTAGGATACTTGGTCTGTTATCTTGAAGGAATACATAGAAATAGCATAGATGAGAATTTATTTTATATTTTTTCCTGGATGTAAAGTGCCACACATTTGGCCAAACCTCTGTGAGGACCTGGACATCATTAAGATCTTAAAGAAACGCATGTTTGACTACTTTTGATTAAGACCAGTTGAATCTGACTCTTCAGAACCGTGGACGGTACGGTACGTAGGGAAGCTGTGAACAAAGTAGCTGGAAGGACATTCGTAGAGTTTGGTCTCCTTAGTCCACATCTGAAACCTCCAGGGAATGGAGGCCACTTGTTCAGCACGGCGTTGGACGTTGGAGTGGCTGGACTGTCCTTCTCTTCTCCAGGCCCTTGCTGGTGGACAGTAGACACCAGTGCTGAAAAAGGGAGAGCTGGGTACCAGCAGCTGGAGAATGCAGCGGGGCCGGGTCCTGGACCAGGTTGGGGACCTCTCAGAGCCTCTGCGGGTGGAGCTGGCTCTGCCAAGCTGCCTCCACGTCCACTTGGGACACCTGGCAGACCCTGGCACAGGAGCCGAAAGGTGGGGAGGGAAAGATGCACCCCCAGGCTCTGCACGATGACCCCCCAGCCACCCCTGGAGGTGCCTAGGGGAAAGTTTTACCTGTGCATCCCCAGATACAATCCCAGGGGGTCTTCATCTTGCCTGCTGTGCTCATCTTACCTACCAGGGGGCGTGTCTAGCCCCTGTCTATCAGGGAAAATGACAACTTGGTCTCTCCCACATTAACTCCCTGCCAGGTCTTCTTATTCAGTAGATCTCCCCTCAGAAGCAAACCCCTAGGAGCACTCCCCTGCCATAGAAGGGACGTCCCCAACACTGTGGCTTTGCGCATTGAGAGTTTTGTGGAGTTCTCTGACATTTCAAGGATTATAGTTCCGTACCATGAAACTGCTCCTTCAAACTGCAAAGCCCAAAGAGAGAAAGACAAAAGAAAGAGAGAGAGAGAAAGAGAGGAAGGAAGGAAAGGAGGGTGGGAGGGAGAGAGAAAGGGAGGGAGGGAGGGAGGTGCCTGAGACAAGGCCCAGCCAGGTGACCTCTGCAGGACCAGCGGGCTACCTAGCCCTGCAGGCATGGACTTAAGGGCAAGATCAAAGCTACCTCCTACTAAGCGGCCACACTTAGCAAACCCACCAGGGCCATGGCAGGAGTGACCACAGGTGTGTCTGAGGACACACAGGGTTGATTTAGCTTTTTATGCCCCACTATGCCACAGAGGGGTCAGAGCACCTGGGCCATCACTAGACAGAGGCCAACTATTTAACCGGAATCAGGAATGAGTGCAAGGCACAGTCACATGTGGTCTAAATTCCCAGTCCTGAAGGGGAGCACAGGAGGCAGGCGCTGCCTGCTAGGCCTCCATAGAAGGAGACGCAGACCCACCCACGAAGGTGGTCCTCAACCTCGGCCCTGGGGCTGGGCCCCTTCCTTGCTCTTGTGCTCTCCTGTTGTCCCTTCCCCACGTCCTTATACCGAGGATAAACTAATTGAGCTCCTTGGATCTCTGTCATCTTATGCCCAAAATCAAAGTTGTTAAAAAATATTTTGCAGACTTTTCACTGCAAAACTTAGTGTAAAGGCATTTTTCATCAGGAGGACTGTGGAGTAGAGGCCATTCTACCCTTTCTACCCCCTCCAACTGAGTGGAGCTCAGGGGCTGGGAGGGAGCCTGCGCAGTGGCTCTGCCCGCTTTTGGGCGAGCTGACCCCTCCCTTCCTCTGCCCACATGGCGGTTTCATTGGCAGTGGGTGGTGGCTCTAGTCTCCTCTTGGAATTAGTGTTCCTGCTCCTCAGTCTGGTGCTGCCTTCTTTGTGATCCATTCCACTAGTGGATGCTGGGAGCCTCAGGCTATGGAAGCCCTTCCAAGGCGTAACAGTGTTCAGGGAGCAGCCTTGGGCTCCGAAACCTCAGGGCTTTAGAGAGGCACACTGTGCTGCGGAGGTCCCCAGGGCCTGAGCTGAGCGAGTTTCAGCCTCTTCCCCTCCCCTAGGCTGCACCTGCACCTGCTCTTGTCCTCGGTGGCCAGAGGGGCCGGCTGCTGGAGAGGCGTGGGTGCCCTCTCCAGCCCATGGGGCCTCAACTCCTGCTGCAGGAGCAGGGGGTGACTTCAGGCAAGGCCCTGGCTGCTCTGAGCCTTGGCTTCTTTCTTTCTGAGATGGGGACCATGGTTACTGAGCGAGAGGAGCACAGCGGAAGAGGCTCCCACACGGGGCAGAGGAGGGTGTCACGAAGGTTTCATGCTCACGCCCAGCACTTCACGACCTCCCTGAGTTAGGGAGAGCTGGGCTTCTGGTGGGTGTGCGGTGATGACCACGGCATAACCCTAAGCAACAGACAAGGGGCTCCGCTGCGCCTGTGTTTCATGGTATCCACCACCTGACATTGATGCCACTGCATTAAAAATTCATATTCATACCATTGCATTATTCTGAAAGGATTTGGGGCAGGTATCTCAGCATACAGGAAGAGAGACCAGCCTTTATGCTGGGGCCTGAGAGGTGCCGGCAGGGACTGTTCTCTGAGCTAGGCACCCAGGAGAGAGCTCACACTGTGTACAAGAGCCTCCTGGATCCATCCCCAGGAGAGAGCTCACACTGTGCAGGAGCCCCCTGGATCCATCCCCAGGAGAGAGCTCACACTGTGTACAAGAGCCTCCTGGATCCATCCCCAGGAGAGAGCTCACATGTGCAGGAGCCCCCTGGATCCATCCCCAGGAGAGAGCTCACACTGTGTAAGAGCCCCCTGGATCCATCCCCAGGAGAGAGCTCACACTGTGTAAGAGCCCCCTGGATCCATCCCCAGGAGAGAGCTCACACTGTGCAGGAGCCCCCTGGATCCATCCCCAGGGGAGAGCTCACACTGTGTAAGAGCCCCCTGGATCCATCCCCAGGAGAGAGCTCACACTGTGTGCAGGAGCCCCCTGGATCCATCCCCAGGAGAGAGCTCACACTGTGTAAGAGCCCCCTGGATCCATCCCCAGGACAGAGCTCACACTGTGTAAGAGCCCCCTGGATCCATCCCCAGGAGAGAGCTCACACTGTGCAGGAGCCCCCTGGATCCATCCCCAGGAGAGAGCTCACACTGTGTAAGAGCCCCCTGGATCCATCCCCAGGAGAGAGCTCACACTGTGCAGGAGCCCCCTGGATCCATCCCCAGGGGAGAGCTCACACTGTGTAAGATCCTCCTGGATCCATCCCCAGGAGAGAGCTCACACTGTGTAAGATCCTCCTGGATCCATCCCCAGGAGAGAGCTCACACTGTGCAGGAGCCCCCTGGATCCATCCCCAGGGGAGAGCTCACACTGTGTAAGATCCTCCTGGATCCATCCCCAGGAGAGAGCTCACACTGTGTAAGATCCTCCTGGATCCATCCCCAGGAGAGAGCTCACATGTGCAGGAGCCCCCTGGATTCATCCCCAGGAGAGAGCTCACATGTGCAGGAGCCCCCTGGATTCATCCCCAGGGGAGAGCTCACACTGTGCAGCAGCCTCTGTTAATGAAAGACACAGAAAGGTGGTCTTTGTTTTTCCTGTTTTAAAGCAGGAGCATTGAGACTCCAGGGAGTGGAGCACAGTGGTCTAGATTGTTCCCCAGTCAGTGACAGTGAAGTAGTCGTCACCAGAGGCCACTTGCTTTTCTGACAGTGACACTTTTCTGGACTATGACTTCTGACACACCTGCTAGCCATCTCTGCCCCACACAGAGGGCTGTTTACATTCAGTGTCAGAAGCCACAGGCCTCAGGTGCATGCCAGAGTTACATTTATTTTCACTTCCAAGATTCACTTTCATCAAAGCAACTGCCATGGTTAGCTGGGAGGGTATAAAAGGCGGCTCAGGGGCTCAGGCTCACGAGAGGCTGGGAGGGTGGCCTCCACTCTGCCCACAGTCTTCTCTGGGCATCCTGCCCCCTCCTGTCCAACAAGGGTTGGAGGACTGGCCCCTCAGCTGGCCGTGCACAGCCCCACCCCCACGGCGGCCTGTGTTCCTGAGCAGCTGGAGAATGGGGGTGCGCAATCCACCGAGTCAGGAGAAAGACAGAATAAGTGTCAAGTCTAAATTGGTTAGAAAGCCATTTAGCGCTCAGCTGCTGGGGCCTGGTTGTGGAAACAGCCCGTGACCGGGGCGGAGGGCAGCCTGCGTGTTGCTCACGGCTCCCTGCCCAGGCTGAGCTCCACCGCTGTCGTGTTTGGAGCATTTATCACAGGACCAAGAACGTCCCAGAGCCCGCTGGGGCCTGGTGCTCCCCAGGCCTTCTGCTGAGCTCTCCCGCCAAGTCTGCACGCAGTAACATCCTTCCCACTTGGCCCACACTCGCTCCATGCCACCCAGAGAGGGACGCAGCAGGACAGGGAGGGCAGCAGGCCAGGCTCCCTCCCCCCAGAGCAGACACATGGGCCGTCCCCTAGGTCCATTCTGGAGGTGCCAGGGAGAGCAAGGTGCCTGTGGCCAGGGAGGGCTGCCGACTGCACCAGAGCATGGTGCCAGAGCAAGTGGGCACATGTAGGAGATGACCAGGCCCACACCCTGACCAGAAGTGGACAAAGGCAGGAGATGACCAGGCCCCCACCCTGATCAGAAGTGGGCACAGACAGGAGATGACCAGGCCCCCACCTTGATCAGAAGTGGACACAGACAGGAGATGACCAGGCCACCCACCCTGATCAGAAGTAGATGCAGGCAGGAGATGACCAGGCCCCCACCTTGATCAGAAGTGGACACAGACAGGAGATGACCAGGCCCCCACCCTGATCAGAAGTGGGCACAGGCAGGAGATGACCAGGTCACCCACCCTGATCAGAAGTGGACACAGACAGGAGATGACCAGGCCCCCACCCTGATCAGAAGTGGGCACAGGCAGGAGATGACCAGGCCCACACCCTGACCAGAAGTGGACACAGGCAGGAGATGACCAGGCCCACACCCTGACCAGAAGTGGACACAGGCAGGAGATGACCAGGCCCCCACCCTGATCAGAAGTGGGCACAGACAGGAGATGACCAGGCCCCCACCTTGATCAGAAGTGGGCACAGACAGGAGATGACCAGGCCCCCACCCTGATCAGAAGTGGACACAGACAGGAGATGACCAGGCCCCCACCCTGATCAGAAGTGGGCACAGGCAGGAGATGACCAGGTCACCCACCCTGATCAGAAGTGGACACAGACAGGAGATGACCAGGCCCCCACCCTGATCAGAAGTGGGCACAGGCAGGAGATGACCAGGCCCCCACCCTGATCAGAAGTGGACACAGACAGGAGATGACCAGGCCCCCACCCTGATCAGAAGTGGGCACAGGCAGGAGATGACCAGGTCACCCACCCTGATCAGAAGTGGACACAGGCAGGAGATGACCAGGCCCCCACCCTGATCAGAAGTGGGCACAGGCAGGAGATGACCAGGCCCACACCCTGACCAGAAGTGGACACAGGCAGGAGATGACCAGGCCCACACCCTGACCAGAAGTGGACACAGGCAGGAGATGACCAGGCCCCCACCCTGATCAGAAGTGGGCACAGACAGGAGATGACCAGGCCCCCACCTTGATCAGAAGTGGGCACAGACAGGAGATGACCAGGCCCCCACCCTGATCAGAAGTGGACACAGACAGGAGATGACCAGGCCCCCACCCTGATCAGAAGTGGGCACAGGCAGGAGATGACCAGGTCACCCACCCTGATCAGAAGTGGACACAGACAGGAGATGACCAGGCCCCCACCCTGATCAGAAGTGGGCACAGGCAGGAGATGACCAGGCCCCCACCCTGATCAGAAGTGGACACAGACAGGAGATGACCAGGCCCCCACCCTGATCAGAAGTGGGCACAGGCAGGAGATGACCAGGTCACCCACCCTGATCAGAAGTGGACACAGGCAGGAGATGACCAGGCCCCCACCCTGATCAGAAGTGGGCACAGGCAGGAGATGACCAGGCCCCACCCTCATCACCAACGCTCTGTGACTAGCAGTCGTCCATGCATGGGTGAGCCCTGATGCCCAACAGCTCTCGGGGGACTTTCCTAGTGGCAATCTGTCCCCAGTGGGTTTTGGAGGGGACGCTCATCTTGGGGCAGGGTGGCTTGCTGGTTTGGCAGGTGGTTCTCCCCAGTGGTTCCTCAGTTCTCACAGCCTGCTGACACAGTCCCAGGAGCGCACGCCGGTCAGTGTGGGACATGTCTGTGGTTCCAGTCAGCAGGCAGGTGGTCAGGGCCTGTCATTTCTTCTTGGGTTCTCGCCCTTCTGCATGAGGAGCACTGCTCCTCCGTCCACTGGCAGGTGTGGGGTGCCGGGCGAGGCGTGTGCAGGAAGAACTCGGCACCCTGGGCGCCTGAGACGCCTGGCCGTGGGTGCGTCCTGCGGGTCACTGAGGTCCTGGGTCTTTCTGCCTAGTGACGTGTGTCTTCAGAACCCTGTTGGACTTCTGCTGACTTTCCTCCAGCTGTTCCTTTAGATACAGCTGCAGTGTGGTCATTTCCTCCGCTGTCTCTGCCTTGACCGTCCCTGGAGGGCGGTAAGCCAGCCCTCATTCCTTTTCTTTGCAGCTTGCCCTGTCTTGTGCCTCCGGTCAGCACTGTGTAGAAGTGATGGGCTCGACTTCCTCTTTGCTGGTGAGCCGCCCCATGGAGCGTGGTTCTTCTGCAGACATCCTTCACCAGGTCTCCCCGATATCCTCACTGTCTTTTTCATAAAATGGTTTTGGATTTGGGAAATGCTTTGTCAACGTCTATGGATAACCCTGTGGTTTTATCCTTCACTGAATGTGAGTTATGACAACTGTTGCTTCTCATAAGTGGAACCAACTCTGCACTCCCCAGTAAGTCCCATTTGGAGTCTAATCATTTTCGAGTCACAGGCCCCAAACAGTGATTCCCAAGTGTGAGCCTCAGAGCAATAGTTCTGTAGGATGCTAACGGTTGCTTCATTTATAACGGGACGGGGGCATTGAGTACATTTGGGAAATGCTGGGTACAGTGTTGCAGGTTTCTTTGGTCCTAACCTGGCCAGGCCCCTGAGAGCTGGTCTTCTGGTCTGCGGAGATTCTGCATTATGAATGGGCTCATGAGTCGCCTGCGACGCTGCACAGCAGGGAGAGACCCTTGGCCAGGTGTTCCCCACCAAGGGCGGGGTGATTTCCTGGAGCCTGCCAGACCCCAGCCAGGACCACAGCTGTTAGCTGTTCAAACTGATTTTGGTGACATGAGATTGACCGCTGAGCTGCTGCGCTGGGGAAACGTCATTGAACGCTCGGGCACAGGTGGCCCCCCCATGTGTTCTGAGAACAGAACCGGAGTACAGCGGCTCTGCTCACAGACAGTCACCCGCTCCTTGGCGGTCGCTGTTTTCCCTGTCCTTTTCAGAGAGCTCCCCTAATAACCACCAGGGACAGGGTTTTCATCCTGCCTTGGCTTTGCCCAGCTCGGAGAAGGCTCCAGGAAGCAGGAAGTGAGGAGGGGGTTGGGGGAGAGAGTGTGAGGAGGGAGGGGGGAAGATGGGGGGAGGGGGGAGGAGGGAGGGGGAGGAGGGGGAGGAGGGAGAGGAGGAAGAGGGGAGGAGGGAGAGGAGATGAGGGGGAGGAGGGAGAGGAGGAAGAGGGGAGGAGGGAGAGAAGGGGGAGGAGGGAGAGGAGGGGGAGGAGGGATAGGAAGAAGAGGGGGAGGAGGGAGAGGAGGAAGAGGGGGAGGAGGGAGAGGAGGGAGAAGAGGGGAGGAAGGAGGAGGAAGGAGGGGAGGAGGAAGGAGGAGGGAGGAGGAGGGGGAGGAGGGATGAGAAGGAGGAGGGAGGAGGGGGAAGAGGGAGGTGGGGGAGGAGGATGGGGAGGAGGGAGGAGGAGGGGGAGGAGGGGGAAGAGGAGGGGAAGGAGGGAGAAGGAGGGAGAAGGGGGAGGAGGAGAGGGAGGAGGGAGGAGGGGGAGGAGGGAGGAGGAGCTAGGAGGAGGGAGGAGGAGGGAGGAGGAAGGAGGAGGAGGGAGGATGAGCAAGGAGGAGGGGGAGGAGGGAGGAGGAAGGAGGAGGAGGGAGGAGGAAGGAAGAGGAGGGAGGAGGAGGGAGGAGGAGGGAGGAGGAGGGAGGAGGAGCGAGGATGAGGGAGGAGGAGTGAGGAGGAGGAGGAGAGAGGAGGAGGAGGAAGAGAGGGGGAAGGAGGGAGAAGGAGGGGGGAGGAGGGAGGAGGGAGGAGGAAGGAGGAGGAGGGAGGAGGAAGGAAGAGGAGGGAGGAGGAGGGAGGAGGAGGGAGGAGGAGCGAGGATGAGGGAGGAGGAGTGAGGAGGAGGAGGAGAGAGGAGGAGGAGAGAGGAGGAGGAGGAAGAGAGGGGGAAGGAGGGAGAAGGAGGGAGAAGGGGGAGGAGGAGAGGGAGGAGGGAGGAGGGGAGGAGGAGGGGGAGGAGGGAGGAGGAGCAGGGAGGAGGAGGGGAGGGGGGAGGAGGGAGGAGGAGCGAGGATGAGGGAGGAGGAGTGAGGAGGAGGAGGAGAGAGGAGGAGGAGGAAGAGAGGGGGAAGGAGGGAGAAGGAGGGAGAAGGGGGAGGAGGAGAGGGAGGAGGGAGGAGGGAGGAGGGGAGGAGGAGGGGGAGGAGGGAGGAGGAGCAGGAAGGAGGAGGGGGAGGGGGGAGGAGGAGGAGTGAGGAGGAGGAGGAGCGAGGAGGAGGAGGAAGAGAGGGGGAAGGAGGGAGAAGGAGGGAGAAGGGGGAGGAGGAGAGGGAGGAGGGAGGAGGGGAGGAGGAGAGGGAGGAGGGAGGAGGGAGGAGGAGGGGGAGGGGGAGGAGGGAGGAGGAGCGAGGAGGAGCCGGCCATGCCTGGGGTACACTGTCAGCTTCCGTGGTGAGGCAGGTACCCCAGGGGCATCGCAGATGAGTAACTTTCCTGACAGCTGCAGGCGGATAGAAGGCTCCCTGAGGGCTGAGCCGTCCTGTGCAGCGCCTGGGCTCAGTGGCTGGACACTGTGGAGGCCAACCCTGTGCGCTGGGAGGAAGCCAGGCCCACACTCGGGTCAGGGCCCCTCCAGGCCGTCACCACGCAGGCTGGAGCCGCCGCAGGCTGGGGCTCCTGGGGCTCTCCCCTCCTGCAGCCCTCCTGGCTGTCTCCTGGCTTGTAGGTTCCAATCAGCCGCCACAGGGGCGTCTCACCTTGTCAGCTGCACACCCAGAGTCCCCACCGCAAGCCTAAGAGCCCTCACCGTGGCTTGTGACAGGCCAGGTCTCCCAGTCACCTGCTTCTCTTTTTCAGCAGCTTAATAAACACAACTTAATACTTTTCTCAGACACAGCTGATTAAGAGTGAGAGTCAAGAACTCACCAGGAGAAGCAGAAAGGAGCAGGTGGCTGTGGCCAGCCAGGAGTAGCCGGCAGCGACTTCGGCGTCTCCCAGAAGCACACTCTGGTTTCGGGGAGAAGCCCACAGGACGCTTGTGCTTCTGACTGAGCTGTGCCTTAGGATCCAAAGGCTCCGACCCAGACGTCCTGTGAGCCCAGGGACGTGCTGACCCTCAGCCTGCCTCAGGGGCACCGATTCGCCCCAGCAGCGCCAGTGGAGAGCGTTTGCGGGGCTGTTTCAGGGGGGCCGAGAATCATTCTGGTGCCGAAACAGAACTGGGCGAGATAAAAAGAAGAACGTCAGGGATCTCGACTTCTCATCGCAGGCGCTCTGGCCTCCGCGTCCAGCCCCTGCCGGTCGTCACCGGCACAGGTGGGCCGTAGGGGCGTGATCTGAAGACTTTCTGGGATCACTTAATTTCTGCCTCAGGAGTAGGAGGGCCTGGGTGTGGCCTGCAGCTGAGAGTCTTCCTGCAGAGCGTGGCTGTCGGCCACCAGAGGGTTCCCAGAGCCTGGGGGCTCACAGACGGTCTCCGGTCTCTGCCTCTGCTTGGAGGGGCAGCGGGTGGGGTGAGTGTGCTGAAAGCGCAGGCCCACCTCGAGGCCAAGGCCGGCTGCTGTGAGACCGAGGCCTGCTGGGCGCGTCTGAGCCCACCTGCAGGAAGAACAGCAGCTCCTCCTCCCACAGTCTCCTCCTGACGTCCTGGTGTGCAGAGGGTCCAGGTGCCACACCTCTGCTCACTGGGCAAGGCTTTGCTGGGTTCGGCTCACTGGTGTGACTTCTGTCAGGGAAGTCCCTCTTCTTGGTGACCAGTCTCCGAGGAACGCTGCTCCTCAGCCAAGGCCACGAGGCCCACGCTGGGCACTGCCGCAAGACGTCCACCATGAGCAACCTCCACTCCTCCTTTCCTTGCGGGGACTTCGGCAACTGAGTGCGGACACACCGGAGCCCTCCATCTGCCCAGCATGAGGGGGCACTGTGAATGTAGGTCTCCCTGGAGAGCAGGTGGCCATCCCTGTCACCAGTGCTCCAGCTGTGAGACCACCTACGTGTCCGTGGGCCCAGGGGACCCTGAGCTGGTGGCCGCGGGCAGGGAGGCCTTGACTTCCAGGGACCTCAGCTGATAGCAGAGGTGTCCGTCGGGTTCCTGGGGCAAGTGCCGTGGAGAAAGCACTGGGGACCAGGGGGGCACTGCAGAGATGCCAGGGAGAGCAGGATGGAGAGGGCCGGGGAGACCAAGGGGTGAGGCCCAGGCCGCAGGGACCTCTGCAGAGGGCTTGGGCGTGATTGGCCCTGGGCCACCATCACGTGGCATCTCCAGGGGCCAGGATGGGTGGTGAGGGTACCGCAGCCCTGGACTAGCTGGTTCTCACAGCACTGTCTGTGGGCCCCTGGGCCCTGCAGAGGCCTCCTGGGACCTGAAGATGACATCACCCTCCAGTACACTGGGACGGGGCGCGCCCTTCCATCCCCTGGGGTTTGCTGGGGCCCAGAAGCCACGTGATGGGGACTGGTGCTGACCAAGGCTGAGGCCCTGGCCCTCACACGGCGCCTTCTCCTGGAAGCCTGCTCGCTCTTCCAGAGGACGGCCTCCGTGAGAGGGACTCCTCCCTCGAACCTGCTCTCATCTTTGCTGAAGCAGCTCAAAGTCACTGTGAGCACTCAGGGCAGGAGCCGACCTTCTCTCTAGGCGGAGGAGGTCGGGGCCCCGCGAGGCAGAGGGCTGGAGGGACAGGCATTCGCGCTGCCCGGGGAGGGGGGACACGAAGGTAACAGGACACAGATGCAGAGATCAGGCTGTTGCACATCCTTCCCGAGGGTGGCTGGCCTCCCTTCACTTGTCACATGGCTACACCAGGTCCCGGGTGGGGGGGGCCTGGGGTCACCATCTGGAGGATGCGGTGACGTGCCATGCGGGCCTATCCTGGGTCAGGAGAATGCGTGTGCACAGGCCCTTCCAATGCCCTCGGTGGCAACGTCACACAAGCTAGAAATACCCACAGGGGCTCCGATGACCACCCTGAGCCAGGCCTTTCCCAGACTTCTTAGCTCCTGACCTGGGCAGCCAGGCCCTGCACCCTCAGCAGCACACCTCTGTCCTGGCTGGGCTTCTGGACCCTTTCTCCCTGTCACATCCCCAGGGAAAATCACCCATTTCCCGGGGAATCCTCATTTATTCTGATACCTGTCAGTGTTGAAACACAGATATCCAGCACAGAACGTGCAATCCATGCGTTTTTGTTGAATTTTAATGTTAATTGAATAAAATGCGGGTCAAAACCAAGCTAGGAACACATAGTTAATCGCCATTGGTATGACTCACTGTCTTCTCGTAGCTTGATTTGGATAGAACACTCAGTCCTATTAGATACTCATGTCTAAGTGCAGAGATCCAGCCGTGAGGCCGGCAAAGACATCATGCGTTCCCTCGCTGCCGCGTGCTCTGCGGGTCACAGAAGCCGCAGATGCAGGCTGGTCTTCCTTCTCAGGATGCGCTGCTCCCCCGCGCACACCTCCCCCAGCAGGACAGCAGGGCTGACACTCTGGCAGCCTCTGTTCACTCTTGATTTGCCAAGCTGTCCACCTGCAGGTGATGGTCAGAACAGAACACGGCTCACTGGTCAGTTCTCAGCCACCGAGGGTCAGCGGGGGTGTGTGGAGCCCAGGCCTGGCTGCAGCAGGAGGCAGAGCCAGGGGCCTGGGGGGATGTGCTGACCCTGGCCAGGTCGTCCTCCATTCTGCACAGACATGGATCTGCTAGGCCCCGGCACAGAAGGTGCTAGAAACGCCCCCTGGGTGAGGCTGAATCTGTCGGAGACCTCCGAGACTCGAATTCCGTCCACTCTCGTGAAGCATCAGGCCCTTTGAATGAGGTAATGGCCCTCCTCCGAGGGGCTTCCGGGCTCGCAGTGCCCGAGTGCCTTCCCAGCAGGCCTCCGCCCTGGGCCCCAGCCCCAGTTCTCCTTCAAGACAAGCGGGGCGCTGGGCTTTTTGGGCCTTACCAGGAGAAGTCGCCAGCCGAGTCCATCCTGGGAGGGCTGGACCTGCTGGACGGGGCTGCCCTAGAGGTGGCCTGTGCTGGGAGCTCAGGACCTGCCCACCCTGCTCTGGTCTGCTCTGCACAAGGAGCAGGAGGAAGGCGAGGTGGCCCCAGGCCCCGTGTGAGGAGTCAGGATCGTGGGCAGTGCCTCTCCCACATGAGTGTGAGAACCTGTGTGCAAGTGAGTGTGCATGAGCGTGTGAGTGTGTGCGAATGTGAGAGCAAGAGTGTGTGTGATTGTGAGTGTGATAGCAAGAGTGTGTGTGTGATTGTGAGTGTGAGAGCAAGAGTGTGTGTGTGATTGTGTGCGAGTGAGTCTGAGAGTGTGTGTGAATGTGTGTGTATGAATGTGAGAGAATGTGAGTCTGAGAGTGTGTGAGTGTAATTGTGCAGTGTGTTTGAGAGTGTGTGTGAGTGTGAGTGTGTGTGTGAGAGAGAGGGAGGTGGGTGTGGGTGGAGAGCGGGCCCTTGCTGGCGGAGCCGAGCAGCGTCCTGGGGCCTGTCCCTGGCTAGTGCCCAGGAGGAGTGGTGGAAATCACGTGGCCGTCTGGGTGGCCTCCCGGCTGCCTGATTCGGAGGCCTTTTTGCTGATGGGGACATCGGCTTCTGGTCTGAAGATGTGCCACACTTTACTGCAGCTTGGGGTGTTTTTCCCCTCATTACACACGTGTGTGTGTGTGTTTTCGACATCTCTTTCAGGATACTGGAAACACGTAGCCACACACACAGAAGCACCGACCAGCATTACATCTCCTTCAGACTCCCAAGGCAGCACCTGAGAACAGAGGCTGTGGTTGGGGCCAAGGAGGAGGACTGCAGCCCCACCCCATCCTGAATCAGGTCTATCTGGCCAGCCTCAGGAGCCCCCCCATCCTGACTGCCCTGGGCCAGCCTCAGGAGCCCCCCCCATCCTGACTGCCCTGGGCCAGCCTAAGGAGCCCCCCCCATCCTGAATCAGGTCTATCTGGCCAGCCTCAGGAGCCCCCCATCCTGGCTGCCCTGGGCCAGCCTCAGGAGCCCCCCCAATCCTGGCTGCCCTGGGCCGGCACAGGTGTGCAGAGCACAGAGTGCAGGGAGGAAGGAAAGCAGAACAACGTGGGTGGCCTGTCCAGGGGCGCTGGTGCTCCAAGACTCCATGCTGGTCCCTGCCCTGGCCAGGCTGGACTCAGGGGCCGTCCCATCCCATGCTACCATCCCCAGGACCATCCTTGGCTTCCTGCTCCACCCAGTTGCACCTGTCCACTCCTGGGGGTCAGCCCTCACATCAGCTAGGCGTCAGGCTGTGGTCCTGTCTTCCACACTGGACCTCTGCAGGTACAACTCTATGCTTCTTATGTCCAGCAGTTTGGACCCCCCTTCCCTCTGGCTTTGGCTCCTTGCTGCTGAGTCCCCAGCCTGGCTGTGACACTCAGACTGCAGCCCCCCCCTCTGTGCTGTCCACACCAGTGACCCCTTCAGGCCTAATGCAGCAGTGCCTCAGGATGGCAGCACACTGTGTGGTGTGCATCTCCATCTGCCTGTGGAAACGCTCCCCTGCATATCGGTTTAGGACTACTCCATATTTTTTTCTGGTGAAATGCCCTATTCCCTTATCAGCAAATGCTAATGAAACTATTGGAGATGTGAATATTATTATTATTATTATTATTATTATTACTATTATTTTGCATTTTGAGCAAATCCAAAGTATTCCCTGAGGTTTGTAACTATTTGTGATCAAGCGTAGTGTTGTTAAAGCATTTTAAATAGTGAAGCATTCGACACGTGTTTATGGTTCTATATTTGTAGGAAAGCTGGTCATCTCAAGGTAAACCAGTGTCCCAGATCATCACTAAATCCAGGGTTGAGTCCAATTTCTGCAGGAAGCAGCTTTTTCACTCATGTATTAATGTCTCGATTTGGAAATAAGTTTATGAATTTTCTCTACAAAGAATAGTATCAAAATGAATAGTGTGAATGAATGTTAGTTTCAAATATGCTAACTTTATTTTTTAGTTTTGCTAATATGTGAAGCTACCTGGTAAATATTGAAAATCTGATGGGGAATGGGACACTTTGGACATTCCCTCCGCCCCCCCCCCTCCCGTGCAAAACCAATTTCTCAGCTCATTCGCCTCCTGGCAGGTCACGGGGCCGATGGCCATCTAACAGGCACATGCATGGCAATTGTCTTGGAGAATAACATGTCCTTTGCTCAGCAGAAAGACATGGTCTATGCCTTGAAAGACAGGCAAACAGGTGTGGTTCAGTTACTCCATGGGATGAATTTGCTCTTCAAAACATGGTGAGTGGAGCTCACTAATATTTTGAAGTCATCCAGATTTCTGACTTGCTCAGGACACAGGACCATGTGCAGAGTTTAATTTGAAATCCACATGGTAGTGTAGTCAACGCATTAGCTTTGGTCTGAATAGGATGTACTTAAATGAAAAATGTCACTGGAAAAATGTGTTCATATCTATGTACTTTTCTAAACATAAGTAAACAAACATGCTGAGATCAAAGTCACATCAGAAAAACTGACCCAAATAACTTGAGGCAGGAAGTTCATGTGTATTCAGAACTGGGAGATGCTGGCTGGAGACGCGGTACAGACCCTGCGCAGCACAGCACACTGGGGCTAGGGGTCTTCAGTACAAGCCAGACCAGGGCGTGTGTCCAACGTGCAGTGTTGCAGAAGAAGCCAAATATGTCTTGGAAGTCCACTGGGCAGATGAGAATGCCCATCAGTGGTGTGACATTTGCAAATGACCGTGAGCTGCAGAGGGTTCAAAACACCCCCATGATGCCTGCTGGGATGTGGCCGCAACTTCAGCTTCCAGACCTGGGACACCACTGAACTTTATTTAGGGAGTCTGAGGGCTCCCTCTGCACTGGCCTGGGGACCGCGGACTGCGTGCCCAGCACAGCTCAGGGTCGCTCGCTGCTGGGATCTGGGTTCCCGAGGACTCTGAGAAGTCCTCACGCCTTCCTTTGTTTATCTGTTTGTCTCAGAGAAGATGTAAACTTGAGTTTCCTCCAGGAGAGAGAGATTTCATCTGCAGCAGATCAAAGAGCGAATGCCGAGCCCCCACATCTGTGGACTGTCCAGGGTGACTGAGGACGTGAAGGGCCGTGGAACCAGGGCCTTGTTCCAGAGGGGGCAGTGCAGCAGAGGTCAGAGTGAGGGCCTGGGAGGAGCAGGACCCGCCACGGTGCCCGGGAGGAGTGGCGCTGACCAAGCAGACGTGCGCCTCGTGCCGTCTTCATCTCCAGGCGCACAGGGCACCGTGTCCCTCCTGTGGCCTGGCTGTTTCTCCATCGGGTTCCCATTTACAGAAACGACTCCACGTGGAGAAGCCGCCTGACCCCCTGCTCCCGACCCTGGATCCCTGGGGCACAACCCAGGAAGCTCCTTGAGTCAATTCCTTTCCAGTCAATTGAGAAGCATTATTTCTCAGAAGACCTCTCCGCTCTCTCCCTCCTCAGCGCCAACGTGAGAAGCACCACCCGAGCGTCCACGGGAAACCCCTCCGTGGGGAGCAGGCCAGGCCCAGGCAGGCTGGGGGGCCTAGTGACCTGCACTCGCATCAGGCCGACTCCCGCCCCCCAGCTCCCGGCCGGGGAGTCCGCTGGCCCCATGACCATAGAGAACAGGACGCAGGGCCTGCTGGCGGGGAAGGCAATGTGACCTGCCATGTGACGTAGCCTCTGTGAGTCATCTCAGTGTCCATCTGCCTCAGTATTTTATTACCGGAGAAAACTAGGAGAGTGCGGCCTCCTGTTAGGATTTAGGGCCCCCCGGCTCCTCCTGGTCACACTCAATCATAGCGGCCCAAGCCAGACAGACTTTCATTTCTCCAAGGAGCCCAAAGCCCTCAGCTGCCTTAGGAAGGGAGCAGAAAGAGCCACGGCTTCTGACGAGTGCGCAGGGTCTGACTCTACGCCTAGATCCCCTCTGTGTGCGCTTGTGACTCTCGGCCATGGCGGTGACCATCAAATCTGGAACTGCTGTCTCAGTTTATAGTACAGACCCTGGCACCCAGAGGCATGAGGCAGGTTAAAGACTTTAAAGAGTCAAGGAAACAGACACTTGAAAAAAGTAGTCTAGCAGGGCACAGTGGCCCATGCTGTGAGCCCCGCAGCTTAGAGGCTGAGGCAGGAGGATCATGAGTTCAAAGCCAGCCTCAGCAACTTCGTGAGACCTCAGTAACTTAGTGAGATGCCGTCTGTAAACGAAAAATAAAAAGGGCTGGGGATGTGGCTCAGTGGTTAAGTGTCCCTGGGTTCCATCCCTGGTATCAAAAAACAAAACAGAACAAAACAAACAACAACAACAACAACAAAATTCTAATTGTTACCTTAGAAAATATTTCCAGGGTACAAAGTGGATATGAGACAATTGGTTACTTATGGCGTTAGCCTTCGAAGGTCACAGGGGAGCCCAGGTCCCAGTCAGGGCTGCGGAGGTCACAGTGGGAATCCAGATGGGTGGGCGGTAGAGGTGGGCGGGGGAGGAGAGCTGGCCTCGGTGCCGCGGTGTGCGGTCACCTGCACAGACGACAGGCCCCAGAAGAAGCCGTGCAAACATGAGTGGGGACGGGCGGGAGGCCAGGGCAGAGAGTGGGCAGTGCTCTGGAGGCCATGAGATACACCCGCGCCCTCTCCCAGGAGGCCCTTTCCTGCCCTTACCATGGACAGTCCAAATGGCCTGGGCCTGGGTTCGGAAGTGTGGCTGTCACTACCGGCTCTGGCAGCAGCAGTGTGGACCTAGGCCCTGGCTGAGTCCGGGAGCCCTGGGCTGGCTGCAGGCCGACTGGAGCAGAGGCTGCGTCTTAGAGGAGTGAGTACTGGGCGCGGGGTTGGCACATCTGCCCAAGAGGCTGCGCGGGCAATGACTGGCTCAGTAGTGAGTGTCGTCCAAAACCAGGGTCCGTGGGGACAGCGGCCAACGGGCATGTGGGCCGAGAAGCGGCTGTGTCCTCATCAGCACGACCGTGGGTTGGGTCTGAACCCTGTGGGAGGCGGAGGATGCAGGAAGAGTCTGAGGGCTCCCTCTCACTGGCCTGGGGACAAGGTGACGGAATGGGATCAGGCTGGGCAGGAGCACACGCTTGCCTCATTGGGGCGTCACACAGCCTGGTTCTGAAAGGCTGTTTGGCTTGAAGTGCCCGGCGGGTAGGACCAGGTCAGAGGCAGCACTCGGGGACAGTGCCTGCCAGCAGGGCCTGGGCCAGGGGTGCCAGGCAGTGAGGCCCGGGTGGGCGGGCTGGCTTCACTGTCTCTCAGGACTGCAGGGACAGGGCAGGCTGGTGTGGGCGTCACCGGGGCAGGTTCTGTCTGTGAGTGGGGGGTGGTGGGGCTGGGAGGTGGGGTGACGTGGAACACAGTTCCTCGGCTGAGGAAGGCAGAGGGGTGCTCGCCTGTCCCTGGTTAGAGGCCTGGGTGGCACGTTGGCAGCAGGATGGAGGAAAGGGCCCAGGGGTAGCTCTGACGCTCGCTCGTACGAGGCTGGTACCAGGCTCGTACCCTGCCGAGCCCATCAGGGTCGGGAGGAGAGGGGGATGCCCACGAAGGTGGAGGAGCGTTGGGGGAGCGTTGGGAGGTATTTTCCTCCTTCATCATTTGGGCCTCGCCCCCTCCTCGCCGCCTCTCCCCCTTGGGTGCTTTCCTCTGCTGGCCCTGGGCTCCTCCGGAGGAGAACCTCGTGCGGCCTCAAGCCCTGAGATCCTTCACCCTGGGACGGAGATGAAAAGAAACTGAGGAATGTAAACATCCTCTCCTCTTCCTGGAAGACTGGCCAGGCCCTGCTTTGTTGATCAGCTCAGAGTTAAACAGTGTGTGAGTATTTTCTTGAAAGGCTCTCTCTTCCGCTGTTCCTAAGGCGCACTCTGCTGCAATTTCTTTAAATCATTTTTTTGCTTAGAAGCATCAATGGACACTCCCGCTCCACTGCTCTGGTGGCTCCACGGCAGCAGGAACAAGCCCGGGAGGCCTGAGCCGCAGGTGCCCCCTCTGCAGGCCCACCTGCCCGCCCCTGTGAGGCCAGCCCAGCTGTCCTTCTGCAGAGTGACGATAGTGCGTGAACTAAACTGGGTTGGTGGCCTCATTTTGGTTCAATGATTCCTTTATTCCCCAATGTTCTTTGCAATTTTCAATCCAGGGTGATTCTTTGTATTCCTGGAGGGAAGCTATAATAAGTGCAGTGGTTTTTTCTTTTTAGTATAAAAATTTCCAATGCCCTTTCTATTAATTGATAAAAGAAAGGTCAAGTTACATCAGGAACTCAACACTGCACTACATCTGGCGCATCTGGCGTTGGAGAGGGGAGCAGAGTGGGCTGCAGCTCCCGGGAGCCAGACCCCGCAGGAGCCAGACCCCAGGCTGAGGTGTGTCTCAGAGCAAGCCCCTGACTTTCCAGAGAGCTCTTGCTGGGGAAGGAGTGCGAGGTGGGGGCTGGGAGGTGGGGGTCATGGTGAACAGCAGTTTCTCCGCCGAGGAAGGCGGAGGGGTGCCTGCCTGTCCCCTGGTTAGAGGCCTGTCTGTGAGTGCGAGGTGTGGGGGACAGCCAGTGGTCAGCTGGGCAGGAGGACTGACCCAGCCCGAGGCTCTGCTACAGGCCACTCTTCCCTGAGGGTGAAGGCCGCCCCTCCTCCCACGCCCCTGGCGGTTCCCAAGGCCGCCTTCTCCTGCTCATCGTGTGTGAGGACACATTCACTTTGTCCTGTAAACCAGAAGAGTGTGACAGTCCTCCGACTCCTTACCCTTGACACATGTCACCTATCTCTGGAAAAAGGCCGGTGCTTGTCACACACAAGACAGAGTCAAAGCTCGATGTTCTCCGGCTTCTCCAGCCTGGTGGGTTGCCACTCAGAAGGGGAAAGAGAGCCACGGTTGTCCCCAACGCCTCCTGCAGTGACGGCGTCAGACGATCGACATGCTCTGAACCTCAGTTTGTAAACAGCACCTACAAGTTAAGGAGTGGGGTTGAGTTTCCTTTTTATTAATATCTAGGAACTTTCCCAAGCACGTCCCTTGGGTCTGTTCACTGTGACCCTGAGTATGATGCTCCCACCTCCCGGCTCTCCTGTGTAGGTTCCTGGTCTAGGCAAGGTGAGGCCTGCGGCTCCTCCTCGGGCTCTGTCTGTATTGCTGGAGTGTGGCACCGAGGCGCGTGGCACAGAGACATGTGGCACTAAGGTGCGTGGCACAGAGGCATGTGGCACCGAAGCACGTGGCACAGAGACGTGTGGCACAGAGGGATGTGGCACAGAGGTGCGTGGCACAGAGACATGTGGCACAGAGGTGTGTGGCACAGAGGTGTGTGGCACCTAGGCGCGTGGCACAGAGGTGTGTGGCATAGAGGCTAGTGGCACCCAGGCATGTGGCACCAAGGTGCGTGGCACAGAGACATGTGGCACCTAGGCATGTGGCACAGAGGTACGTGTCACAGATACATGTGGCACTGAGGCGTGTGGCACTGAGCACCGAGGCACGTGGCACAGAGACATGTGGCACCAAGGCGAGTGGCACCCAGGTACGTGGCACAGAGGTGCGTAGCACAGAGGTGCATGGCACAGAGGCGTGTGGCACAGAGGGATGTGGCACAGAGGCACATGGCGCAGAGGCGCGTGGCACAGAGGTGCGTGGCACAGAGGTGTGTGGCACAGAGCCGAGGCCTGGAAAGGCCAAGGAGAAAGTGCTCTTCCTCAGTGCTCTCCAGCAGAGCTCCGGCTCCAGGCTCGACGAGGAAGCACAGGGGACAGTGCTCACCACAGCGTCCTCCTGCTCAGCCTCCCTCCCTCCCCGGCCTCCCTGCCTCCCTGAGATGCCTTTTCTCACAGTGTGAAGGCTGCGTTTGAATCCTATTTCCATCTTTGAGTCTGCAACCTAAGTAAGGCCAGTCCTGGAGGCCCTGTCCCCCCTCCACTGCCCCAAACCCCTACAGGGGGGCTCGGGGCACCAGTGACCGCAGGGAACAGGAGGCCTGCGCTCGAGGGCCCTGGGAGGGCTGTGCTGACTGGGAAGAGGGGCTCTGTCTGAATTGCTGGAGTGTGACAATACACTCCGGACTGCGCACACCCATGTCCGCCCAGGGAGGGGACGGCCTGGGCAAAGCGGGTGTCCCTGCCTGGCCGGGGCGGCCACACTGGGCGGAGCTTCCTCTCCTGGTACAGGGCTGCATGTGGACCTGGTGAGGGGTGAGCTTGAGGGGTCACCCTGCCACACACCTGACCCACGCCCTGGGGACGGGAGGAGCAGAGGGCCAAGAGGCGTTGCCTGGGGCTCTTCCTCACAAGCTCAGGGCGTCCTTCTGCAGCTATTTGGTAAGAAGTCAAGACCCTGGAGGGAGGGTGGGGCAGCCGCCACGGCCTGAGCAGCTTGTCAACGAGGACGCAGGCTTTCAGTGCCACCTGGGTTCCCCTGAGACGCCACTTCAGCTCGCCTCGTCCCAGGGCTTTGGGGTGGCTGGCAGGAGGGACTGGACACTGCTGGCCCCTGAAGCAGGCTCTGCTGGCAGAAGGCAACAGACTGGGAGCACAGGGGTGGACTCAGGGCAGGAGCGGAGCAGAGTGGGAGGGAGGGAGGGTGCTGCCCGGGGCCCTCAGTCCCGTCCCCTGAGGCCACCAGGCTTGCTAGGCACCGGCTCGGAGGTAAGTCGAGCTGAACCTGGGGCCCAATGGCACTCTGAGCTCACCCAGATGTCTGACCTTCTGACAGCTGTGGTCTCAGCGGCTCCCCACCCTCAGGACAGTGTTGGCCCTCAGGAGACCTAGCGGGATGACTGCTCGCAGGGCCTCAGGGTGGGGAGACCCCTGACATTGCAGACTCCTCTCTGAGTCCTCCGCCACCGCACAGAGCGTGTGTCCCCTTCCTCAGTCTGTAGCGGGGGTGCGTGGCCCCCGCAGAGCAGGTGGTCACACAGACGCAGCAGAGCCCGGTGGGCAGCAGCCCTGGGCCAGACGTCTCCCTTGCCACTGGGAACTGAGACCTTTTCTGTCACCGTGGCTGAGCCCTCACAGAGGCTAGGGACCACAAGGGCTGCTCACCAAGGACGGTGGAGGAGACAGAGGGCTGTGGAGCTTCACAGCCAGGCCCTGACAGAAGCTAGGACGCCAGGGGGTCACCAGGGGCATCTCGGAGCTCAGGCATGGAGGGTCCTAGGAGCGTCTGGGGACACAGGCGCAGGAGGGTCAGCAGGGGAGTGTGTGAGCATGGGTAGGGAGTCCCGCACAGGGGTGGGGAATGCGCTCCCTGGCAGGAGACCTTCTGTGAGTCTGCAGTAACCACCTGCCAATGGCGCTGAGGTCCCTCTAGGTGGCACACTCACCCTGGGGGACAGCCTGTGTGTTGGGCCACTGGGGGAGTTTCCACAGACCCCTTCTTCAATGCTCCCTACGCACAAAGAGGGACGCAGCCACTTGGCCTCACCCAAAATCTACACGTCACTGGACACGACCCGTGTGAACCCCTCCCTGCCCAGGCTGCCTAGGCTGCTGCTCAGGCTGGGGTGACCAGCAGGCGCCCAGTGCAGACTGCGCTCCATTGTGGCGTTTCTCCAGCCCCACTGGGATAGCACTCCACACGGCCATTCTAGAACCTGAGTCTCCAAATTCCCGCAGTCACTGTGCCTCCAGGATCTCAGGTTAGGTGGCCTCTGACCTCTCCGCACAGCTGTTCAAGCCTCGTTGACTCACTTCATCTGCAGAATCGTCGTCGGAGGCAGATGTCCACCTTTCTCTGGCTCTGTGGTCCAGGCAACTGAGGCACAAGGAGGTGTAAGGATGGCCTTAACGAAAAGCCTGAGAAACTTCACCTGAAACAAAGCTGCATCCCCACGAGGCACACCTACAGAGCCTCCAATACGGTCATCAGGCATAGCCTGACCAAAGAAGTCACTTCTCACAACCCTGACGAACTCAGAGTGAAGTCTCTGCTTGTGCCCTCGCCCTGATAAAGGCAAGAGGCGAGAAAACCAGGTGGGAACCACCAGACCAGATGCCTTAACCTCAGGACACAGGACGTCACCGAGAAACCCGGTAGCAGCTGAGAGGGAGTGAAAGGGTGAACAGACGCTCAGCCAGCGACACCGATGCACACACCGGAGAGCCTGGTGAGGAGCCAGACTGACATCCCAACTCTTCTCGTCGTCTGCCTGATCCTCTGCATCGTCCTCACACTCTCAAACTCTACAGCCACATCTGGACCCTGGAGAGAATGGCGACCTCTCCTTATGACCCTCTCCTCAACCGGCCGTCAGCTCCGCCCAGGAGAAGCCTGCCTTGGTTCCTGACCTGATCACCGAGCCCTGAGTGAGTGGGCATCTGCTGGACTTAGACCTGCCCTTGGGCTTAGCATCACAGAGGGCAAGTCTGTCATGGGCCTGTCATGATCAGGTGTGTTCCCAGTGCTTAGAGCTAACCTAGAATCGTTGGCTGTGGGTTGATCATGTCTATCGCAGTGCCCGGCACTAAGGACTGACATTCCTTGATTGAGAACCTAGAGTGGAATTGTATTGAGTGATCTGAGTGAATAAAGCATTGACAAGGGCAGAAGCGCATGGACCTTCTCTGTTTCCCCCGCTGGACTGCATAAGTCGCACCTTTGTCCACCACGACAGGCGGTCAAGGAACTAAGGTCACAGAGAGTGACACAGAAACTCGAAACGTGAACCCAGGCAGTCTGGATGGGAAGACGCTGCTTGGTCATCACACAGATCCCACGGTCCGCGCAGTGTAGATGCTGCTGTGCTGGGCCACGAGGCTGCCTGAGGAAGAGGACGTGGGAAGGCCAGTTCCCATGCAGAGCTGACCTAGGGGAGCACAGTGACACCCTTTGCCAGGCAGGTCTGTGTCTCCGCCTTCCATTCCCCGTCCCTGGGGACCCAGGGGCTGCCCCATCTGTGAGTCAATGGCATTTATTGCTTCAGGGCGAGGTCGGTGCAGAACAAAGAGGTCTTTCATCTTAGAGGCCCCAGGCTGACATTCTGTGATCAACTGCAGGACTTTAGTCATAAATCCATGTTCTGTTTAAACAACAACCACAAAAAAAGTGTTTTGTAACTTCCAAAGCTTCCCTTGCCACTCAAAGCCCAGGGCTCCTGGCTCAGCCCAGGGTGTGTGTTCCCCAGACCTAGCTAAGGAGGCAGAGGCTGTGTAGACAGGGACTTCCCTCTCCTGAACAAGCGGGATTGGAAGGCAGAGCTGGCAAGGGGAGGGAACCACCCGGGAACCACACATGGCCTGGGTACTCGTGCCCTTAAGCAAGGGCAGGGGTGACCTCCTTAGCAAAGCCCTGTGCTTGGGCACATGGGTGCCACACAGTCTCTAGGCAGAAGGACACATTTGGAAGGGACATTGAAGCTGTCTCCAAGAGTCCCGCACACTGCGCTCTGGAGGAGAGAATCAGCTGCCAGCCTGGGGTCTCTCGCGGGGACTGCCTCCTTCTGTCCAAGGTGGCTTCAGTTTCCTCTGAGCACAGGGAGAGAGAGCAAACAGAGCTGACTGTCGCAGAATTGAGGGGACCCGAGCCAGACTCTGGGGAAGCCAAGAGAGCTAGAGTTTGCACAACAGGAGGGGGGGAGGAGCGGGGACGGGAAGGAGGGCTGCGGTGTCTTCTCAGGAGCCCTAGAGTCACCAGTGGGCATGAACAAGGACACCAGTGGGCATGAACAATTCCAGAGGAAGGAACAGTCATGAGACAGCTGTGAGCTGAACAGGGTCTGGAACTTACAAAGATCTGGACATCATCTGAATTCCCAAAAGCCAAAGTTGGAAGACCTTCAGGTATACACGATGCATTGAGCAGAGACCCAAAGTGGGGCTAGGTGAGCATCAGAGCACAGGAAAACTGCACTGACCCCAAGACCCAGCAAAACCCCAGAGTGCAAACCAGAGCGTGAGAGAGATACAGAGAAGCCACTGAAGAGGGATGAAGCAGGAAATGAGATCCACAGCAGGAGGTGAGATCCACAGCAGGAGGTGAGACCCACAGCAGGAGGTGAGATCCACATCAGGGGGTGAGACCCACAGCAGGGGGTGAGATCCACAGCAGGGGGTGAGATCCACAGCAGGAGGTGAGATCCACAGCAGGGGGTGAGATCCACAGCAGGGGGTGAGACCCACAGCAGGAGGTGAGATCCACAGCAGAAGGTGAGATCCACAGCAGGAGGTGAGATCCACAGCAGGAGGTGAGATCCACAGCAGGGGGTGAGACCCACAGCAGGGGGTGAGATCCACAGCAGGGGGTGAGATCCACAGCAGGAGGTGAGATCCACAGCAGGGGGTGAGATCCACAGCAGGGGGTGAGACCCACAGCAGGAGGTGAGATCCACAGCAGAAGGTGAGATCCACAGCAGGAGGTGAGATCCACAGCAGAGAGAAGGGGAGGGAGAGGAGGAGAGGAGGGAGAGGAGGAGATGGAGAGGAGGGGAGGAGGGAGAGGAGGGGAGGGAGAGGAGGGAGAGGAGGAGAGGAGGGGAGGGAGAGGAGGGGAGGGAGAGGAGGGGAGGGAGAGGAGAGGAGGGAGAGGAGGGGAGGGAGAGGAGGGGAGGGAGAGGAGGAGAGGGAGAGGAGGGGAGGGAGAGGAGGGGAGGAGGGAGAGGAGGGGAGGGAGAGGAGGGAGAGGAGGGGAGGGAGAGGAGGGGAGGGAGAGGAGGGGAGGGAGAGGAGGAGAGGAGGAGAGGAGGGGAGGGAGAGGAGGGAGAGGAGGAGAGGAGGGAGAGGAGGAGAGGAGGGGAGGGAGAGGAGGGGAGGGAGAGGAGGGAGAGGAGGAGAGGAGGGGAGGGAGAGGAGGGGAGGAGGGGGAGGAGGGGAGGGAGAGGAGGGGAGGGAGAGGAGGGGAGGGAGAGGAGGAGAGGAGGGGAGAGAGGAGGAGAGGAGGGGAGGGAGAGGAGGGGAGGAGGGAGAGGAGGGGAGGGAGAGGAGGGGAGGGAGAGGAGGGAGAGGAGGAGAGGAGGGGAGGGGAGGGAGAGGAGGGGAGGGAGAGGAGAGGAGGGAGAGGAGGAGAGGGAGAGGAGGGGAGGGAGAGGAGGGGAGGGAGAGGAGTTGTGGGAGAGGAGGAGTGGGGAACAGGAAGCTCTTTTCTTCATTCTGTTCAAAGGCATGTCCAGGATGGCATGCAGGTGGTGATGCGAGCGCCACGGAGCCGACTTCCTGTCACTGCCCAGCGCCAATTGCCACTCATGGCCAACATGTGAAATGCAGCAGGAGGCAAGAGTGACTGACCCTGCGTCCCACCTCCAGGGAGGAGGGACCTCTTAGGCCCACTGTGGTGTAGGCCGGGGACCTGGAACTCAAGCTGCCGCCAACGCTGAGCCTCTGCGAGGGCCACTCCATCGGCCATGCCAGAGTCCTGCACCTGACCGGGCACCGGCCTGGAGTCAGGAGGCTGAGTGGGACCAGGGCAGCTCTACCAGGAAGAACCCATCAAGTCCAGAGAATGACCGCTGACAGCCGTCCACAAGAGGTGCCACAGGCCCCTGAGAGGACAGAGAGCTTCCCAGGTCTGTGGATTCTCAGACCCGTGGACGGGAGGGAGGGTGCTTAGCTGCTGGGCTGCACCACCTGCACCCCAAACCTCCGAGGGAGGTCAGTGCCGTGACCCATGGCCTCGGAGTAGTCACAATCGGCGGCACCTGGACAGGGACCCCTTGCGTGCCTTGTTTGGGAGCAATGGCCATCTGCTGCAGAGACAGTTTGCAGTGGTCTGGACACTGAGGTGGGAAGGGTGGATGGCCACCGACTGGCTTCTAGTCTGTCTTGGTGGGTTCTTCAGCAATTGCTCCTTCACGGAATCCATGGCCACCACCTGTTCTCAGAGGGCACTGTCGGGGTCTCTTGGATGCTCTTGGAAAAAGCTACTTGCCATTTATAACTTCTCAGCGTGGAAGTCATGAAGCAGGACATTAACGAATTGAAGAAAATGAGTAGTGTCATTGTGTCCACGATTCTACAAAGATACTGGCCTACTTCAACAGTAATCCCACTCAGGGGGAAATTGCACGCAATGGTGATGGCTGGAGCCCCAGAGGCGCCGGGCACGGGTGGCCTTGCTGGCCTGCGCTTGGACGGCTCCCACGTCCTGAGAGGCAGGAGCAGGGCTCGGAGGGCCTGACCCCATCTGCACCAGGAGTTTGGTTCTGTGCTTAGAGGATGTGCTAAGGGCTGCCAGGGAAGGTGAGGCATGTCCCACAGAGACACCGAGACTGCAGTCCACACTCTGGATGGCCTCAAGACGGTGAGGTTCTTGGGGCAGAAGTAGAGGGACTTGGAACCACCCTCTGAATCTCTAACAAGTGGCAGGAAAAAAGAATCAGACCCTCCAACTGCGGGAGGAAGCAGTCCTTTTGGGGACTCGCAGTCCAACGTGGAGCGGCCTGACCAGCACAGGGCTCAGGGGAGTGAATGCAGAGCTGCAGCCGCGGCCAGAACCTGGTCCCTGGGCGGTGAGTGTGCTGGACTCGCCTGCGGATCACCCCGGGAGGTCTGCCTGGAGGTCTGAAGGTGTCCTCTGGCGGGTTTGGTGTGGCAGCCACACCCTCAGAGCCATTCCTGAGGGACAGGAAACCAGAGGCTGGGAAAGCAGAGTGTGGGTCCTGCCTCCGGCCTCCATGGAGGAGGCCCTGGGTGGGCAGAGGCTGCCCTGCCCTGAGGGCTGCTCATGCCAAGCTCACCAGAAGAATCGGCGATGCCTCGACTTCCCGAGAGCTTTCCCCAGCCCAGGCCACCGTGAGGGGAGCAGGCTGCACTCCTCTAAGACCCAGGAGGCTCACCCACAGCAGACTAACACCCTTGGTGATCCACTGCGGGTTGATGGCTCTGCTCGCTTCTGCCCATTTACTAGTATCTGTGAAGAAGATGACTAGCGGGTGTTAGTCGTTGGGTCCTCAGGTCCGAACGCCTCACCCTGCTGCGGAAGTCCACACAGAAGCAGCCTTTCCTGCCATTCTGGGCGCTGAACCCAGGCCTGGATACAGAGCTGCAGGCCCCGCGTGGCGCCTGGGGCTGGCCTTCCTCACCATCCGGCCTCCGCAGCGCCTCCGCCTGCGCCTTGGTGAGTCGAGAAGGGATCCCGAGGGTCTCCGGAGAAGCCTACTTCAGGTTCCTGTGGAGGGGGGTGCTACTTCACTGCCAGGAGCTTGGGATGGACGAAGGGCGCGCTCTGTGCTGTGCTTCGCTGCCTGTGAGCTCCGGAGCCGGGGGGCGCGTGGCAAAGCAGGGGAAGGCCACCTGAGGCCCAGCAGCAGCCTGAAGGAGAGTGATGGGCAAGACGCAGGCTGGGCTCGGACCTGGGGCCCTGGAGGCACCTCAGAGACACATCATCATGTGCCTACAGTTGGCACTCAGAGCATGCTGGGGACACGCCAGTGCCATCTGGTGCCAATGGTGAAATGCAAAGACTGATCATGTAGAGTTCTCTCACGTATCGAGTTACTGCCACGTAATGCGTTGTCCAGTGTCAGACACCGAATAGCTGCAGCTGACCCTGACCCCGGGAGCAGCAGGAGTGAGGGCTGAGGGAGACTCTGATAATCTCGGGAGCCAGCAGGCTTCTATAAAGGACATCGCTTCCAGCCTCGAAATACACAGGATCCCTTACAGCTAAAGTGAATATGGATCAGCTCATGCTTTAAAGTTGATAGCACTAACCCCTGAGTTTCTTATTGACTTAAAACTAGACACACTCCATTTTAAGGTGTTTTTGTCAAAGCTGAATTTTATAAAAGGTTTTGCCTTCCTTGGAGTTTTGTGGAGACGTCAGCGCACGGTTCTGACCCATGGTGCTGGAACATGTCCATTAACCAGCTCAGCCTCGGGCCAGAGACACCCGATTAACATGGTGGACACAGTGTCACAATCACCACTTTCAAGTCACCAGCAGATGCCAGCTGGCTCCACACCCTCCTGGAGTTCACCTGTCTGCCTTCCGAGGCTGGAAGAGACAGCTCCAGCACCATCCTCAGTGCCACCCTCAAAACTTGAGCTTCTCAAGTAAAAAACTGAGCACTAAAATAACACCCATCAATACATAAGCAAGTGAATGAAAAAGAAGAAACATAAATGGGCAACAGTATGTGAACAATGTGCACCACCATTAGCAACCAGGGAAATGCACATCCCACCTGCACTGAGGTTCCTCCCCCAGGCAGCGTGGCAGTCGGCAGGAATGCCAACAACATAACCGCTGGAGAGGACGTGGGGGAAGAGGAGCAGGTCACACTGCTGGTGGAGTGCAAATTAGTGCCACCACCTGGAAATCAGCACAGAGGCTCCTCCAAAGACCAGGCCTGGAACCACCCCCTGGCCCAGCTTCCCCTCTCCTGGTACTGACCTAGAGAGGCAACGTCGTCCTCCTACAGCGGTCTGTGCACACCGTGTTGACAGCAGCTCAACTCACAGGGGCCAGCCTCTGGAAGCAGCCCAGTGTCCATCACCAGAGGAATCAATAAAGGAAATGGGGTGTGTGCACACAGTGGAGGCTACTCAGCCATAAGAAAATGAGATCATCCATCTGGGGGACAATGAGTAGAACTGTGGACATCATGGTAAGTGACCTCAGTCAGACTCAGAAGGGGAAGGGGGTCTGTTTTCTCTCCTATGTGGAAGCCGGAGGAGAAACAGGGAGAGAAAGGTGGGGGAGACTCTCATGGAGACCAAGGGAGATCAGCAGAGGAGAGGGCCAGGGGGCGGGGAGAGGAAAGGACCGATACTGGCCAACGTACCTTGTGTGAATGTACAAACATGTCACAGTAAACCCCACCATCACTGCAACTGCAACGCACCCATAAAAAAACGCGGAAAAGTCCTGAGTTTCCCAAAGCAGCACCAGAAGCCGGCGCGGGGCCTCAAGCACTCTGCATACCAGAGGAGGGCAGGCGGGGGGCGCGGGGGTTCTGTCACATTGGTGGGCCGAGTCTCAGGCCAATAGGTCTAAGAAGCATTCAGTTCAGTGGACATTTCCTTGAGACTCTGGGGCGAATAGTGCAGGGTCTCTGGAATGTGAACTTCAGTTCCCCGTGGAGAACCTCGGGACGACTCACAAGGCCTACGGAAGACGGCTCTGCGTTCTCCTCCGACACCCCTGAGGAAAAAGGGCACCTGGGAGGTGCCAGCCTGAGCCAGGGCTTGGGCAACGTTCAGAAAAATAACCTGGAAACCACCGCGACCCACCTGGAGGCGCTGACCATTTAGGGACAGAGACTGTTTAACCTGCGTGGACAAAAGTGAGGAGCACAGCCTCCCTTGGCCGGCTGGCCGGCCGGCTTGGGGCAGTGGTAAGAGGTGCTTTCTTGGCACAGCGCTCGAACCCTCACCTGGTTTTTCTAAATAGAGACAAGAAATGGATCCATCAAAGAACTCTTCCCTAGGCTCCTAGAGGAACCTCCCTCAGTACCTTTGTCTGTCCTCACACAGGGCATAGAGGTGCGGGAGGTTCTAGAAAGAAGGACTGGATCAGACAAAACTCAGGGAAGTGCCATCTCCCTCAGGGCCCAGGGGTGCACTGACTTCGAGGACCACCGCGGAGGCTGGTGCACCCTCTGCCAGAACCAGGCAGAGCCTGAACACACCAACGTGGTCTCTTCCTAGCTGGCCCCAGCGGCTGTCAGCTGGAAACATGGAGAGCTCTGTGTGAGCAGGTGTTCTAGCCAATGGCACACCTGTGCAGAAGGGAAACCCACACAGCTCTGAACAGAGGGTGGCCAGCTCGCATAGGCTGCTGCTGGGAACTCACATATCTCCGCTTTAGTTTCTAGGTGCGCTGAGATTAGACTTGGATTCTTCAGGGAATTGTTTTTCCAATCAATGAAAACAAAGCACCCTTCTGGCTGTAGCTAGCTGGACTAAAGAACAGCTTCTACTATGTGGATGGTGGAGGGAGAAGGTGGCACAACAGGCGGGCGAGGAGCGAGATGGAGGGGCGGCCGTGACCTCTTGTAAGGATGGCCTTTGGCCTGATTCTAAGCACACTCCGTTTTAAAAACCTGCAGTCTCCCCAGGCACAGCCCACAGAGCCCTCCGTACGTCATCAGGCAGGGCCTGGTAAACAAGCCATGAGCAGCCTCTTGGCATAGACAAGTCCCTTTCCAGAACCCTGATAAGAGGCAGAGTGTAAAATCACGGGGTGGAAGCCTCCGAGCCATATGCCTTGGCTCTGAAATGTAAAACGTCACTTAGAACCCTGGTGACAGCTGATAGGGACCCAAAGGGTGAGCAGAAGCTCCAAAATTTAGTATAAATAATAGAGCAGAAGGACACTCAGCCACTGACACTGATGTCCACTTGCTGGAGAGACAGCGAGGACCTGGACTGACATCCCAACTCTTCTCGTCGTCTGCCTGATCCTCTGCATCGGCCTCACCACTCTCAAACTCTACAGCCACATCTGGACCCTGGGGCGAACAGCAACGTCTCCTTATGACCCTCTCCTCAACCGGCCGTCAGCTCCGCCCAGGAGAAGCCTGCCTTGGTTCCTGACCTGATCACCGAGCCCTGAGTGAGTGGGCATCTGCTGGACTTAGAGCCTCAGGCTGGAGACTTTAGACCTGCCCTTGGGCTTAGCATCACAGAGGGAATGTCTGTCGTGGGCCTGTCGTGATCAGGTGTGTTCCCAGTGCTTAGAGCTAACTCGAATCCTTGGCTGTGGGTTGATCATGTCTATCGCAGTGCCCGGCACTAAGGACTGACATTCCTTGGTTGAGAACCTAGAGTGAATTGTATTGAGTGATCTGAGTGATAAAGCATTGACAAGGGCAGAAGCTCGCTCTCGGACGTTCCTTATTTCTCCCCTCGGCTGCGTAAGTTGCACCTTTGCCCATTGTGACTCCTCTAGACCAGCTTCCTCCCCGCAGGACTCCACAGGGCTCCCCGTCCCCGAGGCCCCTGCCCTGCAGAGCAGCTGCCCGGGAGCCTCTTCCCTTGGAGCCGTCTCATGGCTGCTCAGAACCGAGCACTCAGCAGCAGGACCACCCAGCTGCCCGCCCTCAGAGCCTGCTGTCAGTCCCTGTCCCCCGTGGGCTTGCTCCCCTGACCCTCTCCCATCCTTTTCACAGGCTGCTCAGGGTCTGCGATGTGTCCAGCTCCCCTCCTTCTGAGCATCATTGCCTAACCCAGGATTGTGGACCCTGCCCACCTGCGTTGGCAGGTACAGCAGCACCCAGCGGGCGGGAAGCCCCTTCCCCAGCTCACAGAAATCCAGGGGCGAGAGAACAAGTGCCCAGCTCAGAGACCACTAGGTCCAATCAAACTAAAAAACTAGCTTAGAGTTTGAGAAGATTCTGTTGAAGGAGAGGAATCTGTCTTCTAGGTTTACCAATAGTGGAGATAAATAATTTTGAGGAAAAGAAGTTCTGGTAGGAAGTTAGAAAACTCAGAAATTAAAAAAATAAGAATTAAAAAAAAAAGAAAGAAAACAGACAGTTCCCTTGTCCTGCTCTGCTTCTGCTTAAATAAAAATTCCTGCTCTGCACCTACGTGTATCTCTGTTGCCATCAGAGCTGATCAGTTCCTCCAGATTCTCCTGAAGCCAAATTCTAAACATCAGCAGATAAAATATATATAAAAAAAAAAACACAGATAAAGATAAAACCCAAACTACCCAAACAAAACTATTGTATCACGGGGGATTTTCTTGATTCCTGCCTTTGAGTAACTGTGGCATTGATGCAACAGCGTTGTCTTCTGTATCATTAGGATGTGTTCGGTTACATCTCTCCATCAACCCTGATCTTCAAATATGGTGTTTCCTTAAATTCAAAGAGTTTCAGTGTTCCCATCCTCTTTTCCAACAGAGTGGCTGTTGCCCTAGAGACACGCAGAGCACCAATTCCCCTGGAGACAATCTCACTAACCTCAGCACTTAAATCACAGTGTTTAGTTAGAGTTCTTCAGCGAGTACTTTAAGGTTGATTAAATGATCATTAAAAGTCCCAGAGCAACCAGATTAAAAAGCTCAGAAGTGGCAGATCAGGGAGGCAGGAACTCAGCCTCTTCCTGTCGGAGGAGGCCATGGTGTGGAGACCACGTGGAAGACACACACGCACCATTCGCTGGTGGCAACGCCGAGTGACGGGTACTGATGGTAATTAACACCACCAGTCACTTTGTGGTGCCCCTGAGCACTGCAGCTGGCAGCCCCCGTGACTGTGTGAGTCCCCCGAGCTGCTCCAGGCCGAGGCCGAGTGCCCGCGGGTGTGTGCATCTGCGTGTGCAAGGTGTCCACGCTCTCCCCCCTTCTCCCCTGGACCCGAGCCGCTTCCTTCTGCTCTCCAGGGAGTGTCTGGCCACGTAGCTATGTCTCCTGGATGAATGCAGAGAGAGAGAATGGACCTGAGAGGTCTCTCCAGGCTAATTTCACTGGGACGGAGAGGGTTTTTGTATTGTGATCTAGATCAGGAATTAGGTAATGTTTTTACAAAAAGCAATCAGAAAGCCACCTTTTAAAATATGCCTGCAAACTGACAGGCTCTCTCAAGAGTTCCTGGGAGAGGGGGAGCCAAAGCCCAGGTAGAGGAAGTCATTTCATTTATAATGAGCTGTGCTTCATTTTTTTATATGGTGGTAAAATATTTTGAAACAGAGTTATCATTTGTAAAATGCAAAGCCATGCACCTCGCACTGGGTTCCTAGGCCTACAAAAGCCTTTCATATCTGGCATGTGGCTTGATCCTGAACTGATCACTACAGCTAACTGCAGCCTATTTTCCTCCAGTGAGCAGCCACCAGGTGCCTCTCCAAGAAGCCTGAAACCCATATTCATAAAAATAGGCAATTTCATGCCGTACAGCTCCAGATTTTAATGCTCTATGTTCACTTTATTCACTTTATTTTTATTATTAAGATTATTACAAATTGCTTTTCTTTACTACAGACAATTCAGTGGAATTCAACAAAGGAATTTGTTTTTTAGTTCTAGAGGTGTTCGTGGATTTAATATAAGCAAGTATTTCCTTAAAGGAATCACTAGTTATGAAAGCTTTTCTTTCCCTTTTGTATTAGTGTATTTTATAGTCATACATAGTATTGGGGTTCGTTTCTATACGGTCATATACAAGCATGAAGTAGAACTTGCTCCAATTCAGTTCCAGGGCTTCTCCTTCTCGCCTCGCGGCCCCTTCCCTTCTCTGCTGCACTATCTTCCTTCTGTTTATTCATAGTTTTTAGAAATCAGTGCTTCACAGAGTTACATCAAGGGGAGATTCACTGTGGCACATTCATATAAGTACACAGGAGAATTGGGTTAAGTTCATTCCAAGCTCCTCCCATTTCCTGTCCCCCCTGATTGTACACTTTAAAAATAAAACATCAAAAGTTCATAAGTAGAAGATGCTCAGCTGTTTACTGCACAGGGCAGCACAGCTGGAAGGAATCCGTGCGCCTCTTATTTGGAAGATAAGGACGTTGAGCCTATGAGAAGGCGCCGTGGCCAGCCACGCAGCTGGCAGGCAGAGCCACCCCGCCCGTCCTCGGCCACCAGACCTTTCCCACTGTATTTCAAGGACACCGTATTTAGAAAAGATTAAAATGCTGAAGCTTTCTCTCCACATCTGTGTTTTAAAGGAGATCCGTCTGTAACATGAGGCACACTCACCATTTCCAGTGTTTATCTAAAAAGTCCTGGAGCTTTGAACACTTGGAGCTACGCTGAAAATCAGGAAAGGGCGGCTCAAGGTCAGCCAGCAGCCGTGGCTCCCTCACTGTGCCTGGCAGAGCCCTGAGCTCGGAGCGCCAGCCCTTCCACCCTGCTGCCCAGTGGGCGTGGATTTTGGACCCAGTAGTGTTAAAGTTCTCTATTAACAGCCGCAAAGACGAGGATGCTAATGGCCCTTTCTTCTTCTCTGGGTATTACAGATCTTTTTAAAATTGCCTTTTCAAAGGAACATACCTGACATTTATCATCTTAGTGTCTGGAAAGAATGTGACTTGGGAAGAGCTATGCTGTCTCACCAGTGGGAGTCAGGACTCGGCGGTGTCCCCTGCCCCTGCCCGCCTCCTGCAGGCTCAGAACAGCACGGTGTGGACTGCCTGCCAGTGGCCGGCCGGGGCCTGCATCTTCCTGGCTGTGCACCTTTGATCTCACAGGCTCCTAGGAGATGGTTGTTATCGTCCTTCCTGGGCAGGCCAAGTCCTGGAGGCTTGCGGTTCAGGCCTTGGGGCTGGCCAGGGGCAGCACCATGCTGAGCCCGGGAGGCCCAGTGCTGGCTCCAGCAGCACTCGGTCCCCTGGGGAGGAGGTCGGGGCCCAGGCTAACAGTTACAAGGGAGGACTTTTTGAGTGGAGTGACCTCCAGGTTGAGATGACAACGTGCACCTGGTAGCCAGGCTCTGGGTGAGCACGCTGGGCCAGACCCCATGCCCGGCTGCTTCCTGCACCTGTGCGCTTCTGCTTCCTCATCTCCAGTGGGAAACCCATCACTACAGATGTTCAGTTCTGCCACGCCGGCATGGGTGAGGTCGTCCTGCAGCAAGGATTCACACAACGCTGGGCACACACTGTCACTCAAAGGCACATAGCTGACTGAACAGGACAAAGGTGAAATTGCTAGCCCCCTGCCCATGTCTCCAGCCCCAAGGGTCTCATGAGAAAAGACCTAACAGCAGTCTGAGCACGGGGTGACACAGATGTGCCTCTGAAGGGACAGCACAGCCTCTGGCTAAGCCTCACCGCCCAGGAAGTGAAGCAGCCAGTCTGCGGGGGTTCACGTGTGACCTGCTGGAAACTGAGATCAGACAGGACTGGACCTCGTCGTGGCCCCAGCCCCCCAGAAGCCGAGGACAAGGCCAACCAGCCAGAGATGCCCTGAGCAGAGAGACCCCGCAGGGGCCGGGCGCGGTGGGAGACCCGGCAGGGAGGGCTGTGCGCAGCGTCCGGGCCTTCAGACGGTGTGCGGGGACAGCCACCGCCCGGCACTGCTGGAATAGGAGTTGTAAGAGAAGAAAACAGACTTTTTTCCTAACGGGGGTGGAGGCTGCTGTCCAGGGTGGGGGACAGGAGGGGAGTGGCACGATGCCGGCACAGGCGAGGTCCTGCCCGAAGAGCTTCTCGGCTCCCGGTCCCACGCAGCACGACGCAAAGGCTTCCCAACCGACGAATGTTTGAAAACTTCATAATAAAGTCTTGAAAGCCCAATATAGAGAGCTAAATAGCTAATGTCCATAGGATGTGCTTCTTTTGGGTGACGGGCCCGGTACGGCTGGGTGGTGGCGCGAGGGCTCAGCACGGTGGGGCCACCCCAGCCCCAGGAGGGGACAGTGCTTCTGATATTCCCGACGTCAACAATGTTCTCGGATGCGGTAAACACTGAACGCGCTTACTGTCTTAGGGTTTCTTCTCCTAGGGCCCACGCTTTGGGTGCAGGATGCGGGCCAGACCCCATGGTGAACCGCACTCCCCACTGTGGTACGGGCTCTGCAGGCACCTTCTGTACTTCAAGCATTTGCGGGAGAAACAAGGTCCTTCCGCTACTCAGGCTTTCGGAAGCTTCCTCCCACACTTGAGGGCCTGGATTGTGGCTGCACTGAGCCACACTCAGCCTGTTAATAATAGCTTTTCCAGGAGAAGAACTTAATGACTGTGCAGAAGCCGAGCTCATGAACTGTCCTTGTCATACCCCTCATGGCTTTCCCCATGTCCAGGTGAGAGCGGCAGAAGGCTGGCTCTGAGTGCCGGGGCCATACCAATCATCACAGCCCTGGGGACGAGGGACACAGCCCTGAGGACGAGGCACACAGCCCTGGGGGCCGGGTCTGGCTTTCCGCTCCTTCTCCTCCTGTTCTCCTCTTCTCCCTCCCGCCCACCTCTTCCTCTGTCCGTGGCTCCCTCCCATCCTCCTGCCTCGGGGGCCACTGGCTCCTTTCCCCTGCTGTTGGGACTGAACAGCCTCAGGGTGCAGAGTGAGGGGTGGAGCCCGGCTTGGTGTGTTCCAGATCCCCTCTAGAGTTGAACTCTTGACTCCACGTGACAATCCCAAGAAAAGGGTTCGTGTTACAGAAAAGGACACAGGTCTCAAGCTGCCACCTGACTCTCTCTGTCAGCCATGGCAGAGCCTACACTGACACTAGGGAGCCCAGGACTGGCTTTCACTGGCCTGGCCAGAGGCTCTGTGGCCCCCGCAGCTGCCCCCCGCTCTGCAGGCCAGGTACCCAGGAGAGTCAGAAGTCCAGGCCTGTGTTCTGTGAGCCTGCTCCCTGCTGTCCCAAGGCCTCTGCGACACCCAGCCCTTCGCCATTGACAGGTATCTGGAAACCAGACAGGTGATACGAGGCCGCCATTGCACAGGCCCGGAGAACGGCCAGAGCGGCCTCGGCTGCAGATATCACCAAGCTGCCGCGCCTGGATCAGGTGTCACCAGGGACAGCCCGAGTTTCTAATGGAGCAGGCCGTGGTCAGGCAGTCACCCAGAAGCTCCTGCAGCGCTCGTGCCTGGGAACATGGTTTGGGAAACAGAGTCCCAGAATTCTGAAACTTGATTTCAAGTTATTTTCAAGGATATATCTAAACACATACATGACATTCACAAAATAAAAGAAAAAGAAGCTCACATGAGTACACAAAGTCTTATAAAATGTGATTTTTTAATGATTGTTTAAATTTCTTTTTATCTTCTACATACCCTACTAATTGGTCCTCCTTTTTATGTCCTCCTACATGCTCTACCAAGGAAAACCATGCTGGTAACTCAGGACCTACCAATTCCCATACTCACTCAATCTTAGAACACACACACGTGTTCACGTGTGCATGTACATGCATCTTCTTCTTGTCATACATTTACAAAAGTGGGATCCTAGTGTTTGTAACCTTGTTGGATCAGTGCACTTGGCAGTATTTAGTGCAATGCCCCCCAAGTGCCAACCAAGAATACCATAAACCCAGCCAAGTTACCCTTCAGAAATGAAGGCGGAATAAAACCTTCAAGACAAGCAAAAACTGAAAGAATTCATTAGCAACACACTGATCTTATGAGAAATGCTGAAGTCCCCTATTAGAAATAAAAAGGTGATGATCACCATCCCTGGCACTCTTGAAAGTGTAAAACTCACTGGTTGAGTAGATACACAAAGAGAAATAGAAAATATCAAAGGTTATCAGCACAGCAAACCACAACTGCAAGGATGAATGACCAGAGAGGGAAAGGAACAGAGGATATGCACAGCAACCAGACAAAAGTCAACAAAATGAGAGCAGTGGGCTCATACTCACTGATAACCACGGCAGTAAATGAGTTAAATCTCCCCATTAAAAGATACAAATAGAAAGAAGAAAAACTAGATCCAATAATACACGGCCCCCAGAATCCACTTCACCAGGAAAGACACACCTATTGAAAGAGAAGAGATGGAAAAGATATTCCACACACATGGACACCAAAAGCCAGCAGAGGAAATGGCATCAATCCAATAAAACAGAATCTAAGTTTAAAATCACAAAAAGGGACAAAGAAGGTCACTCTATAATGATACAAGTATCAATACGATGAGAGGAAATAACAACTGTGCTGCACATGTGCACGGTGTGCGGGCAGCCAGCTGGACATGGACGTCCTTCGAGCTAACAGAGGGGCGACCGTCCACAGTGGGCAGGTCGCGCAGACCAAGACCAGCAAGGAGACACCGGGGTCAAACCGCACCAGAGACAAGCGGCTCCCGCAGTGGGTGTGCTGCTGTGACAAAGTGACTTCTTCCTGATTCAGCCTCATTGTGCTACTTGTGAGCGTTCCCTTCACTATTTATATCATGCGATCAGCTCTTCTATGATTGCCTGCCTTATTTTCAGAACTTTGGTAGCTGTATCATTGTCATTTTGTAAGAACTCCTTGTATGTTCTAGGCAACATCTGCTGCCCCCTGAGTGTCGTGTGTTCTAATCTATAATTTATCTTTGGTTTGTCTACGTTACCTTGTCATATGGGTTTGCAATTTTCATATAGTCAAGTATACCTTTTCTTTCTTTTGTAAATTTTGGCTTTTCTGACTTTAAGATTTTATCTATCTCTTCTTAAATGTGAAGTCTAATATTCTTCTAGAATTTTTTATTATTCTTTTTATATCTAATTTTTTTAAAAATCCATCCATGTCTTTTGTTTGTTTAATTTTTTTAGTTTGGTATAAAATAGTAAAACAAGTATACAACTCTGTTTTCCCCTCCATGAGAAGGCAAATGTGGCAATGTGACTTCTTAAGTGACCTAGTCTTCTACACTGAATGGAACCACCAACTTTGAGACGCACTTTGTCTGACTTTTGACTGCACTGGGATGTGGTTGCGGATTCTCATCCTTTCACTTGTTCATGGCATGTCCCAGGTCAATGTAATGGTGATTTGATTACAAAATTTAACTGAGTATTCTGATAATTGAAAATGCAGTTCCTCTCTCACTTTAGATTTAGAAATATTTCTTGACTTTTATGAGGCATCTATTTTTGCTTTCAAGAAAACATTAAGACCATTTATCCAATTAAAAGAAAAATTGTTGAGATTCTGTTTGGACTTGCAATAAAGTTTCAATCCTTTGAGGACAATGAACACTTTTACACCAAATCTTTAAATTCAAGGGCACAATATAACTTTCTATTTGCCAGATTTTTTTTATGTGCTTTATTCATCCTTAAAAATCCTTTCTCAAAATTTTGCAAATATAACAATACTGTGTTTATTCAGGTATTCATCATTGCACATTTTTATGTCCTCATGCACACTGTGGGATAGAAAATGTAATTGTTTTCTTTGTACTTAGTAAGTATCCAGTCACCTTTTCAAATGTTTTAAAATGATTCTTATTGTTTCTTTTTAAATTATTTTAGAGATATCTTCTTTAGACAAACAGTCTAATCTTCAGTTTTGGGGGCTTTTTCCTATAATTCAAAACAGCAATTTCGGTGTTGTACCTTCCTTTGATCACACACTCCAGGTTGACATTGTGCAGTGACATTGTAACATCTTTCTCCAATTCCTGATTTTAATTGAAATGAGTTTCATATCTGGCAACTTAGAATAATATTGACATGACTTTTTTAAGGTAAATTAATTTTAAGTAGTATTCTTCTATTCTTGCTTTTATTAGTGCTTTTCCTAGAAACGGCTGCTTAATTTTTTCAGTATCTGTTGATACAATCAAGACTTTTTTTCTACTTTATTGCTATGTGGTGGATGATATTGCTACACTTTCCTTTTTGGGCTAGAATTATATTGGTTGTGAAGAATGGAGTCCATTTGCTAATATTGTTAAAATTTTTGAATATTTGTTCATAGGTATACAAAATAATCAGCAGCGCAGACCAACATTTCAGCTAACTTACCATCTAGAAATAATAAATGTCTACATTTTCAATGTTCTTAAATATGCAGTTTGAGTAGGACGTAGAGATTGAGAAGACAATCTGTGTGGCCTCTTGTTGAACCAGAGTTAAGTCTCAACCGTTGTATGACTGAAAAATAAATGTGGCACTCACTGTCATTCCATTTCCCTGAAGTATAGTGACCTGAATTTCGGGAACATCCCTAAACCTGATAAAAATCAAACACAAACATGAATAAAGTGCTCAGTGAGTATTAGGATGCTTACAGCTTTGACCTTTTATCACTTAATTACAGTAAGTGCACAGAAATTTTTCTTTCAGCTCAAATGGGTGGAAGATCATCTAAGAGATCAAGAACAGGAAGAAATTTATTCTGTGAGGAGGAGTTCATAATTCCCTTTTCTCCTTGACTTACAGATTTAGATATTTTAATTTTATATGGCACATAGCAATTTCTTACGTGGATTTTTTTTTTGGGCCCTAGGGATTGAGCCCAGGGCACGTTCCACTGAGCTGTACATTTCCAGGCCTTTTCATGCTTCATTTTGAGGCAGGACTTCACATTGCCCAGGGCTGGCCTTGAACTCTGGATCCTCCTGCTTCAGGATTATAGGATTATATGCCCGGGGTCTCCCTTGGGCCCTGTCGGCCACGCCCCTCGAAGGCCCCGCCGGCCACGCCCCTCGAAGGCCCCGCCCTGCCGTCCAGCTCCCGCAAGGGCCTCCCTGGGACAGTTGGTACCCAGGCCAACCGCCCCGGGCGGCGTCCACCTGGCGGGGAGCGCGGGCATCACGCACCTGCAGGCGTCTGGGCACAGACCGCCGCGACTAAGGAGCGGCCCCTTCCTCCCCGCGTCCAGGGGTCAGCCCGAGGACCCCCGCCGGCGGCCGTCCACTCTGGTGTCGCCTCAGAGCCCTGCACGGGGCAGCAGGTAGTGAAGGCCCGGAGGTGGGCCAGGCCTGGGGGACGGAGAGGGCGCTGGGCGGGGGGCGTCCGGTGGCCAGGTGGGTCCTGCTGCCCCCGCCCATCGTGCCACCACAGCGGCCAAGGGCGCCAGAGCCACGGAGCACCCCACAGGGCGAGGCCGGCTCCTGGAGAGGGCGGCTCCCCGCCGGGTTCACAGCCAAGCGGACTCCACCGAGGGCACGGGTGCTGGCAGGTGGGCCTTCTCCCGCTGTGCGACCCTCGGGCTCCAGTCTTTGATCAGCTTTGTCCCGAGAGACTGGACTTGGGAAGGGGGATTTGGGTTTCAGCTGAGGCCCTTTCGACAAGTTGACCCCTTCCAGAGCCACCCCATCCGCTAGGTGACCCCTGGTTTAAGGGGTGTGCCCTGGGAGTGTGCACCCAGTGCCAGGCAGGACTTGGGAGTTTGCTGGGAGGTGAGGGGAAGGACGTCCCACCGCACATCTGCAGTGGTGGTCAGGGTCTTGGAGGGACACCGGCTTCTGAAGGAGGACTCGTAGGGCAAGCTCAGGGGAGGGGCGCAGGGGCCCTCCTCTCATCCTCTGCTGCTGCCATGGCCAGGCAGAAAGGGTTGACCTGGCTGGTGGCGGTGGGGAGCCGGCTTCCTGCGGACAGCCAGCTCCAGGGCACAAGCAAGGGGGGCAAGTGCACCCCCAGCCATGCAACCCCCAGGGGATGCTAGTTTACCAGAGGACAGGCAGCCAGCCTGAGTGACTGACAGGTGAATGAGCTGGGGGCTGAGCCACTTCTGGCCTGGAGTCTACCTGGACCTCCAGGCTCACTCTCCTTACCTGTCCCCGAGGATCCACAAGGCAGGGCTGTTTCCACCATGGGGACAGGGTGGACAACCATAAACCCTCATTTGCCCACATGGACTGGATCCCTTTGTCATTTTTCCAACTTGGGAAGCTTTGTACACTAACGCAGTGGTTTCCCCTTAGCGGGTGGAAGCCAGCGAAGGGTCATTGCTTTCAGCAGGTAGGAGAGCACCGAGAACTGCCCAGAGCCAGGGGTGTTCCTGGGGAGACATGGGAAGGGTCCTACTGCAGAGACCTGGCAAGGCCCTTGGGGCGGACACTTCCCAGACCTGCAGTTCAAGGTCGCGCTTCTTCACAGGTGGCATCCTACAGATGGCAGAAACACCTCCTGTGGGGCCAGAGTGTGGCGTTCTACTGAGATCATGGAATCAAAGCTTCTCTAGGTGACCCAAAGAGGAGCCTGTGGCTCTGACTGGTTTGAGCTGGCTCTAGGCATTCTTCTCTGAAGAGTCTCATCTGAAACAAAGAAACAGCTCTAAATGGTGTTAGCAGCCTCACCTCCCACAGGTGTTTATGGGAAGTTCCTGCCTGGCGGCTGCCCTGGGAAGGTACCCCATGGGGAGCAGAGGGAGGGCGGGCCTTGCCTTCCCAGCCCCCCGGCACTGCCTTCCTCTTAGGCTGTTCTAGCCAACCACCTGGCAACACCCCTAGGATCTGAGAAGCAGAGAGCCTCAAGGGCTGGACCCAGAGGCTTTGAGCCCTGACCCCAGGCTCCTGTCACCCTACACCTCGTGGGCAGCCATCTGAAGGTGTCACCCCCAAGGCCCTGGTGACGGAGGCCTCCACTTCCATCCCACCTCTCTGCCTGCCGGTGCACCGAGGGCCTCAACTGTGTGGTGCCCGCGGGGTTGTGTCTCAGCTGCTGCTGCCAGAGACCTGTTTCTCTGGAAACCCCTCCCTGTGGCATTACCCTGTGCTTGAGGCTGAAGGCCAACCAGGTGCCAGCTGTCTGTCTCCTCACCTGCTCTGCCCATTGGTACCAGGATCACCTTCTTCTCGCTCGGCCTATTGTCCAGGGCCCAGGAGTCCCATGAGGCTGTGAAGGCCTGTGTCCTGGGGTGAGTGGAGTTTCTGTGATCAGCAAAGGGACACTGTTCCCAGAGGCTGCAGGGCTGAGTCACCTGCATGTTTTCCCTCTAGTTTATTGTTCTTGAGGTTGAATAGTATGTGTCTTTGCTCTGAAATGATTGTGGTAAATTGGGTTCAGTGGTTTCTCTCAAAGTGGTGCTGACCCTGGGAACAGCGGAGGACATTCATTAGTAAAGCTATCAATGCATGGGTACTGGGCTCCTAAGAGGGAGAAGCTCACTAGATTGTCCCTTGCATAAAAGAAGAGGCAATGATCACCCCAGCAGATGGGTAGACCTGCAAACATACGAATCAGCAAGGGAATGAACCACCCGGAACAGCCTGTAATACTTTAACCACTAACTCCAGTGACACCACAGTGGAGGAAACGTCAGAGAAAGAGTTTAGAAAGTTCATCATTAAAATGTTGAGTTTAACTAAAAGAAGATGTAAGAGATTAACCTAGAAAATACAGGAAGTGAAGGATTTAAAAAGAGATTCTGAAAAAAGAGCCAAATGGAAATTCTGGAAACGAAGGAATCAATAAATCAAAATAAGAATTCAGTGGAAAACATCACCAATCAATTAAGCCAGTTTGAAGATAGATTTTCAGTCCTGTATATAATCTTGAAAATAATGTCAACAATAAAGAAAAGATGTTAAGAAACCATGGCCAGAATATTCAAGAAACCTGGGATATCATTGAGACTAATCTCAGAATCACTGGGGTAGAAGGCTCCAAAATACACACTAAAGGAATGCACAATCTCTTCAGTAAAATAATGTTGGAAAACTTTCCAAATCTCAGGAAAAAGATGGAAATACAAATAAAGAAGCATGTAGAACCCCAAATTGGCAAGATCAAAAAACATTCTCTTCAAGACCCATTGTAATGAATATATCTATTACGCAGAACAAGGATAGAATTTTAAAAGCTGCCAGAGAAAAATGGCTAGTCACCTTTAGAGGTAAAGGTTTCAGCTGACATCTCAGCCATATCCTAAAAGCCAGGAAGGCTTGGGATAAGATATACCAAGCCCTGAACGAAGACAGTTGCCAAAAAAGATTACTTTATCCAGCAGAACTCCTTCAGAAATGAACATGAAATGAAAGCCTTCCCATGATAAGCATTATCAGCCACTCTGCCTGGACTGTGAACGTGCTCAATGAAGTCTTCCAGGCAGAAGAACTGAAAAGTGAAAATGAAAGCCAGCTAAGGATGAGCTTCACTGAACAGTCAAGTAAGGGAGAATCAAGTCTTAATTCAGCATTGGAAAAAACCAAAATGGCAGGAAATAAATATTACCACTCTGTAATAACATTGAATATAAATGGTCTAACCTCTCCAATCAGAAGACCTAGCCTGGCAGGCTGGGTTATAAAACAAGACCCAACCATCTGTGGTCAACAAGGTACTCATATTACAAAGACCTACACAGACTGAAGGTGAGAGGGTGGGGAGACATGCAGATGAAAACCGAAAGCAAGCAGGGGTAGCTACTCTCATATCAAAGTGGACTTTAAGACAAATTTAATCAGAATAGACAGAGAAGGTCACGTCATTCTGGTTAATGGGAACTTCCAACAATAAGATGTGATTGTAAGTATTTATGGCCCAAATTTATGCATCTACATAGATAAAACAAACCTTTCTCAGTAGAAAGAATCAAATCTAATATGCAGAATAAGGATAGACTTTTAAAAGCTTAGGATAGAATTTTAAATAGACTACAATATAGTAATACTGGGTGATTTCAATACACCTCTTACCATTAGGTAGATCATCCAACCATAAATTAAGACTCTTCATAACTAAAAAATACCATTAATCAAATGGTCCTAACAGACATCTATAGAATATTCTATGCAGTAACACCTGATTTCACTGTCTTCTTAGTGGCACATGAAACATTCTCTAAAATGATTATATATTAAAGCACAAAACAAATTTTAGCAAATAGAAATACAAAAAAATACCACTCCTATTCAATACAGTCCTTGAAACTCTAGCGAGAGCCATCAGTCAAAAGAAAGAAATTAAAGGGATACAAGTAGGAAAAGTCAAATTATGTGTTTGCTGATGACATGATCCTATATTTAAAAGACCTAAAAAGCCTCACCAAAAGACCCAAAAAGCTGATAAATGAATTCAGCAAAGTAGCAGGATATAAGATCAACATACATAAATCAATTGCTTTCCTATATTCTAGTAATGAATCTGCTGAAAAAGAAATTAGAAAAACTATGCCACTGTTAATAGCCCTGCCTCCACCAATAAAATCTCTAGGAATAAATCTAACCAAGAAGATTAAAGTCCTCTACAAGGAAAAATATAGAACACTGAAGGAAGAAATTAAAGAAGACCCCAGAAAATGGAAAGACCTCCCATGTTCTTGGATAAGCAGAGTTAATATTGTCAAAATGGCCATACTATCAAATATATTATAGAGATTCAATGCAATCCCCCTCAAAATACCAACGACATTCTTCTCAGAACTAGAAAAAACAGTTCCAAAATTCTTTGGGAAGAATAAAGAGACCCAGAATCCTGAACAAGAAAGGCAGTGCTGGAGACATCGTGATACCAGACCTCGTGTAGTGTCAGAGAGTATGGTCATAAATAAAACAGCATGGCGCTGCTGCACAGACAGACCTGAAGACCAGTGGAATGGAATAGAAGACACAGAGACACACCCACATGATCACAGTCATCTGGTCCTTGACAGTGGTGTCCAAACATACTTTGGAGAAGAGAAAGCTTTTTAAACAAAAAGTGCTAGGGAAACTGGATATCCCTATGTAGAAGAATGAAACTTCATCTACGTCTCTCACCCTGCACAGAAGTCAAAACATAACGTGGATCAAAGACCCAGGAATCAGACCAGAAACGTTACAAATGCTAGATGAGAATATAGGTTCAACACTCCAACTTACGACACAGGGATTGACTTCCTTAACAAGACTCCCAAAGTATAAGAAATAAAACCAACAATAAGTGGGATGAATCAATTTAAAAGCTCTGCACAGCAAAGGAAAAATTGAGAACTTCAAGAGAGAACCTACTGAGTGGAAGATCATTGTCACTTGCTCCTCAGATAGGGCATTAATATCCAAAATATATAAAGAATGGAAAAAATAAGACACACACAAATATAGAAACAAGAATAAACAAAACAAAGGAACCCAATTAATAAATTGGCAAAAGAACTAAAAAGATAACTTCTCAAAAGAGGAGATTCAAATGGCGAATTAATATATAAAAACTATACAACATCTCTAGCGACCTGAAGTCTGCAGACTACAGACTGAAACTGCGCTGAGATTCCATCACACTCCAGACACAATGCCAATCATCAAAAATACATGTAACAATGAATGTTGGCAAGGATGTGGGGAAAGGCACACTCATACATTGTTAGTGGGACTGCAAATCGCCACGGCCTCTCTGGAAAGCAGTATGGAGATTTCTCAACCCACTGGAAATGGACCCACCTCACGGCTCAGCTATACCACTCCTTGTTGTTATCCCAAAGAACAAAAGTCAGCGTACTGCAGCGATAGAGCCACCTCAGTGTTTATAGCAGCACGATTCACAATAGCCAAGGTATGGAGCCAACCTAGGTGTCCTCCAACAGTTGAAAGAATGAAAAAAATGTGTGTGTGTGTGCGAGAGAGAGAGAGAGAGAGAGGTAGATAGATAGATCATGTAAAATGACACAACATCCAACTACCTAAATGTAGGTGTGCATTATTTGAGGAGCACAGCTGACTCCATGCGCGAGTTCGCAGAGCAGTTAAAGGTGTTGCCTCTGTGAGCAGCCCAGCCTGGTGCAGTCCACAGTGCAGACGGAGGCAGTTCCACCTCCCCTCGTAGGCGTCATCTTTGCAGTGACGGTAGGTACCAGTGCTGGCGTCAGACCTGTGAAGAGTGAAGAACTTAACGGCTGTGTCGCCCTCATAGCTCCGACGGGCACCTTGTAAGTGCTCTTTAAAGACTATGCATTCAGACCTCAAAGAGACGGACAGGGTGGGGCATGCCTGTGATCCAGCCACTCTGGAGGCTGAGGCAGGAGGATCACAGGTTGGAGGCCAGTCTGAGCAACTTAGCAAGGCCCTAAGCAACTTAGCGAGTATTGGATATTTCCGAGTGGGATAGATTGTGTGGGAAACCAGGTGCCATGGTAAGTGTGGCCTGAGCCTCATATTTCTGTCAAGGTTCCTCTGAACCTGACCCTGAATGTCCGTCTCTGTGGATGTGGCCTTAGGAATGACACAGGTAGGATCATCTCCTCTCAGACCTTGCTTGGCATCCTGGGGAATCTCTTTCTTCTCTCCCGGGAACCTGCCTCACTTCCTGGATGCATGTCAAGGTCCACACGCTGATTCCCACCACCTGCTGTCAGCCAGGTCCTCTTTTGTAAAGGGTCCCTCACCAGCATGGGGCAAAACGCTCCCCAGTGATGTGGGCAGCTCGTTAGTTTGTGTGCATGGGGCAGGCCGAGGCTGCCTCGGTTGGCACCATCTGCATCCCCAGGGCTTCTGGTATCCCGGTCAAGCCTGGGACGTCCAGGTGGGCAGAGCTGAAAACCAAAGCCACCAACCACATTGGACCCTGGGTTCCCCTGGGCCTGCTCTGCACATGCTGGCCTGCTCTGCCTGGGACTGGCAGAGGAAGCAAGGGACACATCACGGAAAGGAGCTGGGATCCCACACGGAGGCGTGAGGCGCAGCCGGGTGACAGGAGCACGGGATTTCAACACCCAGGGAGAGAGCCTGGTGAACGGAGGGAGAGAAGATGGGAGGGGGCCAGAAGCCAAACAATGAGCAGGGGTGCATGGGGCGCTCCCCCCCGCGGAGGCCAGCCAGCCACGGGCAGAGGCTTGCAGAAAGCCCTGCGAGCAGAATGGCCCGGATTCTGCCATCACAGGGACAGGCTCCTCCAGAGCTCCGTGAGGGAAGAGGACGAGGCCCGTGTTCACAGGCTTCGTCCGTGGGGGACAGAGAACTGAAGGGAGTTACCGCGAGTCCACACCTGCCGAACAGCTTCGTCACAGTGGAGATACTCCAACAGGAGAGCGCCACCTCGCTGGCTTGTCCTACAGACGTCTCCGCGGCCTAGACATGGACGGCATGCCCAGGGGGGGCACAGGCCCAGCACAGCCCAAAGATGGGTGTATCTGGGACGTCAGAACTCCTTTGACAAAGGGCATCAATGGCAGCCGGCAGCCCCTCTGAGGAAATGCTACCTCATCGTGAATGGGAGCATCCTACCCCACTCAGGTCTTGTCAGCATCAGGTCTGGCTTGACCCAGGGGAATCACATGGTGTCACTCCTCAGGCTCCGAGGTTCCCTGATAGTGTCCTGCACAGAGTGGTTCCTCCATGAGGGGCCCTGGACTGGCAGAGGGACTGCAGGGGAGAGAGTGCCTCGCTGTCCACACTTCTTTGCCTATTATGACATGGGTCAGCTGACCTGGTCACATGCCACCCTCTGATCAGTTGCAGAGTGAGCGTGTGAAACGCACTCATTGGCTGACCGAGGTCATGTGCTCCCCCTGGGACTCTGGGTCCTAGAGACGTGGGACGTCCCCAAACCCATGGATGAGAAAAGGCTATTGGGGGAGGGGCTTCAAAGGGTAGAAGGGGTGGCTGTTGACACAGGTGAACAGAGGGCAGGCAGGACACAGCCCGGCCGTCCAGGGCCCCAGCCAGGGTCTGGGCCTCCTGCTCTGTGGAGGCTGAGCTCACGCCAGCTGCCCCCTCCTGTGCAGCAGGGCTTCTGCCACCGCCAAGGAGCACCTTGCCCCCTCCAAACAGTGCCGGTCTCCTGCCAAAGGTGTCCCCACTCCAGCCTGCGTCCTGGACGGGTCTGCCACTCAGGATGGCTCCTCCCCCTGGGACACTGCCCCTGCCTGTCCCCACCTTTCTCAGTGGCCTTCATCCCTGGAAGGCGACCCACCCTCTCTCTCTCCTGTGGGCTGCAGGCAGGGTTCTGGCGAGTGACCTGATAGGACCCTGTGGGGCAATGATGAGGCAGGCGCCTGCCCTGGCCCCCACACCCCACCAAGGTCGGGAACGTGGCCCTGGATCTCAGGGGGCAGAGCGACCCGCACCAGCGTCCTGGCGTGAGGGGACTGCTACCATGCTCTTGACACCAGTCTGTCCCAGTTGGAGGAGACGGGCGCTGAATGGCTCCAGAGGACCTGGGGTGGGGTCTTCACGGGGCGAAAGCCACGACAGAGTTGTGTACTGGCGAGGCACGGGCCCCGGGGCCTGGTCCAGCTCCTCCTTTCTCAGCAAGGAGAGGTCGGGGTCCCGAACACACGGGAGCACCGAGGTTCCACAGACCCTCCTTGTTCTGACCAGGAAGGTGGCCAAGGTCCCAGAGGCCCGAGTGGGAGATGCCACCGTGGGCCACCCCCCGGGTGTGAGTGGGCCACTCCTGTCTGTGACCTCACAGGGGCCAGCATTGTGAGGCCCTTGAGCCAGCGGGGATATAAGGCCGGGACGAGGCTGGGACCTTGTCCACAAGCACAGGAAGCTCTAGGCAGTGACCTGTGGGACTCCCATAGTTAGCGCGTTTGGTGGTTTGGTGATTTCGTGGTTTGCTTGCAGATTCGGGTTGGTTCTTGATTTGGGGCTTTCTGTTGGGCTTTGTTGTGTTAGTTTTGCTTGTGTTCTTTGCTTTGTTTGTTGTGTTTGTTTTTAGCTAGTGGCCTTAGTGGGCGTGGGGTTCATGATGTCTATAGAGAGCAGTGAGCGTAGTGTGGTGCGGAGGGTGTGTCGGGACCTCGCGGCCAGCTCCTCCTTGGAGGAAGCCCTCACGGGCCGCTATGAGCCCCTGGGGGTCGTCGGGCAGGGCAGCTTTGCCAAGGTCTTCCTGGCCCGACACATCCTGACGGGGACAAAGGTGGCCGTGAAAGTCCTGCGGAAGGGGGCGGGGGCCACCTTGTCCTGGGTCTTGTCGGAGCTGGACATCATGAAGGGCTTGGAGCACCCGCACGTGGTGCAGCTGCTGGAGATCGTGGAGACCCCCGGCACTGCCTACGTGGTGATGGAGGACATGGCTGGGGGCCAGCTGGGCCAGCACATCCCGGAGGTTGTGGGCCTGTGGGAGGACGAGGCCCGCATGCTGTTCGGGCAGGTGGCCAGCGCCGTGGGCTACTGCCACGCGCAGGGCATCGCGCACCGGGACGTGAAGGCGGACAACGTGCTGCTGGATGCCGCGGGCCGCGCCAAGCTGTGCGACTTCGGCCTGGCCTGCAGGTTCAGGGCCGGAGAGAAGCTGGGCCTGCTCTGCGGCACCGTGGCCGACTGGGCCCCGGAGCTGCCCCGGCGAGAGCCCTACGACGGCCCCGCGGTGGACGTCTGGAGCCTGGGTGTCCTCCTGATCCTCATGCTCACGGGCAGCGTCCCGTTCACCGGGGCCAGCTATGAGCAGGCCAAGGAGCAGGTGCTGCAGGCCAGGTACCACCTCCCGTTCCACCTGTCCGACGAGGCGCAGAGCCTGGTGTCCTGGATGCTGACCCTGGAGCCCGCGCACAGGCCCACGCTCCAGCAGATCCTGGGGCACCCGTGGCTGAGCCAGGATGGGGAACGCTGCCCGAGTCCTCCCGCCGAGCTGCTCCCCAAGCGCCCGGACACCTCCATCCTGCTGGCCATGCTGGACCTGGGCTACGGGCTGCAGGAGACCTGGGTGTCGGTGGCGACGCGCCAGTTCAACCAGGCCATGGCCACCTACCTCCTGCTGGGCCACCAGAAAACCCGGGGGGCGGGCTGCCAGGTGCGGCTGCAGGTACCTGGGCGGCCACAGGTGGGGCCTTGCCCGTCCCTGTCCCTCCCCTCCAGCTTGACTCTGGGCCCAAGGTGGGGCGTCAGCAGGCCGGCCTTGCACTCCTGGCCCCTCTCGGCCTGTGAGCAGCAGCAGCAGCAGCAGCAGCAGCCTGAGGAGCTCAAGCCTTCAGGGCAGGTGGGCAGCAGGAGAGCCAGCCTGCCCGCCATCATGCTGTGCAGCCTGTCGGCCAGCGTCCCTGCTCCCGGCCCCACGGCCCCTCTGCCCGGGTCCTCCCAGGCCCTGGCACCGGATCCCAGCTCCTCCTCCACCGCGCAACCCCCTGCTGGCTCCAGGACCCCTGGCCTGACCCGTGACACCGCCAGGGGATGGAGGGGAGTGGTCCGGAGGATGGCCACCTGTCTGGCGAGGCTGTGCTGCTGCGTGCAGGCCCCCAGGACTGGCTCCGGACGCTCCAACAGAGTGGCTCCTGCAGCTGGAGGGCCCGCGCCACCACCACCAGCACCCAGGGACCCCCCGGGACCTGCCCCCACCAGAGGTCAGGCCCTCAGAAGATTCTTCAAAAACAGAGTGGCTCCCTGGCCAGCGCCCAGCTGAGACGCCCACGGAGCCAAGTAGGTGGAGCGGTGCTGCCTTGGGTCTCACGTGTGCCTTGATGAGTGTCATTTCCAAAGGATGAATGGACACCCTCTGCCCTTGGGGGGTGCCACCAGGGTTAGGTCCACCTGGGCGCCACAGGGTGGGCGACTCGGACTCCTAGCCCCTCTCATTGTCCACAGACAGGTGGCCCAGGTTCTACCTCACGAGGGCCAGCTGCTGGAGCGAGAAGTGCAACCTGCCCTGGCCGCCGCCTCCCGGACCCCTCAGGCAGGAGGACACCCGAAGACACCCGGACACCAGTGGGCCCCTGCGCCCCACCCGGATCCCACCTCAGGGACTTCTCCTTGGACACGTGCCCCGCCCTGCTCTCCTCTGCTCTGTCTCCCACCCTCTGGGGCAGAGATGCTTCCCAATAAGCTCCTCATCCATTCCCGCGTCCCACGGATCTTGGAATAAATTGGGTGCTCCGTGGGGATCAGCTGTTGCGTTCCTTGGCCGCCTCCTGGCAACAGTGGGAGAGTGGGTGGTGGTGTCACAGTGGGGAAGGTGTAAGGGAGCAGTGACAGGGAGCCCTCCGGAGGTCCCCAAGGGCAACACGTGACCCAGAGTGGTCCCAGGGGAGGAGGCTGGGTGGGGGGCAGAAAGGCAGACCTTGTGCCTGGCCTGACACTGATGGTGCCCGGTCACCACTTTCAGAAGGGAACCCTGGACAGAGGGGCCACGAGCCCAAGCCCATCCTGGGGGGACACCCAGAGTGGCACGAGGAGACACCGTGTCGCAGGCCCCGGGGGCAGTCAGGGTAGAGCTGTGGGTGCCTCCCCCAGAGTGGCTTGGAGGCTGCCGCTTGGTCCCTCCTCTGAATGTCCCTGCCAGGGGCTGGCTCTTGCCCTGGTGAAGCTTTAACCTCTCTAGGCCTTCGGCTGCGCGGGACCGTCCCTGTGAGCGTCCTGACCCAGGGATGGGCCCTTCAGCCTGCCACCCTGAGCTCCCCAGGGCTGCTGAGCAGGGAGCAGGACCACCTATGGGTGGGGGAGCTGGGGCGCAGGTGTGGGCAGGGAAGGGTGTGTGGCCAGAGCCCTGCCTAAGGTCGTTCAGTCCACCACCAGGGACTCCTCTCGTGAAGGGCAGGTGCAGGGGAGACCGAGTCCCTTGGTTTCCCAGGGCCGTGGTTTCAGGAGTGTGTTTCTCCAAAAGTGCTGCTGAAACTCCCCTCCCTTTGAGGGTATGGCGTTTCGAGCCTTCAGGAGGGTGAGTGCCGCAGTCCGGCTGCAGCAAAATAACCGGGAGGTGACAAGCAACTTGTGTACATTGATACAGCAGGAGTGGGAGCCGTTTATTGTAGGACAGGAGGGGTATATATACATAACTAATTCCACACAGCTTATCTTAATTAACAAACTAGATATAGCAGTCAACCAATAAGGAATCATCATCTTAATGATTACACACAGCTTAACATAATTGACATAATCTAGACACAGCAGTCAGTCATTAAGGAATCTCTATCATCTTAATGGCTCGCTGGTGTTACTTCTCAAACCACTCCCTCTGGCAAGATGCCAGGTGCCATCTTGAGTTGTTTATGGACCCTATCAGGTGAGGCCCTGGGGCCCTGGCTCCCCAAGGGGATGTGTGCCTCAGGGCTGGACCTCGTCTTCATCTAGGGGTGGGCCTTCAGCTACCCTGAATTCCAAGGGGTGCAGAGCACAGAGCCACACATCCTGAGTGTCCTGGGGACAGGAGGCATCAGGGATGATGTATGGCCTGAGACACAGCGTGGAGGGGTGGGGGAGGGCAGGAGCTGCTCTCCAGGCCTGTTCCAGGTCCCCAGGTCCCAGGGTGCCTTCTTAGGCCCTGCATGTGTGGACTGAGAACCCATCGGGCAGCTGGCACCTGGTTCTGATGAGCCTGAGGAGTGTCTAAGGGCTAAGCAATGGCAGGCCTTGCCTGGGGTGGGGAGCAGCTGCCCTTCTCCTCCTCCTTGGTCCAAGCCCAGTTCAGATCTGAGGAGCAGGGGACCTCTGGAGGACCCAGCTGGGAACCAGGGGATCGACTTGAGTTGCAGAGATGGTTAAAGGTGCCCAGTGGGCTCTGGGATGGACAGTGACACCATCCCCAGGAGGAGGAAGTCCCCAGAGCCATCCCTGAGACAGGAGACCTACTGCAGACTAGACTGTGAGCAGCAGAGGCAGGGAGGGGAGGGAGTGGAGAGGGAGGGCCAGGGAGAGAGGCAGGAGCAGGGGGGAGGAGGGGGGAGGGGGAGGGCTGAGAAGGGCAGGAGACAGGGGAGTGAAGGGCAGGAGAGGAAGGAAGGAGAGGGAAGAGGGATGGGTAGAGGGGAGGGGCAGAGTGCAGGGTCCTCCTGGAGAGCAGGGGGGACAAAGGAAGGAGGGCAGAGGGCGGGTGGCCAGGGAGGAGGAGGAAAGGCTGGGTGCAGGGGGTGGAGGAGGGTGGGGCAGGTAGGAGGGGTGGCCCAGAGCAGGGGCTGGAATTCAGCCCCTGCAGGAGAGCCAGAGGGAGCAGCTGGCTCAGGAGCAGGCAGAGCGTGGGGAGCACTATGTGCATCCTGTGCATGGTCCCTGTCTCCCTGTTTACCTTTGGCCTGTGCCTGTTCATCCAGAAGAGAAGCTGTGTGCACTCCTCCTCCTCCACGCAGACAGCTCTGGTGCTCCTCATCCCTCGGGCCTCCTGGGCATGCATTCATATGAACCTTTAGACTCGAACCCGACTTTGAATGTCGGTACTGTCCATGGCTCCCGTCTGGGTGGGAAGGATCTTGTGTTCTCACCTCAGGATCTGTGCAGCACCCCACAGTTCCTTCTATTGAGCTCCTTTGTCACCAAGACCTAAAACCCAGGGAGGTGGAGGACAGGGCCAGCAGAGGCAAGGTCACTGGATTCCAGAAGTGACTCAGGACACACCAGCTGTCATCACAGCACGAGTGGGTCTGGATCTGGCCAGGGACGGTGTGTCTGCAGCTGTGTGTCTCCACTCTGCGTGGGGTGGCTCAAGTCCTGCACGCCACTCATCGCAGGTCCTCCTAAGGGAACCCGATCAGCTGGAACCTCTGACCTACAACTTTTAGATACCTAAGAAATTCAAAAGTTCTGCTTTTCTGAATTAATTCCCAGGAAAATATTCCTATACACTTACCTGGGGATTAAAACGTCTCAGTCTATAGAGTCAATTGTATTTTAAGTGGTCCATAAGGATAAAAACAAGAGAAGTAAAATAAATGTGTAGAAACTTCCTAAATTTCTTTTATTATCTTTTCCCTTAGGCGATGAGAACAGGAAAATAACATCGATGTGTTCATAAACCTTGGGAGAAGGAAGCACCAGGTCTGTGCTGGGGTCATGGTCTGGTTTCAGTGGAGCTTGGTTTTCCACCTGAACCAACCCCCATTAAGAAGCTGGATCATAGAGAGTGGCTCCCGGCCACTGGAATTCCTTGTCCCATGAAATGTCCACAGAGAGCCTGGACCTCTGCTCTTGGAGGGCTCTGCCTGGCCTTGAAACCCCTGCCCTCCCCTCACGGGCCAGCCGCCCTGCAGGCCGGCCCAAGCAGGGGGGATCCTGGCAAGACGCAGCAGCGCCAGAGGGTACCTCCTCCCGGCTCCCCAGGGATGCAAGCGTCCTGCTCTGGACCCAGGGGCAAGACAGAGCGTCTGTGGTTCCTCACCTGCCCTTCTGCCCACTGCTGCCAGCATGTTCAGGGAGACCCTGTCAGACCTGAGGCCAGGGCTTCACACACACTGGTGGAGGGGCGCAGCCGGGGCGCCCTCTGTGACTGCCATGGGGAGCGAAGCCCACCCAGAACCCCCTCGTGCAACCTCGCAACAGGTCTGTCAGTGCTCAGCAGAGCTCCCCCAACCTTGGTGCTTGTGCTAGAGAGTTTGACTGAAAGCCATTTTAAATAAAGGCCATATGAATCTTAAAAGCACCCTTTACTTTAGAGGGTTCTATGAAGTTAAATTTTGGGGTGCCTGTGTCATGTGCTCATTACCTGCGAATCCAGATATGTCCTGAAGTGACAGTCTCAGTGGTGACAACTGCCACTCCATTCACTAACTCTCCCTGAGACCGCGACACTGCTTAGAGCCCCGGGGGACAGGAGGCTACGGGACCCTGAGGAGGATACTGGAGCAGGAAATCCCACTGGCCGGCCACAGACCACCCTGTGTCCACCAGACTCACTGCTCGTCTCTCCAGTGAGGGGCTGTCCTGAAATGAATGAGGACGCATTGATTCAAGTGGATTTTAAAATGAGGAAAGCTCATGATGGACTTGACATTTTCCTTAAAGAAGGAAACACACACACACTACACACAACATGACACACACAGCACACATACACAGCACACATACCACACACAACACACATAACATGCACGTTACACACATACACAAGATGCACACGCTGTGTACACAAAGCACATATATGACACACAACACCCTCATGTACACATGCACAAACATAAACAGTGCACACAGGTGTGTACACATGACGCACACCCACATGCATGCACAGTACACACATACATGCACACACACAGGCCACACCCACGTATGCATGTGCACACACACATACATAGACACACACTGCACAGGACCCAGGTGCATATGATCTTTTCAATCTAAAACATTGTAGTGTCCAGGTCATCCTGAAATCGACACACTTCAACCTTTCTCACCTCTCAGTTAAGTGTACAAAATGGTGGTGCATCTGGGGAGAGAGTCAGAGGCCAGAGGCACTGTTATGTGCTTAATTCTTCTCTCGTTCCTTCTAGTACGTTCCTACACATTGAGAAAATGAGTGACTCTCAGACCAGGAACCGAATTTGAAACTTGGATGGTTTCAGATCATTTATTTTCAACACTATTGAAGGAAGACCTGACTGAACTGTTGGCTGGCAGATAATGAGAAGCAGTTTCCTGGTAAAAGACACGCAGGACAGCCCACACCAGGCGTGTCAACACGCTCTTCTCACCCAACACTCTGTTGGAGTCTCGCAGGGCCCAGGATTCTCCAGGAAAAAGACTCTCCAGGACCCAGACTCTCCAGGACCAGACTCTCCAGGACCAGACTCTCCAGGCCCAGACTCTCCAGGACCCAGACTCTCCAGGTCTAGACTCTCCAGGCCCAGACTCTCCAGGTCTAGACTCTCCAGGCCCAGACTCTCCAGGTCTAGACTCTCCAGGCCCAGACTCTCCAGGCCCAGACTCTCCAGGCCCAGACTCTCCAGGGCAAAGACTCTCCAGGCCCAGACTCTCCAGGACCCAGACTCTCCAGGACCCAGACTCTCCAGGTCTAGACTCTTCAGGCCCAGACTCTCCAGGTCTAGACTCTCCAGGCCCAGACTCTCCAGGTCTAGACTCTCCAGGCCCACACTCTCCAGGCCCAGACTCTCCAGGCCCAGACTCTCCAGGGCAAAGACTCTCCAGGCCCTAGACTTCTAGGTCCCAGACTCTTCAAGACCCAGACTCTCCAGGTCTAGACTCTCCAGGTCTAGACTCTCCAGGACCCAGACTCTCCAGGACCCAGACTGTCTAGGTCCCAGACTCTCCAGGCCCAGACTCTCCAGGACCCAGACTGTCTAGGTCCCAGACTCTTCAAGACCCAGACTCTCCAGGTCTAGACTCTCCAGGGCCCAGACTCTCCAGGACCCAGACTCTCCAGGGCAAAGACTCTCCAGGGCCCAGACTTCTAGGTCCCAGACTCTTCAAGGCCCAGACTCTCCAGGGCCAGACTCTCCAGGCCCCAGACTCTCCAGGCCCCAGACCTTCCAGGACCCAGACTCTCCAGGGCAAAGACTCTCCAGGCCCCAGACTGTCTAGGTCCCAGACTCTTCAAGGCCCAGACTCTCCAAGGCCCTCGAACTTCCCCTCTGCGGCTCTGTGACTGTGAGCTGCCGTGAGAAACCAGGCACCGAAGGGGTTTGCAAAATGGGAAACGTTCCTGATCTCACTAGTTTTGACATATTCTTCATTTTAAAATGTGTTATTTATGGTTACATGTAATAGATCTATTACTTTTAAATAAAAAAGTTAATTTTAAGTTTTTTATTTCAGTTTCTAATGCAGTAAATATTTATAAATAAGGCCCACATAAACCAAAACTCTTTGGGATCTTTATAATTTTTACAAGTGTAAAGGGGTTTGAGCTAACAATATTAGACAATATTGATCTATATAAATAAGAAAATAATTGATGGCGAAAACTGTCTTAATATAGCAATAAGTAATATGCATCCACTGGTAATTCAGCTGTTGAAAATCTCCAGATCTGTCAGATCTGTATGAAGATACATATTTCCAATAATATTTTTCTTTAATAACTTATCAACCCCTGTGAAATAGTCCTGCTATACTAATCAGCCGTGTTCTGCGAAAAAATCACTATAAAACAGTCCAGAGGAAAATATTAACATTTCAAGCCTTAGAGCCACAGGAAAAATTTTTAATTCAATTTCGATTTAATACAATTTTTTGGAGAGTAGTAAAATAGGCATATTAATGAAAGATAGTCAAGGAAAAACATTGTTTCCTTAGGAGAAAATCACGTAGAATAATTGGAATAGAATTCTGTGTTTTAAGAGAAAATAAACAGTGTGAAATTCTACCAGGTAGAAGAGATTGTTGACCTTGGAGACCACAGGCCATGCACCCTTTCCTTCCTGGAGACTAAAGGATGCGTCTACGCCCAGCAGAGCAGAGGGATCTTGGACTCTGACCCAGAAAAGAAAAGGGGAGCAGCACACCCCTCAAAAGCTTACCACCAAGCAAACTCAACACATCCAGCTATAATTTGGAAGAACTAGAGAAAGTCCAAAACAGATCTGCCATAGTATGGACCTTGAATGTTCCCCAAAGGCCCCTGTGCTGGAGAGGACCAGAAGAGGCCATGACTGGAGGTATTGTTTAAGTCAGCAGCCCGAGGACCTGACCATGGTGGAAAGTCCAGTCCAGTGTGCATTACGAGGACCAGGAGAGAACACATGGAAGACCTAGTCTAAGACTGTAGACTGAGGACCAGGTGAGCCCATGGTGGGAGGAATAGTCCAAGTCTTCAGCCTGAGGACCAGGTGAGCCCATGCTGGGAGGTCTCGTCCAAGTCTGCAGTCTGAGAACCTGGAGAACCCAAGTGGGAGGTCTGGTCCAGGTGTGCACCCTGAGGACCTGGAGAACCCATGGTAAGAGGACTAGTGCAAATCTGCAGTCTGAGAACCAAGAGAGCCCAAGGTGGGTGGTCTAGTCCAAGTCTGCAGCATAAGAACAGTGGAATCCATGTTGGGAGGTGCAGTCCACATTTGCAGCTTGAGGATGAGGAGAGCCCATGGTGGGAGGGCTAGTCCAAGTCAGCAGCCATTGGACCAGGAGAGCTCCAGGTTGGAGAGCTAGTCCAATCTGCATAGTGAGTACCAGGATAGCCCCATGCGGGAGCCAAATCCAAGTCTGCAACCTGAGGACAGGAGAGCCCATAGTGGGGGAACAGCCCAAGTCTGCAGCATGAGGACCTGGAGAGCCATGGTGGGTAGAATGGCCCAGGTCTTCAGCCTGGGGACCAGGAGAACCCTTGGTGGGAGGTCTCGTCCAAGTCTTCAGCCTGAGGACCAGGTGAGCCATGCTGGGAGGTCTCGTCCACGTCTGCACTCTGAAAGCTAAAAAAGCCCAAGAGGGGAGGTTTCATCTAAGAAGACTGAGGACCAGGAGAGTCCGTGGTGAGAAGTCCAGTCCAAGTTCGTAGCCTGAGGACAGGGGAACTCATGGTTGGAGGTCTCATCCAAGTCTGCAAACTCAGGACCAGGAGAGCCCATAGAGGGAGATCCATTCCATGTGAGCAGTGTGAGAATCCAGAGAGCCCATGGTGGGAGATGTCTTCCCAGTCTACAGCCCGAGGACAAGGTGGAACCATGGTTGATGGTCTAGGCCAAGTGTACAGCGTGAGGACCAAGAGAACCCATGGTGCAAGGACTAGTCCACACCCTCAGTCTGAGGACCTGGGGAGCCCAGGGTGGGTGTACTCGCCCAAGCTGCTGTCGGAGGACCACGTCTACTCTCTGGTCTGAGAGAGTAGACAGAGGACAGGAGAGCCCGTGGTGAGAGGTCCAGTTCAAGTCTGCAGCCTGAAGACAGGAGAGCCCATGGTCCAAGCCTTGGGTCTGAGGACCAATAAAGCCCAAGGCAGAAGGTCTACCCCAAGAGAGCAGCCTGGGGACCAGGAGGGCCCATGGTGTAAAGTCCAGCTCAAATGAAGCAAGAGAAAATAAAGTCCAGGCTGGAAGATGGGTAGAGAGTGACGAAGTTCTTTTTACCTCACTTTCTCTTTTTTCTGTTCAGATCAGTCATGTAGAAGGGAGCAACGCAGTCTTGTCTTCTGAATCGACTGCCTATCTCGTCCAGCCTCACTGCCACAGGCTAATGCTTAATGAAACGTCTGGGCCCTCCTTGGGCCTGACCGTGGACAGTGAGATCGGCCGCCATATCAGCCATTCTTGTTCATTTTATTGTATCGTTGTCCTTGTCAGTGTCCTCTACCTGCTGGGACGGAGCCTGAGAGTTCATGACCTCTGGAGTTCCCACAGGGTGACTCTGGCCTCCACCTTTAAGTGAGCCTCTCATGGTACATGACGACGTCCTGGACTCCGTGACGCACGTCCTGTTTCTGTTTCATCCTGTCGTTATTTGGATCTACCCCCACGTCTATTCTCTGTCCTTTCTCTATCCTCTATTCAACCAAGCCCTACGCTCATTCCAGGTCTGTCTCTGGCTTAAACTGGCCCTGAAACCTCTCCACCACACCTGTGTGTCCACTTGTGGTGATGCAGATGCTGCTCACGTGCCGAAGGCCTGCACCCCCGGGGTGCCTCCCCTGCTCCAGCTGTGCTAGCTAGCACCACAGGCATGCCCCCTGGATGTTTCCCCTCTAGATTTGAATTCTGAACGTTTCAACTCACTCCTCTCCTCCCCAGCCCATTCATATCCAAAGCTCTTGTTCAGACCCTGTGGTCTCAGATTGAGTACAGGAAGCGTCCTCTCACTGGCTCCCCCAGGGAGTCTGGCTGCCCGCCCACCCGCGCTGCCCCACCTTGCTGTTGCCTTTAAGCGGTATTTGCGGCTTCTCACCCAGCAGAGAATGAAGTGCAAGGTCCTTCACGCTGCGCAACAGGACCTCTTTCCTTCCTCTTGCATCTTCTAACACAGTGTCTTATTAGGCTCCCAAAGATAAAGCCGCCCCATGTCTCTGAACCCGCCGTCTTATTTGGCTCTACCTTTGCCTGAATTGTTCTGCCCACATCTCTTGTCATAGTTCCAGAAGGACTTTCCTGGCGGGGGCCATGACGTTTGGGTGCCCATTCTGGATCTGGGCGCCCATTGCTGGGGATCTCCCTCTACTCCAGGATCCCCCAGGACGCAGACTCTAGGTCTGTTCCACCAGCACTTCCCCACGGGGCCTCGGCACAGTCCCTGGAGTGTGGGCGACTCTGCTCAAGCTGGGGCTGGTCTGGGTGAACTGGAAAACAAGCAGAAAAACAGGTGAGTCCTGGGCCTCCGCTGAAACAAAGCCTTGCTGGGCACTGGAAGGGGCATAAGCAGGAGAGTCCATCGCGGTGACATCGCTTCCCGCTGACACAGCGGTCTCGAGTCCTCTCTGGCGAGTTGGAGGCCAGCCTTGTTTCCCTCTCCAGAAGGCGGGGGCTCCTCAGGTCTCCAGACACGCGCTGCTCTTCCTTGCATAAAGAAAAAAGCTTCTCTGCCAGGCTGACGATGCCACAGAGGGAGGACGAGAGCAAGGCAGCACGGGCTCCGCTGCCCGAGGCGGGCGCTGCCCACATGCACACAAACACTGTCCTCAAGGAAGCACGGCCCGCTAAGGTGCCGTGCAGGCCAAGTGGCTCAGGAAACGTGCCTGTTACCTTCTCCACATTTGCAAAGAGCTAAGAGTGGGCGTCCAGGACGTCTGCAGGGCCTCCTGGACTGGAGGGCTGCCCACTTTCTGCCCCCGCGTCCTCTGCAGCAGGCAGCCCCACAGTGGGGCCTGGCAGGCGACTGGAAGATCTCACCACCCCAGACAAGTTCCTGGGAGGAGATCCATTTCTGTACTCCCCACTGAACCTACTCCTGGCACAACAGAAACTGCTTCCCATAGAGGTCCCCTCCACAAATACGAGCAGTTAAAGGGGACCCCCATGACAGACAGTCTTGACTCTTTTGTCAGAAATAGAAGTGCTCAGTTTCAGGAGAAAAACATGCTTAAAGTTTTGAAATTTGTGTCCTTAAATGCATTTAAAGGAAGAAAATTATCTATATTCAGTGAAACTCACAACTTTTCAAAATTCAGGTGACTTTCTCTTTTATCCGTGTCAAAAATAGGCCCATACCCCCCAAACAGGTCCCCAACCCTGCGCACAGCAACCCCTCTCACTCATCACTCCTCACCGGCAAATGCCACCAACAGGGAAAGAGACACACACCATGGGCCAACGGACAGCTGAACGTCACCTCGCCCCAGAAAGAGCAAAGAGGATCCTGCCACAAGGTACCAGGACCTGCAGAGCTCTGCTCTGCCTCCAAAGGGCCAGACAGAAAAGGCCACCACTGACCACCCGTGCATGGCAGAAAAGAGCATAGGTAGCCCTCGGAGACAGCAGGGCCTGCCCAGGTGGGCGGGGCGGAGCAGCTGCCCCACAGGCGCGGACAGAAAGCCAGCAGACTTGGGGCTTGCTCTTCACCTGAATGTACTGGAGCCCCCGCGCTGTTCGCTGTTACCTGGTTGATTTGAATCCTGTCAATCTGACCTTATTAAACAAACACACCAACTGCAGAGGACGCCCAAGAAGGCAGAGGTGAGAACTGATTTCAAAGTTAGCAACTTAGCGAGGGCCTGAGCAATTTAGCAAGATCCTATCTCAAAATAAAAAAAAACAAAAGTGGACTGGGGATGTGGGTCAGGGGTTAAGTGCCCTTAGGCAGAATCCCTGGTACCAAAAGTAAATAAACAAATTTTTAAAAATTTGATAAAATAAAGATAGATGACTAAAGAATGTGAATGCAGACTACCTGATTTGATGTAACTAAGCTTCATTGGGCTTCCTTACTAACGATCTCCCACATATCACTGTATTTGCTGTTATTTCCATAAGGAAACAGAAGTGACTTTCCCTGTGGAAAATTCTAAGGACTTAGCACAAGATGACCCGTGTGCTCTGTTAGCAACACAAATGTGGCCAAGGCTGTGGAATAACAAATGTGATTCCTTTGATGCTTAACTTACTGTGAAAATGGTGTGTACACCAGGTGTGGTGGTGCACGCCTGTGATCCTGCGGATCAGGAGGCCGAGGCAGGAGGATCGCAGTTTGGAAGCCAGCCTCAGCAAATTAGTGAGGCTGTAAGCAACCTCGTGAGACTCTGTCTCAAAAACGAAATAAATAAATAAAAAGGAATGGGGATGTGGCCGATGGTTAAGGGTTCTTGCATCAGACCCTGGGACCAAAAAAGAGAAAGGAAGGCAAACGGAGGAGGATGGGGTGCACAGTAGAAGGCCACGGTGACGGCTGGGCACGGGGAGCCCTGCTGGAAGGGACAGCACTGTCCCGGGAGGCACTGTCACCAGCCCAGGGGAGACTGTCCAGCTTGGCTCCAGGGAGCCGGCCCAGCAAAGGCTGCCCGCCTACTGAGTGGGGAGCGTGTCGGCGGAGGAGGAGGTGGTCACCAGGGCAGGACCACTGCAGTCCCACCAGAGCCACAGGGCCCAAGCCGGACGTACCTGGACAGCCTCCCGGTGACAGAGACGGCTCCTTCCCCAGCAGAGCGCCAGGGAGGAAGCCATCGGCTGAGGGAGGAACCCAGGCCTCTCGGGAGCTGGCCTTGGTAGGATGGGCAGGATGTCAACAGGGGGACACGGTGGGGGACAGGTCCCGTGGACGAGGCACATCGGCAATGCTGGGGTCTGCAGACAGCTGCCAGGACTTCCCCCTGAAGGAAGAGGAGGAACGGGAGGTGGGAAACGCTCTTACCAGAGACGGACCCGGCGGAAGACAGGGGAACCTAAGGAGAAAGAGAGGAGGAGGAGGAGGCCCAGGAGCCAGGCTGAGGAGAGCCCGGGGCTGTGCTCACCAGGAACCGGTGCCCTGAGCATCCCGGACTCACTGAAGGACCCCCCCAGGGAAGGACCTGGGCCAGCTGGCCACGAGGAAATCTCCCTCGGGTCAGTGTTGGGCAGAAGACTGCAGGAGCAGGGGACCAGGAAGCACTCAGCAGCCTGTTGTGACAGAGCACAGGCTGCAGGAGGAAGGCCCCGGTCAGTCCACACAAGTAGAGGCTGCAGGCTCCATCCTGGGTACCCTCCAGGTGAGGCTGGGGAAAGGCATCCATGGTCCAGGTGGGAGAAGTCACCACATCTGTTCCCCACCAGTCGAGCCACAGGACACTGCCTCTCGTGGGGGAATTCAAAAGCACCTCGTGCGTGTCCACCTGGTGAGGACTCGGACCACGTACTAAAGTCCAGGAGGTGGAGCTGCAGTGAGACCAGCACTTCTCCACACCCTGATGGAGGAAGGTACACAGCACCACTTCTCTGGAGCACCCTTTTGTCATGGATATTAAGGCCATGAAAAGTGTATGTGGCTTTCACCCAGTAGTTGTGCCTCTGGGGAGGTAAAACAAGATAATCGGAGATGCCCACAGACAGGCTGGACCTTGGGTTCCTTGCACCCCTGCTTACAAGGGCCCCAGTAGAAAGCAACTTGAATGCCCAGGGAAGGGGAACACGTCTGCCACAAATCTCAGGCTGCATCAGGGCACCTGCGGGAAGGAGTCCAGGTGCTGAAAACCATGCAGCCCTCTGCTGAGGCCTAGCAGGTTTCCCAGGACCAGGGGCTCCCCAGGACCCTCTCCCAGCCTCTCCGCCCAGCATCTCCTGCTCAGGGAGCCAGGGCTGTCCACAGGGCAGTGCTCCCCACGCTCTGCCTGCTCCTGAGCCAGCTGCTCCCTCTGGCTCTCCTGCAGGGGCTGAATTCCAGCCCCTGCTCTGGGCCACCCCTCCTACCTGCCCCACCCTCCTCCACCCCCTGCACCCAGCCTTTCCTCCTCCTCCCTGGCCACCCGCCCTCTGCCCTCCTTCCTTTGTCCCCCCGGGGCCTGCGACATGGTGCCTCCTCGTGCCACTCTGGGTGTGCCCCCAGGATGGGCTTGGGCTTGTGGCTCCTCTGTCCAGGGTTCCCTTCTGAAAGTGGTGACCGGGCACCATCAGTGTCAGGCCAGGCACAAGGTCTGCCTTTCTGCCCCCCACCCAGCCTCCTCCCCTGGGACCACTCTGGGTCACGTGTTGCCCTTGGGGACCTCCGGAGGGCTCCCTGTCACTGCACCCTTACACCTTCCCCACTGTGACACCACCACCCACTCTCCCACTGTTGCCAGGAGGCGGCCAAGGAACGCAACAGCTGATCCCCACGGAGCACCCAATTTATTCCAAGATCCGTGGGACGCGGGAATGGATGAAGAGCTTATTGGGAAGCATCTCTGCCCCAGAGGGTGGGAGAGAGAGCAGAGGAGAGCAGGGCGGGGCACGTGTCCAAGGAGAAGTCCCTGAGGTGGGATCCGGGTGGGGCGCAGGGGCCCACTGGTGTCCGGGTGTCTTCGGGTGTCCTCCTGCCTGAGGGGTCCGGGAGGCGGCGGCCAGGGCAGGTTGCACTTTTTGCTCCAGCAGCTGGCCCTCGTGAGGTAGAACCCGGGCCACCTGTCTGTGGACAATGAGAGGGGCTAGGAGTCAGAGTCGCCCACCCTGTGGCGCCCAGGTGGACCTAACCCTGGTGGCACCCCCCAAGGGCAGAGGGTGTCCATTCATCCTTTGGAAATGACACTCATCAAGGCACACGTGAGACCAAAGGCAGCACCACTCCACCTACTTGGCTCCGTGGGCATCTCAGCTGGGCGCTGGCCAGGGAGCCACTCTGTTTTTGAAGAATCTTCTGAGGGCCTGACCTCTGGTGGGGGCAGGTCCCGGGGGGTCCCTGGGTGCTGCTGGTGGTGGCGCGGGCCCTCCAGCTGCGGGAGCCACTCTGTTGGAGCGTCCGGAGCCGGTCCTGGGGGCCTGCACGCAGCAGCACAGCCTCGCCAGACAGGTGGCCATCCTCCGGACCACTTCCCTCCATCCCCTGGCGGTGTCACGGGTCACGCCAGGGGTCCTGGAGCCAGCAGGGGGTTGCGCAGTGGAGGAGGAGCTGGGATCCGGTGCCAGGGCCTGGGAGGACCCGGGCAGAGGGGCCGTGGGGCCGGGAGCAGGGACGCTGGCCGACAGGCTGCACAGCATGATGGCGGGCAGGCTGGCTCTCCTGCTGCCCACCTGCCCTGAAGGCTTGAGCTCCTCAGGCTGCTGCTGCTCCTGCTGCTGCTGCTGCTGCTCACAGGCCGAGAGGGGCCAGGAGCGCATGGCCGGCCTGCTGACGCCCCACCTTGGGCCCAGAGTCAAGCTGGAGGGGATGGACAGGGACGGGCAAGGCCCCACCTGTGGCCGCCCAGGTACCTGCAGCCGCACCTGGCAGCCCGCCCCCCGGGTTTTCTGGTGGCCCAGCAGGAGGTAGGTGGCCATGGCCTGGTTGAACTGGCGCGTCGCCACCGACACCCAGGTCTCCTGCAGCCCGTAGCCCAGGTCCAGCATGGCCAGCAGGATGGAGGTGTCCGGGCGCTTGGGGAGCAGCTCGGCGGGAGGACTCGGGCAGCGTTCCCCATCCTGGCTCAGCCACGGGTGCCCCAGGATCTGCTGGAGCGTGGGCCTGTGCGCGGGCTCCAGGGTCAGCATCCAGGACACCAGGCTCTGCGCCTCGTCGGACAGGTGGAACGGGAGGTGGTACCTGGCCTGCAGCACCTGCTCCTTGGCCTCCGCATAGCTGGCCCCGGTGAACGGGACGCTGCCCGTGAGCATGAGGATCAGGAGGACACCCAGGCTCCAGACGTCCACCGCGGGGCCGTCGTAGGGCTCTCGCCGGTGCAGCTCCGGGGCCCAGTAGGCCACGGTGCCGCAGAGCAGGCCCAGCTTCTCTCCGGCCCTGAACCTGCAGGCCAGGCCGAAGTCGCACAGCTTGGCGCGGCCCGCGGCATCCAGCAGCACGTTGTCCGCCTTCACGTCCCGGTGCGCGATGCCCTGCGCGTGGCAGTAGCCCACGGCGCTGGCCACCTGCCCGAACAGCATGCGGGCCTCGTCCTCCCACAGGCCCACGACCTCCGGGATGTGCTGGCCCAGCTGGCCCCCAGCCATGTGCTCCATCACCACGTAGGCAGTGCCGGGGGTCTCCACGATCTCCAGCAGCTGCACCACGTGCGGGTGCTCCAAGCCCTTCATGATGTCCAGCTCCGACAAGACCCAGGACAAGGTGGCCCCCGCCCCCTTCCGCAGGACTTTCACGGCCACCTTCGTCCCCGTCAGGATGTGTCGGGCCAGGAAGACCTTGGCAAAGCTGCCCTGCCCGACGACCCCCAGGGGCTCATAGCGGCCCGTGAGGGCTTCCTCCAAGGAGGAGCTGGCCGCGAGGTCCCGACACACCCTCCGCACCACACTACGCTCACTGCTCTCTCTAGACATCCTCCGCCCCACGCCCACTAAGCCCGCTAGCTAAAAACAAACACAACAAACAAAGCAAAGAACACAAGCAAAACTAACACAACAAAGCCCAACAGAAAGCCCCAAATCAAAGAACCAACCCGAGACCGCAACCAGAACCACCAAACCACCAACCACCAAACGCGCTAACTATGGGAGTCCCACAGGTCACTGCCTAGAGCTTCCTGTGCTTGTGGACAAGGTCCCAGCCTCGTCCCGGCCTTATATCCCCGCTGGCTCAAGGGCCTCACAATGCTGGCCCCTGTGAGGTCACAGCCAGGAGTGGCCCACTCACACCTGGGGGTGGCCCACGGTGGCATCTCCCACTCGGGCCTCCGGACCTTGGCCACCTTCCTGGTCAGAACAAGGAGGGTCTGTGGAACCTCGGTGCTCCCATGTGTTCGGGACCCCGACCTCTCCTTGCTGAGAAAGGAGGAGCTGGACCAGGCCCCGGGGCCCGTGCCTCGCCAGTACACAACTCTGTCGTGGCTTTCGCCCCGTGAAGACCCCACCCCAGGTCCTCTGGAGCCACTTCACGGGCACCCTGGGCCGGTGGGTGGCTGTAGCCCCTGCAGGGGAGGGAAGAACTGTCCACGCTCCCCTAACTGTCCCTTGCTCCAGGTGCCCCTGGAGGCAGCAGGCGGGCAGGCTCCCGGCAGTCCAGGAGACCCCTGCTCTGGCAGCCTGAGCAAGCAGCAGCCCTGCGAGAGCCCGGGGAGGGGCTGGCCTAGGAGGAGGCCACAGCAGTGCGGCCCCAGCAGCACAGCATCCAGCCGCAGCTCTGGGCCCCGCTCCCTACTCCCTGCACACTCTCCTTTGGTGACGTGGGGTCTGGCCATGCTGCCCAGGGGGCCTCTCACCCTGGGCTCAAGCCACCACAGGTGCCCCTCACAACCAGCCTCCCCCACAGGGTGGGGAAAGTGTCCCTGGAGAACACCCTGGACGGGCGGGCCTTCCCAGCTGTGGAAACCACGTCACCGAGACAGGGTCGGCAGGTGGGAAGCCGCACACCTCCACCTGCCGACTCCACAGGCCTGGGGAGAGGAGAGGAGTGCACCCGGGAAAGCCACATCAGGACCCGAGCACTCATCGCACCCAGCACACCCTGCACCCTCTATTCCCCCCGCTAGTCTCCCTTGGTGGTAAGAACACTCGCTATGAGACCACCAGGTGGCAGTTCCAAGTACTCAGCGTGGCTGGCCTCGGGCTCTGGCCGTGTGGCAGGCTCCAGGACTTTTGGCTTTGCTTTCTGCATGACTGAAACTCAGTGCCCTGTCATCACTCCCTCCCCGTGACCCCCCAACCCACCCCTGGCCACTGCTGGGCAGCGTCTCCTGCGGGTGCAGGCACCACGTCCCATCACACGTGTGCCCGGCCCGGGCTCCACCTCATCTGCCTCGAAACCCCAGGCTGTGTCCAAGTCCCACCCACGTACGTGACACTGCAGATCTGGACGCTGGGATTCTCTGGAGCCTCTTTCCTCTCTCATCGTTCCCACAGAGACACGTGCCGCTGGCCAAGTCACCATTACCAGGAAAATGCCCGTGAAGTGCCCGCACTGAGGAGCAGCTGTGTGCCAGCCTGTGTGTCCTCCCTGGGCCTGGCACTGAGCCACTGCTCTGGGGCTGGGTCCTAACTGCTTCTGGTTTGACTGGGGTTGTCTTTTCCTCCCTTCCTGTTACTCTGTGGCTTGGTGGGGGCATGGCGTGTGGTGCCCGCCTGGCCAGCACGCCCTCTCCACCGGGCACGGGCTGGAGATCTTCGGGTCTCCCTCCTCAGAGAACGGTAATACAACAGGAGGCGACGTGCTGCTTGTGGAAGTAGACGACTCCTCTGTGTGTCCCTGGGGCTCAGAAGCAGCGGCGTAGAGAACGGCTTTTGAGTGTGAATGAAGGCGTCTAGTTGGGCTTAGCTAACGGGAGACACAAACCAGGGCTCAGGCCTCCGCTGTCTGCTGACACTGATACCCGCTCCTTCATCCTGCACAGCCATCCTGCGAAACCTCCCACCTGCAGACCCATGGGAAAGTCTGGTGCTTTCTCCTTGCCCCTCGACAGGATCCCTTGATGCTTAATAGACTCTGCAGCATGTAGAGTAGATGGCTCCCCCAGGGCTCTGGAGGGAAATCAAAGCAGGGTGGTCTTAGGAGCACAGTCAAACCGCTCAGTTTAGGTCATAAATGGAAATGTCACTGTGCCCTGGAACTGTGTGCTCTGCATACTTCTGCTTTCAGTTATTTATACCCTGTTTTGTTTTAAATACGATTTTAGGAAACTTACAAAAATATAGAAGATAAAAGCCAATGAATGAGGTGATTAAGGAAAGAGAGGAGACTGTGGAAGAACCTGGGAAGTGGGAAGAGGAGAACAGAACAGGTATTTGCAGCAGGTTGGTGTGTGCTTGCTAAAAGTGGGCTGCTCTTGGCTCCGAGCGCTCTGGTGGTCAGTTACAGGACTGCCAGGCTCTGTGAGGGAAAACGAGGCCTCTGCCTGGGGGCCCGGCCCACGACGCGGCTCTCCAGTGCCAGGCTCACTGCAGCCGTGCCCCCTCCACAGCAGCCGGGGCTACACACAGTGAGCTCCAGAGAGTCCTGGACCTTCCCTTGAGAGAGGTCAGTGCCTGCCCAAGAACCATGCGTCCGGCCGGCTGCAGCAGGAGCTGGAGGGCGGCCCAGGCCTGCCTCCTCCCGGCCGGCAGTGATGAACTGGCCCTCACAGCAAAAAGAGCACTTGCTTCAGTGTGAGTCATGGCTTTAAGCTCCAACACAGCCGCGTGCAAAAACCCAAGTAGCATAGATGCACGATGTAAGAGATCCACTACTTTTCCTCTCCAGGAGCACTCATCGTTAAAAACTGGGATTTTTTTCTAAAACACATCAGCGTGTATGTGTGTGTGTGTGTATACACGTACACCTCCTGTGAGCGCACAAGGACTCTGATCTGGTGCCACTACAGATCCAGAGTTGTCATTTTGAGTCCCCATAGAGCAGCGGAATCCTTGTGCCATGGAAAGTGCTCGGCATGCAGAAATGCCTCGGGGGCTCCCACCGGGCGCCCGGAGAGGGAGTTCCGAGTCACCCTAAAACACATAGGCTGAAATCCTGACTCCCAGAGCTCAGGAGGTTCTGGGGTCACAGGGGGCTTCTCATGAATGAGGTTGGTGTCCTTGCAAAAGAGGCCCAGGAACCAGGTATTCCTTACAGTGGGAGGACATAGCACACAGCGCCACCTGTGGGCCAGGAAGCGCCCTCACCGACCGGAGTCGCGGGCACTGCTCATGGACTTCAGGCCCCCACACTGTGAGAAGCGTCTGCTTCTGAGCTACACAGTGGAAGGTGCGCGGCTCTGGCAGCTGAGTGAAGGGAGCCAGGGCCTTTCCCGCGCTCACTCCCCTCACACACAGGTTCTAGGCCATAGGAGTGTGAGGGGAAACTCAGTAAAGAAGATCTTACTCTTCTAGAAAAGTTATGCAGGCACCGAGACAGCCAGACCTGAAAGACCACCTGCAGGTCGCTGAGGGAGATGCGAGAAGCTCAGAAAGGAAACTGACCAAGAGAAATCCAGTACAGCGTGAGGCACCCCTGCATCCTAAGGGTCATAGGCAAAGCTCTCCCAACCGTGAAAAAGGGTTAGATTTATGAAATAAGAGACGGCGTGTTAGCTTTTCATCATCGTGACCAAAGCACCCCACGAGATCGACCTGGAGGGGGAAGTCGGTTTCGGAGGTCCAGTCCCGTGAGCCCACTCCACTGCTGGTGGAAGGGCATGGCAGAGATGCGCTGCCCCATTCCTGGGGGCCAGGAAGCAGAGCGGGGAGCGGGGGGAGCCACAGCGAAGATGCCCCCTGCCAGGGCACGGCTCCAGGACCCACCACCTCCCGTCACCCACCTGCCGGCTGTCACCACCGAGTCAGCCCATTCGATGATCAGTCCTTCAAGTGGATCAGTCTACTCCTCAGGGGACAGGTCTGACCATTTGTGTTGCCTCTGCACCCCCTGCACCAGCAGGAGTTCCGGGAGGTGTATATCCCGACCCTGGCCCATAGCAATGGGGAAATCTGAGTATGTGAATATGAAAATGTGGCCTAATCATCACTATTAAAATTTCATTCCATTTTGAGTAAACAGTACAAGGTGACTTGAAGCAATCGATGAGCTGGAGGTGTGAGAAGTGACAATGCACAGCAAAAAGGCATCCAGAAGGGAACGCAGACCCAGAGACGCGAGTGACACCATTAAAATCCCGGCAACCTCCAGATGAGCCCCAAGGGGGAAGGGGTGGAGGTCGGGAGAATGTCCAGGGTGAAAAGCCCCCAGGACTGCGCCGCACCCGGCCCAGCACCCGCAGCCCCCCCTGCCCACGGGGGGCACTGGGGCTTGAGGAGAGGCCACGGCTGCGCAGAGCCTGGTGGCAGGAGCCTTCCTGGCAGCAATGCCCGGGGAGAACGGCCGGGGCAGCCCGCTCCAGGCCGAAGGGAAAGGACAGTGCTTTCCTTACATCAGGACCTTTAAACCAGCCAGAGCGTCCAAGAAACGAGATGCGAGGTAAGAATGGCTCTGCTCACAGGACCCGGGCCAGTCGATCCCAGCAGGGTCTACGCACAGCCCCGTTCTGGCTTTACATTTTTTACACATCTCTTGGCCTGTGGGCTGCGTCTGATGCCTGCCTCCTGGGGCAGTGGGCACAGCTGTTAGGACTGAGGAAAGGGGATGCGGCCATAGAGATGGGCCCAGGCAGAGGCGAAGCACAGTGGTTAGACAACAGAAGGGAGGGGGAGTGCCAGGCCTGTCAGATCCCAGGGTAGAGAGATTCTAAAAGAATCAAGGGCAGGTGGAGGCTCCCTGAAGTCCGGAGAGGAAGAGAACTGATATCATGAAGCCGTCGAGGAGACTTCATGCCAAGTGACACCAAGTTCAGTTGTGGAAACTAAGAGGAAACAGAACCCAACTTGTTTTCTGGATAAAAAATATATTCAAAAGGAAAAGGGGACAAAAGAAATGGAAGGGCAGATGGACAGGCAGATGGACACAGTCGGCTCGGGGGAGACCTGAGCGTTGCATCTGAGGGCCCTCTTGCCCCCAGTCATCTGCTGGCACGCCGGCAGGTGCCACCCCGTGGGCAGTTGCACCCATGCCAAGACTCGTGGGGACTCTGGTTTTCTATTTCAAGCAGGGGGCAGTGGAGAGTGGTGGTCCCGGGTGGTCCCTGCAGCCATTGACTCGCCTCCAAACACCCGCGTCCTGGAACGGCGGCATTGTGCCGAGCGCAAGGAGTCACGGTGCCCCTAGATGTGGAGGCTGTGCCAGGCTGAGGAACGTCACTGCAGAGCCAAGTCACATGTGAGGAGCTGTCACCGAGCTGTCACTACGGCAGGCTCCGAGGCATTGGCACCTGCTGACTTACGTGGCCTGTGCTCCCTCAGGCAGGTGGCATCCCATCCGTGCCCTGGATGTCGGGCCTCACCGAGGAGCTGCCCGAGAGCCCCACAGAGCTCCCTGCGCCTGCTCTCCCAGCCCCACACGGAGAAGACAGGACAGTGCCGAGACACAGAACCAGGGCCATGCACAGGGCGGCTCAGGGTCAGGACTATCCCCGGTCGTTCAGGTTGGATCTGGGGGACCCTGAGATGTCGTCTTTCCAGGTAGTACGGAAGGCAGAGATACTCACGTAGGAAACATTCCTGGGACTGTGAACATCTATGGCAATATTTTATTTTTATTAATCTGTCTTCAGTATTTTTATTTGGGGAATTAATGAACAAAAGTATTTCTAGCAGAGTTGATGGGAGGTGACGTAGTAGAGAAAGTTGGTCCACTCAGCCCACAGGTGTTCACTGGGCGCTGTGTCGGGCCGCCAGGCCTCTGCCGGGCCAGAGCCAGGAAGATGGACAGGTGCCGGCCTCACAGAGCCGACCCGGAGAAGTCAGTCCGAACAGTCCCCTCAACAGTGACCCAGCAGGGCACGCGGAGTGCTTGAAACAAGGAGAAGGGCTGCGGCAGGGCAGGCGGGAGTCGGCGTGGAGGGCCCTGGCTGTGGAGGGCGCTGGCCCCGAGGGCACCCGGAGCCGGCAGAGCCCGGAGAGGGCGCTGCAGACCAGTGGCTCCGAGCAGAAGCCCTCGCCTCTGCAGGAAAGGGGCTGTGCGTTAAATCAGGCCCAGGTGTGGACACGGTCCGCGAAGAGCGGCCACGGCTAGGTTTGTCCTGGACCCTGGTTGACGTTCATGGAAACTGACTATGGAGGGAAAGCTCTCTGTGGAACGTGCCCAGACGCGGCCGAGCGGCAGGAGACTGTTTCCCTTTTCTGCTGACGTTTCAGAGCTTTAGACGAGCTCCTTACGAGAGTCACAGCAGTGACAGCAAGGACAAGAGGTGGACACTGGCCAAGGGTGAGAGTCCTTGAGTCCCACGTAGCTCTTACCATTAAAAATAAAAGAATTCTCTTGGAAGTTTCCAGCAGACTCAGCTGAATCCTAGCAACTGTGAAGGTCACAGATCACCATGCCTATTTTTTTAATCCAAGTGTATTTCAGTGACTGCAAAAAATCTAGGTCGACATGTAACAGATTGAATCCTACTTGGGAGCTTTCAGCAGGAGATTAGTGTGCAGTTAATTGACTTTCAGCCTGAATTAGTGTGATCTCTTCTACATTAAACGGACGTGCACAAGACCCGCATGCAGCGGTATCACCACAGGATTACTTTACTATGTATAGGCATTTTGCATTTTAAAAGGCCTTATGAAAACATGTGCCTGTTTACACGACCTTTCATAACTGATTCCAGCTGCGGCCTGCCAACCAATTGTAATGCTTGTTTTCTTAACAAGAAACTTCCCTTTCTTGGAGCAAGAATGCTTGGTGCATTAAGTGATTAGAGCGATTAAGTCCTGAGCCAACTCACCAAGCCTGCTCCTCTGAGACCCAGCACGGCCATAGAGTGAGCCATGGCAGTGCTCCTGGGAAGAGTGTCTGCACAGAAAGGAAGTGTGGGCATCAGGACCGGCACTCTCCAGCACACCACACCCCCAGGTGGCCTGAGCCAGGCCCTGCATGGTGGCCATCAGGACGGCGGGACAGCCTGACGGAGGGGAGCCGGTCCAGACCTGGGCACCTAGCTCCTCCTGGGCTCCTGTGGCCTCACGTGCTGTCCGAGGCACGGAACAGCACGCTCTCACGGGAGCGGCCTCCCAGCCTTGAGTGTGAGCAGCAGGTGCCGGCTTTGGCGGAAAGCGCTCGGTATCGAAGCAGAAGTGACCGGCAGGTGCCAGGGGCAGAGGGTGTTCTCCTCCATGGAGGTGGAGGAGTGTGGTGCTGCTCACGGGGAGCAAAGACAGAGACGAGGAGCTCCTGCCACAGGTCATGGAGCCACAGGAAAGGACCAGCATGGGGAGGGGGCCCGGGGAGGGGACTGGTGCAGAGTCCTGGGGTCCCAAGGCCCACTGAAGAGGAGGAGGAAGGGCTCAGTCTTTCCTGGGAACAGAGAAGACCCAAGGCAGTGCCATGGTCCCGATAGAGGTGGTCTCCTTCCCTGGAGCCTGTGTGGCTGCAGAGACCGGCTGCACCCCTTCTCTGGGGCTGGCCACTCCTGCGGCTCCTCACCTAGAGCGCCCCCATCTCTCCACTAACTAACGCAGGCTTCCATCCGCATCCTCCCTGCAGAGGGCGTGGGGTCGGCTGCTGGTGCAGGCTCTTGCTCTGGTGCTACGTGGGACCGGGCGCGTCTCTCCTGGGAACAGGAGGAAGACGTCGTGGAAGCGGTTGGTGGAGACCTGCTGGATGTAGGTGCTGACGTCCCCCTCTAGCTTGCAGGGTAGACTCAAGCCCCGCTGCACAGAGGTGAAGAATTGTGGACATGGGGCACTTGGCAGGGCTCTGGGTGGGAGAGGTGTGGCTTGGGCCACCTGATGGCTGACGGTGGACATTCAGTGCGAGGATCGTCCCGTGCCCCCCAGGCTCCAGTGCCCACCACCAGCTGAGCCGCACCGGCCCCTGGTGGGCTGGCGGCATGGCACAGGCTGCTCCCACGGTGGCACCAAGAATGGAGCAGGTGCTGACAAGCCAGCAGAGCAGCAGCACGCAGACTGACTGACCACAGGAAAAGGCCGGACGTGAAGCACAGCTCCCCAGCTCTGCCTGCACAGTGTGGGCCAAGAGCCTGTGACGGCATGAACTTCCACCCGCTCCGTTGCTGCCGTCGTCACCTCCCGTTCCCCAAGCCCACGGTCGTCAGAAGCTGGATGCCGTGTCTTCACTGGCACTGAGCTCTGCCCGGGTCTTTGCCACAGGTGTGTCACATCAGCGACTCTTGGCTGCCGTGAGCGAGGTGGCCCCAGCCACAGAACTGAGCCGTGTCCAGCTCTGGGGGCAGGAGGCTCAAGGGTAACCTCCCATCCTGTGGCCCAGAGTAGTCAGCAGACGCTTCCTAAGGGACACCATTGTGTGTGCCCAAGCCCAGCAGCACACGTGGCTGACAAGCTGCTGGCAGCTGAGAAGTTCCACATGGGGCTGGACAGTGGGGTCACCAGTATCACAGTGTCACAGGCTGCTGGCAGGAAGGGCTGATGGTGGTCCTTGGGATCCAGGCGTGGTGAGCAAATGGCCCCCAATGTCCATACCCAAATTCCTGGGTTTCACGAGTGTTGTGTTGGGTGAGGGATGACCTTGGTATAATCAAGATGGGGCACCTTAAAATAGGCGGTTATCCTGGACTACCTAGAGGGCCCCGTCCGACCACATGAGCCTTTGAGGGCAGAGAAGTTTCCTGGCTGGAAGCGACAGAAGTGAGGCAGGGGGTCAGCAAGAGCTGAGGCCGAGAGCCCATCCCACTCTGCTGGCTTTGAAGGTGGAGGGGCCAGAACACGTGGTGTCCCTCATGCTGAGAAGGAGCCCCAGCTGATGGACAGGGAGCACACAGAGCCTCTCCCACCACCACAGCCTGAGTGAGCATCCTGCCGAGAACCAGCCGACTGGCTCCGTATTTCAATCCGTGGAACCAGAGCAGGAAACCCATGAGGCCAGTCCAAGAGCTGACTGCAGACGGGGACAGTACATTTGTGCTGTCTCTGTTGCTAGACGGATGCTAACTTGCTACAGCAGCAACAGTGAGCACTAGGTGTCCACTGCCTTTAGTACCGGAGGTGAGGTTGGCTTTAACGTCCCTCCCGGCACCCTCACTGACACTCCTGCAGGGCCTGGGGTCAGGCGGGCAGCACGTGCCTCGTGCTCTGCTCCAGGACTGAGCTCCTGTTTCCACTTGGTGTCTTGTGGAGTGCTGGCTATGGGACTGGTGGCACTGGCCCTCTGCTTTTGCCCAGCAAGGAACATGCTAGGAAGTCCTGCCACAGGACAAGCCACCTGTGGTGGGCCCATGTCACCTCTCTGTAGACCAGTGGGCAGCCTGCCCCTGCCCAGCTGGCCGCTCCAGAGCTGGAGCAGCAAGCACCCCTGCGTGTCACCAAGGTCTGGACATCACTTGTCTCGTGTCACCATGGTGGCACCAGGTCAGGCACAGTGGCCTGAAGGGATTTGGGTCCGGCCGTCAGTGGCTTTACTCTTCTGGCTCTCTCCCGCCCCAGCCGACGTTCCAACCTCAGTTAGCAGGCTCCTCTCTCCTCCTCCCACTCACTCAGTCAGCTTTGACTTCCTAATATCAGGGGCTTGTCCTGTCCTGAATCAGAGGCAGCTCTTCGGGTGCAAGTCCTCTGGGGAATCAGGCCAGGACTCCTCCATTGAGGGTGAACATAGCAGAAGTCCACTGCTGTGGGCACCCTGAGTGGCCTCCTGCCCTCAGGAGCTTGGGTGCCGTGGAGTGGTCAGGGCGCCAGAAGGAGCGTCAGAACCAGGAGAAGAGACGGCTGTGGTCCTGGTCTCTCAGACACAGGCCTCCCCCACCTGTGACCCTGACCACCAGTCCCAGACAGCCTCGCAGGACTCCAAAACACGTGCCACACACCCTCCAAGGCGGCCGAGCCTGGCGAGGCTTTCCTCTGGCACCTGCATCTTCACGTTGTCATGGCTGATGCCCAGTGGGCCCTGAATGAAGGGGAGGGGGGCGGGAGGAGAGAGCCTGCATTCTGTTTCCGACCTCTCCTAGTCTTTATCTTAACCTTGACGGAACACTGAAGATTTAAAAGGTATGAATAAGTCAAGTTTCTTAACACTCCTCACAGAACCAAGCTGTGAATGTGGAATGTACGGATCACAGTGAGCGAGAGCGTGACGCTGCCAAGTCGGGAGTACAGAGTCCTCTGCCATCTCCTGAGCACTGAGTCGTCAGAGTCCATGACTCACAGGATCAGCGGCAGTTCCCAGGCCCGAGACAGCACCACGGGAGGAAGGTCGGGGTGGAAATAGGGGCGTGGTGCTCAAGTCGCTCTGACCGGCTCTTTGGCAGACTCCTGCTAGCAGTGACAAGCATGAAGTATCGAGGGTGACGTCCACTGTACTGACAGCACCCACCCTGCGGGGGTCCCTGGACTTCCAGGATGCCTGCACTCGTTGGGGATTGACGTGATTTCTCTACGGCTCAGAGGCTCTAACTTTTACCTTCCTCAGGCGAGAGCACTTCCAACAGCATTCAGGCCCATGTTCAGTTCCCGACGTCTGCATACGAAGTCCCGTGGTGCCACTTTAGATGCCGTGTGTGGTGCCGGGCCTTGTCACGGCCGAGTGTCCACTGGGCTGGGGAGTACTCTTCGCCTCCAGAGGGAGGGAGGGACGCAATGTGGCGTTCAAGCTCTTGCCTTGCGGCCTTACGCCCTGGAGCTCCCGCGGGGGTCTGGATGGAGCTGAGGAGGAGACGGAGGGAGAGCAGGGTCAGGAAAGCCGCCGTGCTCCCTGTGGACCAGTGTTTCAGGCTCTGCTCAGGGTTGAACCCTCTGGGTCTGCCAGTCATGGCAGCCTGTCCCCTTTCTGTGACCCAGGACATTCATCTAGGTCTCTGTGGCCCTTGGATCTTGTAGTGTTCTCCTTACTGTGCTGCCCTGAGCTCCTCGGATGGGGACAGAGTCACCGACCTGTGATCTCTACGTGTTTGCAGAGACTAGAAGGACGTTACAAGGACTTGCAGAACTGAATTTGCGTTAAGTCACCATTTCAGCGACTTCATAGCAGTTTCCTACCGGGACATTATAAAACCCAATATCTGTTCTTAAAATTCATGAAGAGCTCTTAGTAACATTTCTCCTTCCTTTTGATCCTCCTTCAGTGTTTAAAAATGAACTAAAGGACTTGACTTGGACTGCTGAGATTCAAGAGCACGCACCACTCGTTTCTGTCTAGAATTCATAATGGTGATGCCTCTCCTCACTCATTTCAATAGGAGGTTTATAGCCAATTTTTGTTTCTTTTTTAAATATTTTTTAGTTGTAGATGGACATTTTTCTTTTTTTTAAATATTTTTTATTTCTATTATTTTTCTTTCTTTTTAAAGTATTGTTTAGCTGTAGATGGACATGATATCTTTATTTTTTTAATTTATTTTTATGTGGTGCCGAGGATCGAGCCCAGCACCTCACACATGCGCTGAGCCCAGCCCAGCCCACTATCTTTCTTAATCAGATCTGTCTGAGGATGGGCAGGTGGTTTGGTAGTGAATCGGTGCTGGTTCTGCTTCAGGAACGATTCTACCTGCTGGTCTGCAGGGGTGCCCACCTCCCCTCCCAGTGCTGCAGCCATGGCACTGACTGCTGGCACAGGACACGGCCAGTCTCAGGTACAGGGGCAGGCAGGTGACCTCGGCAGGGCCACGCCGGTCATATCAGGTCTGAGGCGTGAGCGGGTCCAGAGGAAGAAGACAGCGCTGCTCTGGGGCCCTGGAGAACCTCCAGTGGACTCTTCTCTTCCTGAGGCTCACCTACCTGTTGGGCTCGACCTGGGTGCAGTGGGGAGAAGGGGCCTCCCAGTATCTCCTCTTTATGGAGCCCAAGTGAATCGGAATTCCTTTCTCTTGCTTTTAACCAAAAACAGATGCAGAAGTTTTCCCTGTTAAACTGCTCCTGCCCACAGCCCTGTGTCCTGACTGGGTTTCCCTGGATCTGGTTCTGGAGCTGAGTGCTGATCCTCTGCCCGGCCCCACCTCTGGCTTCCACCAGTGAACTTAGGCCGACTGCTCAGGGTTTTACTCTCAGTGCTGTGAAGCAAGGGCCTGAGCAGGAGGGGACCAGGGCAGTCATGACCTGGACCAGGCCAGGCAGCTGGCGTGGAGGAAACAGCAGGCGTGGGCGGGTGGCGTGGGCCGCGGGAGCCAGGCCCCGCAGGGAATCCAGAGTCCAGAGTCGCTTGTGCATCTGAATGACTTGGGGGTCGCCGGTTTCTTTAATGCGTCCTTATTAAGGGGCTATTTTGAAGCCAGTGTTTCTCTGCACACTGCCCTTAATTCAGAACATCCGTGAATTCCCAGGTGTAAGATGGGGGCCGTCTGAGCTCCTTCTGCTGGTCTTTCCTTTGTGATGTTTCCAGCCATGGTTTATGTGGGCGACCAAGGATACAGCGTCCCCTGGAATCCCTAGTCAGGGCCCTGCACTGTGCTGACTGCTAGAAGCTTTTTCAGTTCATAAAACACACTCGGGCCACAGCCTATCCCCCAGGGCCCCAGGGGGATCAGCGAAGCTGCAGGCGTGCCAGAGGAGCTCCCACTGCAGGAACTCTGGATGGGCCCCGGCTCCCGAGATGCCCATGCAACAGACTCGAGATGGTGCAGCCATTGGGGTCCTTCCAGAAACACTGGCAGCTGCTGGAGTTGCTGGATTATAACGAATGCAAATCTCAAGTCAGATGGCTGAATAAACTCAGGGACGGCGCATGCAGAAAACCGTGAGTGTGAGTTCCTCTGAGAGCTCAGTCACACTGCAGCCCTGTCGGCTGGAGGTGCTGAAGAGCACCCTGGGCGCAGGTTCACTCAGACCGACTCTGCAGCATGCTGGGGTCAGGGCTTGCTGGTCTTACCCCTGTCGTCGGGAGACCCGCTGCTCTGCCATGGCGTCTGCCCCCCACAGCAAGAAAGACCCACACCTCAAGCCTGGCTCTGGAGGAAGCAGGAGACAGGGATTCTGGGTTACAAGCTTCCAAGAAAGGGTGGGAGAGGTCACTGAGACTTAGGCACCTCGTGTACCCTCAGGGTGACCCTTGTTCAGCACCCATCAGGCAGCAAGCCTGGCCTTGCCGTGGAGCCCACTGCTCACGCTCAGCACTTTAACCACGAGGGCTCTGGTGAGGGTCCCAGCTGGCAGTCTCTGGAGGACAGCCCTCCTGACAGAATGCCGGGGACCATCCCTGGAGTGGGGGTTACCAAGGCAACGGTCTGGTCTGGGCGCACCTCAGGCTGAGTGACGCGTGCAGACTGCCAGGCTAGCTAGGCCCAGGTATTTCAAGGTGAGCTTCAGATGTGGCTGGCTCTTCTGAGACTCCCAGGCATCGTGAACGCCGTGGTCTCCGACGTGCAGGCTCAGGGCCTGGAGCGCTCCAGGCCAGTATTTGTTAGGTGTTAAGTGTTTTGTGTCACTGTGGAGCGGTGGCTGCAGAAGCTCTGGCTGTGCTCGCCAGGTCCAGGGACTGAGGCTCCCTTGCCTGACAGGCACTGCCCTTAACCAGGGCATTCTGCTCACCTAGATGGCTGCAAGTGTGAGACGGGCAAGACCTGCCTTGGGATTTCTACTGGGAAAATACGTAGACTGTGACCCTTTAGAAAGTTGGGGTGGGCGTGCATTTCATTTTAATAAACATCTATGATCCACACCGATGTGATGAAATGCCGAATGTTTGGCGATTCTAATCGGCAAGAGGGCCAGGAACACTTTGTGGATAGAATGGGAACCTGTTTGGAGCTCCGCGGAAGACAACAGGACCGCGACAGTTCCTTTGCGGGGACATCAGACATCAGGTGTAGGTGCAGGCTGCACACAGAGAGCACAGCAGGAAATGCGTCTCTGGCCTAATAAAAATGCAGCTTTGTGCTCACAATGATTTTTCCTAAGCGGTGAGTAAACCAAAGGGTATCACCATGGTCAAAGAACTGCCATGGCATATGTCATTCCACAGGCCAACTCTGATTCTCAACAAGGATTTTTTAATGTCATTTGTGAAGATATCTTAACCACTTTAAGATTCACTTTTTCATCTATGAAACTGTGATTTTTGTCCTTGAATGAAAATTACATTTGTAAATCGTGATGATGGAAGAATCTGTATGAGGCTTTAAGTTCTTCCTTGGATTGTAGTGACATGTTGAACGTAGTCACCAACTAGTATGGGTTCTTTTTCTTTTTTAAATAACTCTATTTGTTCATTCGCTCTTTTATGTGGTGCTGAGGCTGGAACCCAGGGCCTCACCTGTGCTTGGCCAGTGCGCTGCCTCGAGCTCCAGCCGCAGCCCCCTTTTTCTTTTAAAATGAACATTCCTGCCCTGAAATTTCACTGTTTTCCATTCTGAGAACCTGAAGTCATTTGTTCTTTGTGCTTTAAAGACCCTAATCCCAAAAGCTATCCCACATTTCAAAAAGGCTTAAAGCTATTATGTGGTCCCTGGAGCTTAGGCAAGAAATAGGTTTGGGATCACTGACAGATGGAGGAGAGTGAGCCAAGCCATGCTGGGGAGCAAGTGCGGCCAGGGAGCCGGGGGCAGAGAGCAGAGGCCAGGCGCTGGCCCTGGAGACAGGGGCGGAGTCCACAGCAGGGAGAAGGGGCTGACCTGAGAGGAAGCACGGCTGACCAGGATGCCCAGGGAGGGCGGAGTGGCCGAGTGGCCGAGTGGCCGGCACCCTTCTGGTTGGGTTGTCGAAGGGGAAAGGCAGCTGTGCCCTGTAGTGTGAGGAATCAGCAGATGCACCACAAATCGTATCTGCACTGGAGCCATCCACGAGTCGTAGAAGGTGTGTCTGAAGGCACTGCCCAACGCAGGTCTCCCCTATTACCACAGGTCAGGATCCCTGTGTCTCTGGGGGTAGCCGGAGGATCAGGGGCCGACCCTGTGGCAAGTCTGTCATTGGCAAAGGAAAACAGCGGAGGGGGCCCGGACACCGGAGGACCCAAGCAGCCTCCCTGCCGTCCCACCAACCCTGTTTGGGAACTTTGATACAAGCTCAGATTTTCTGTGGACACAAAAGTGCTCTCACCCCCAGGCCTCCCACGCAGACCCGGTGGCGGCACTAACAGCCGGGGAAGAGACAGAAGGGCAGCAGCAAGGGGCCGTGGGATCTTCAGAACTGGACCACACCTCAGGGCGCAGGACGCGGTCCTTTTAGCAGAACCCAACACAGAGCAGACATCCCGGTGAGAAGACAAGTGGCCCAGGATGCTCGTGACAGCACCCCATAAGTGGGAAACAGACACATAACCACAGCCACGACGTCTTCCCAGCCGGCCAAGATTTCAAACCAAAAAGTAAGAAACTCGGTGAGCAGCAGACAGCACGTCGTGGTCAGACCTCCGAAGACGCAGGGACCTAAGAGCAGCCTCAGAGGGGGACAGCAGGTGCTGGGGACCCGTGGGCCACCAGGGAGGTCATGGGAGGCCTGGGCAGCCCGCCAGGAGCCCAGAGGAGACGAGTGTGTCACCTAGGAAAGCGGCCACCAGAGGAGGCGAGGCGCGAGCCCGTCCTGTGAACGCAGGGTGACTGTCCTTCACGGAAGACGAGAGCCGCATGGAGGGCAGGAGCGCGGCAGTGAGCCGTGGACGAGCACGTCCAGCTCCAACCCTTTTCTCTAGAAGATGCCGCTGTTGAAAGCAAACACAGAGCAACGCATCGAATGCAGAGTGCAGGCACAGGGACCAAGGGGTGTGACAGGAGGGAGTGAGGGCTGCTGAGGGCACTCAGCCGTCACCAGGCAGTAACCACAGGGGGAAAGCCAAGGGACGGATAAACAGGGAGACTAAAAATGATACAGAAGCCACGAAATGTGGGACAGAAGCAAACAGCCAGGCGGGAGGCGTAGGTCCACCCTTCCAGGAACCACGTGACATGCGCTGTGACGTAGCACCAGCTGAAGTGCAGGTGTGTCAGGCTGTGTTTAAACATGGGTCCCACAGAACAGGCACTTATAAAACAAGGTCTTGTTTTATAATCTATCTTGTTGACAATCTAAGCCCAAAGATGGGAAAAGTTTGGAAATAAAAGGATTAGAAAACCAATGTAGCTATACTGGCATTAGAGCAAGACCTTCCAGTCACTAAGAATTACCAAGAATAGAGAAAACATTTAATAACAACCAGAGTCAATCCATCACAAAACATAATCACTCCAAATGCAAGTTCTTCTAATAACAGGTTCAAAATACTTAACACAAAATCCAACAGAAGAAAAAGGGAGAAGATTGAAGCATAATCACAGCTGGAGATTTGAACTCCTCTCCTGAAATTTGTAAATGAAGCAGATGAAGCTATCAGTGGGCAGAGGATGGACTTGAATGATATTCTTTACCAGCCTCATCTCATTGGCATTTATAGAGCACCAGGCTCAGCAATTACAGAGTGCACTATTTTTCCAAGCACTTAAACTACTCACCAAACTAGGCCATGAACTGGGCCGCGAGTCAAGTTGCTAAACATCTCGAAGGACTGAGATCATGCAGAGCACATTCTCTGACTTAAATGGAATTGAAGTAGAAATTAAATTCTGAATGGTAACTGGCGAACCTCCAAATATTTGAAAATTAAGCAGTAAATAAGCTACAGAAGTCATAAGGGAAAACAGGAGAGTAAGTATGAAATACATGAACATGTGGGTGTGAGAACACGACATGAAGTCGTGGGGCGCAGCTCAGACCTCAGGAGAAGCAGTGTTCACCCTCAACACAAGTGTCAGGAAGAGGGATATTCTAAGCCAAACCCTGAGATTCCGCTGCAGAAAGTAGATGAGAAGGGCAGATCGGATCCGGAAGTGTGGGGAGGAGGGTGGTGAGAGGCGGAAATGAGGGGCAGGAGAAGACGAGGGTAAGTAGACACTAAGAAGAACTTCTGTACCTGCCAATGAAATCAGATCTACAGTTCAACTGTCTGCACCCCGGAGACTCCGGCCCAGGTGGCTTTGCCAGGGACCTTACAGAGCAGAAGCAGTGAGGGCCTAGGGCTCCCCTCATGGCCTCCACCAGGGCTCTCCCGCTCGGTGCTCGGTTCCCCTGCAGTGCGTGTGTCTGGAGCAGCTGTCTGTAGACAAGGAGGCAGTGTCCTGCCGGAGAAGTCCAGGCTCCTCTTTGTCCTCTAGGGCCAGCAAGCCAGGGGGCTCCAGAGTCCACACACCCCGAGTGGGTGCCTTGGGGTCTCGGCGGCAGTGTGGCGCAGGACAGTGTGCAGGGGCCCCGCCAGCCTGCTGTGCTGTGTGCCCCATGGCCTCGTGCCGTGGGTAGAGGACCTCTGCAGGCAGGGATGCTGAGAAGAAAGTTCTCGGAACTGCTCCCACATGCAGTTCTGTCCACGCCCGTCCCCCCCAGAGGAGAGGAGCTGGAGCACGTGGGCTGAGGGGCAGAGGGTGGTGCGGGAGAGCACAGCTGTGTGGCTCCGGGTCACCAGGTTCTGGGACAGACAGAGCGCAGCCAGGACAGGGTCTGAGCGCAGGACAGAGGCAAGGCCTGGTGCGGTGGCCGTGTTCCCGTCCTACAGGGGTGGTCCCACAGCCACATGTGACCTGAGAGGCTACTGACAGGAACACACTCACAGCCCGCCTGGCGCTCCATCTCAGAGCGCTGGGAGCCCGGCCGCTGCGGGACTGTACACAAGGTTGGCTCTGAGAAGCAAGCCCTGCAGAGGCTACGGAGTGCCCATTTCCTGTGGTGCGGGGTGGAACCTCGACCTCCCGCACGCTGGGCAAGCGCTCTGCCAGGAGCGGCACCCCAGCCCTTTTTACTTTGATTTTGAGACAGGGCCTCACTAATTTTCTGAGGCTGGCCTTGAACTTTTGATGCTCCCGCCTCAGTGGCCACGGTAGCTGGGATTAGAGGCGTGAGCCAGTGCGCCTGGTTCAGATGGCCTCTTTGGAGAACAGAAGGTGTGGACTAGAGAGGACAGAAAGCAGCGAGTGAGACTGAATGCAGTTAACTCTTCAAAGAAAGTTGTTGTGAGACAGGAAGGCCATTTCTTGGCGTCAGGAAGGAGCTATGTATGTTTGTCCTCTGGTCCAGGAGAAGATGCCCCGTAGATCTGCAAGTCTTTATTTTAAGTTGTTATTGGAAAGCCAAGAATCTGAGAATCTTTAGAGTCTTTATTTTGGCACAGTCTTACAGTGATAGAGACACTGGGCACATACACAGTTCAGGTCCTGGCCGCGCCCTCCACGGTCCCTGGTCCTGTCAAGACTGGGTGTCCCGTGCTGCACTGTTGCGCTCCGTGAACGGCAGTGGCTGCATGTCACGGTCAACCCCGTCTGTCGCTTGCGCTGAGGCTGGTCTTCCACCACACAGCGCTCTGGGTTCTGAAATGCATGGCATCAGGAGCGCCCTGCCAGTCCCTCTGCCGTCCTGCTTCACTGGGCCTCCCTCCCTGCCCGCTGCAGCCTGGCTCCTATCTTCCTGCCACCCCGGAGCTTGGCCCCCCAGGATGCCTCTGGCATCTTTGCAGTTCCCTTCCTGCTCCCAGCTGGTCAGACGCCACTGCGCTCACCTCGGACTCCACAAGAGCCTGGTGTGAATGGAGCCCCTGACCCAGGCTCCTCAGAGGCTCTCGGCCTCCATCTCTGCCCAGGCCAGCTCTCTGGGCTCCTCTGGATTGAGGCCCGTGGCTGAGAGGCTGAGGTACCCTGTGGATCAGGTTGCTTCGGGGTCTCCCACTGGGGCTGAGCACTGGCTCCTACGGTGTTCCTCCTTGTATTTGACTTTGAGGCCCACAGTTGGGTGGTGTTTCTGAGTCAGTGAAATGGGACATGCTCATTCAATCTGCTCTCTTGACTCGGTGGCTTCCCCTGGAAATTAGAAGGTGACAGGTGAAGTCCTGTCCCCTGTTTACTGATGAGAATGCTCACACAACAATTCTAGTGTGTACCTTCATGTCTCTTCTCATTTATTTTAATCCTTAGCTGTTCTGTGAATGCAGAGTATTTTCATGCAACAAGCAAGCTGTCTTTGGAGTAAGATTATTAAATCTAACGAAGACAGTAAATTGTTCTAGTACATTGGCTCTGAGGAACTATTTAGAATTTGGCCACAACACTGGTGGCCCCCACTCCGCGTGTTCCTGGACACTTGCAGATCTTCCCATGCAGTGGAGCCCGGGTGGCCGGGCATTGCTCCGGCATGGCCCCGTGTAGGATGAGTGCTCAGGCTTCACCTCTGTGCACAGGAGAGTGAAGGGGAGGCTGTCAGGCCCACGGGCACCCTGCCACACTGACACTGGGTGATAGGTGAGCCAGAGAGTCCTCCTGCAGGCCGTTTTTAAAGCTAGCACAATTTTATGAACCCTTAAGAGAACAGAATTCTGATTGAAATAATCATCTGATTATCATCTAGGCACTTAGGCAAAATAAGATCTTGCTGGCACTGGCTGTGACACAGTGAGTCCTGGGCTGGATTTTTCCAGCCGTCGTGCCAGAACTATTTTAGCAGAGCACCTGAAGACAGCATTCTTCACATGCTCCCCGGACCTTACTTGGTAAAAGATAAGCCTGTGTCTCAAGGCTCACTGTGTGTCTGTTTTTAGTTCAGTTGAATGAATGTTTTAAGTTTGCATCATGACCGGCTGCACTATCCAGAAAGCCATGTCAAACCTGAGGCCTCTGGCTTTGACAGGAAACGAAAATAAATAGAGTGGCTAGCTGTGCACAGTTCAAATCGCTTTTGCTCCAATTTTCACCAAGTCCATATGGGATTAATCAGTCCTACTGGATAAAATTCAGAGTTACATGATTTTCACAGAATAGATACTGTCGAAGCTGAATCTCCTCATCATACCTGAGCTGTGTAGTTTGAACAAATGGCTCAAAGTGAGGTCTGAAAACATATAAAACTTAACGTGATTCTCCCACTATTGGCAGACACTCTAGGTTGATTTGTAAATGGTGGGTTAAAGGATTTGTGAAAAACAGGCTTCCTCTTGTCACACAGGCCTGTTCCTTCTATAGAATCGGGTCATCAACTTTTTTCTTTTTGGGGAACAGTAGATAGGAGTGGGTGGGAGACCAGTGGCTCTGCACACTTAGTGGGTCAGAAGCCACCTCTGGGCCTGGGGAGTGTGTGACAGTCTCCTTGGGCTCTGAAGGGTGCACTGTCTGCCATCAGCACCTCTCGGAGACAGAGACTGGGCTGTAGGGGTAAGGGGCCAGGCAGGGCCACCGCTGAGAAATCTCCAGAAAGTTAGAGAAATCATGTACAGCAGCATTTGTTTCAAATAAAGATGGAAATAAAACACAGCAACTAAGGAGCAGGAACCAGGCGAGGGCAGGGAACTCCTCCTCTCTCCAGCCTGCACACCTTGCTTATCCCACTGAGGAGGGCCTCCCCTGCCCTCTGGCTGCAGTAGCTCCCCTTCTCTCCTCACCAGCCGCAGGCCAGGAGTGGAGCCATCATCCTCTCAAGGTAGCCACCTCCAGGCATCATTCTGCTCCTCCCGGGACAGACAGACAGACAACACACACACACACACACACTGCTGCTTTCCTTACTGTCCCTATAAGTTCACTGATTTTTAAAACATAGGGATGACTTTATTGATTTTTTTTGGATCCTTATCAAATAGGAAGCTATCAAAAATGAGAACTAGAGGGGCTGGGGCTGCAGCTCTGCTCCCTTCCTGCCCCCACAGCCTCCTGCTTGGTGCCTTCCTGCCCCCACAGCCTCCTGCTCTGCTCCCTCCCTGCCCCCCACAGCCTCCTGCTCTGCTCCCTCCCACCCCACAGCCTCCTGCTCTGCTCCCTCCCCCCCCTACAGCCTCCTGCTCTGCTCCCTTCCTGCCCCCCACAGCCTCCTGCTCTGCTCCCTCCCCCCCCACAGCCTCCTGCTCTGCTCCCTCCCCCCCCACAGCCTCCTGCTCTGCTCCCTCCCCCCCCACAGCCTCCTGCTCTGCTCCCTCCCCCCCCACAGCCTCCTGCTCTGCTCCCTCCCCCCCCACAGCCTCCTGCTCTGCTCCCTCCCCCCCCACAGCCTCCTGCTCTGCTCCCTCCCCCACCCACAGCCTCCTGCTCTGCTCCCTCCCCCCCCCACAGCCTCCTGCTCTGCTCCCTCCCCCCCCACAGCCTCCTGCTCTGCTCCCTCCCCCCCCACAGCCTCCTGCTCTGCTCTCTTCCCCCCCACCCACAGCCTCCTGCTCTGCTCCCTCCCCCCCCCCACAGCCTCCTGCTCTGCTCCCTTCCTGCCCCCACAGCCTCCTGCTCTGCTCCCCCCCCACAGCCTCCTGCTCTGCTCCCTCCCCCCCCACAGCCTCCTGCTCTGCTCCCTCCCCCCCAGCCTCCTGCTCTGCTCCCTCCCCCCCCCACAGCCTCCTGCTCTGCTCCCTTCCTGCCCCCACAGCCTCCTGCTCTGCTCCCTTCCTGCCCCCCCCCACAGCCTCCTGCTCTGCTCCCTTCCTGCCCCCTCCCCCCACAGCCTCCTGCTCTGCTCCCTCCCCCACCACAGCCTCCTGCTCTGCTCCCTCCCCCCCCACAGCCTCCTGCTCTGCTCCCTCCCCCCCCCACAGCCTCCTGCTCTGCTCCCCCCCCCCACAGCCTCCTGCTCTGCTCCCTTCCTCCCCCCACAGCCTCCTGCTCTGCTCCCTCCCCCCCCACAGCCTCCTGCTCTGCTCCCTCCCCCCCCCACAGCCTCCTGCTCTGCTCCCTTCCTGCCCCCCCACAGCCTCCTGCTCTGGTCACTTCCTGCCTCCTGCCCCCCCCACAGTCTCCTGTTTGGTCCCTTCCTGCCCCCCCACAGTCTCCTGCTTGGTCCCTTCCTGCCTACCCACAGCCTCCTGCTCTGGTCACTTCCTGCCCCCCCCCCCCCACAGTCTCCTGCTCTGGTCACTTCCTGTACCCCCACAGTCTCCTGTTTGGTTCCTTCCTGTCTCCCCACAATCTCCTGCTTGGTCCCTTCCTGCCCCCCCACAGCCTCCTGCTTGGTCACTTCCTGCCCCCCCCCCCACAGTCTCCTGCTTGGTCCCTTCCTGTCCCCCCCCCCCCACAGTCTCCTGCTCTGGTCTCTTCCTGCCCCCCCCCCCACAGTCTCCTGCTTGCTCCTTTCCTGCCTCCCCAGGCTTGCCAGAACTTGCAGATGTTTCCCTCCGGACCCCTCTTCCCACCAGAGGGACTCAGCAGAGCCGCAGGGGCACAGGGGCATCGCTGGCCAGGCCCAGCAGAGGCTGGGAAGGAGCAGGAGTGTAGCGGAGCCGGTTAGCAGGGTGTTGGGGACAGCACCCCTGTGACTGGTGAAAGGCAGCCTCCAGCTGCAGCGTCTCAGGCCCAAGGCCTCAGGCTGAGCCTCATGAGAGGCCTCCGCAGGGCTCAGGTCACTGTGCGGATGAAGACCCCGGGGAGTGGGCACAGCCTTGGCTTGTTTTGTTTTCTATTTTTAATTTAAGGCAGGGGCAGGGTCTCGCTGAGTGGCCCTGACTGACCTTGAACCTGCAGTCCTCCTGCCTCTCATTCCCCAGGAGCTGGGGGACAGGTGAGGACCACTGTGCCTGGCCAAGACTCAGTCTTTTCTTATGACCCCAAGACTCACATTTTTTCCCAGAAATATTATTTGGGCCCAGAGTAAACTCAAAGAAACATTGTTCAGCTACATCAGAAAGTAAGAATTTGATCATGAAGTTGTCAGATTTTACTCTCTGGATATTATCTCTGAAAAATAAGATGCTAACATTTTTTCTAAATGGAAGACACCAAAAATGGTCATGTATGAGAGATGACAGGACTGGAGGGGGACTTGGGGCCCACGCAGCACAAAACACAGGGACGCATGTGAACTTGGTGCTTAGGGACACATTCCCCTCGTCCCCACTTCATCTCCGCATTACAACATGTTCTGACAGAGCATGATTTCCTCTGAATCCCTCATCCAATTTGGCTTCATGAAATACTAATTTCTTTTTAAATCAACCTTTAACCCTGAGAAACATTCTGACTCTGGTCTCTTTGGGGCAAGACTTTTCAAATGACTCATTTTTAAGTTTCGATTAATTGAATTTGATTAAAAAGATCAAGTACCCAAGAAGTTGTATAATCTGTAATTTAAGGCAATCTTTTAACAATATACTACTTTTTTTATATATTTCTAATTAAACTCGAGATTTGATAAATGACCTTAATTTCTAAATCTCTTATGTGTCATTTACCATCAATTCAAATCTCCTAACTGGTTTCTTGGAAAAAAATAAAGGAGCGATTGGATCATGACTAGTTTTACTGTTTGCATTTCAAACACTGGACATGAAGCCCCCTTCGGGACCCTTCCTCTGGTCCCCAGGACACCACAGGGAGCAGAGCTGAGTGGGCACTGTCTTGGGAGGCCTGGGCCTCCAGCTCTTGGCCTTGACCTGTGGAGCCTGTCAGCCAAGGCGTTCTTGACTTCTGAATGCAATGTTCTCTCTCTGTAGAAAGTGTCACCTAAAAAAGGCCAAATGGAGAATCTGGTCACCTACTGGACTTTTCCTGGTGAATACACAGCTCCAGGTAGAGACTCAGTTCTTAGACTTTGTAAAAACAAGGATGATTTCATTTAGAAAACAAGGATAGCAGAGGGCATGGGGCAGGACAGATGGTGGAACGAGACGGACGTCATGACCCTGGGTACATGTGTGACTGCACGTATGGTGTGACACGACATCGTGCACAAACGAGAACTGAAAAGGAGTGCTCCCTTGTGTACCACGGATCGCAATGCATTCTGCTGTCATGTCTAATAGAACAGACTTTAAAAAAGAAAACAAGAACAACCAGTCATGACCTGAGGGCTAGGTAGATTGTAAGGCTTTTATTTGCTTATGGAAAATGACTGCAAAACGTAGGTCATTTTTCAAACTGTGCAGGAAGAGACTAGCTTTCTTTTTCTTCCTTTGATTGGCAACTATCTACCTTCAGGAGACAGCCTGCTGCTGGAAGGTGCCTGCTGTCAGCCACGCGCATCTCTCTCAGGTGTGTCCTTTGGCGTGCGGCATCCGCCTCCTGCCCTCTCCTCTCCTGCTGGAAGTGGAGTCCCGCTGCTGCTTTCCCAGCTGTTGCTGTGGGAGGCCGAGAGTCGTAGGCAGGAGAGTTGGGGCCAGAAAAGTGACCTCAGCCTCCTCTCTTCTGGCCATGAAGCTGCGGAAGTCTGCTCAGATTATGAGGTCTGGGTAGATCACTGCTTCCTCGGGCCTCCATTTACCTCCTCTGTAAAGTCAGGACCTGGACGAAATCGCCAGCCCCTCCAGTGTCCAGGTTCACTGTGGATCGTGTTGACTGGCTCTAGATGGAAACCTGGTGGTCGGACAACGGACCTTCACAAAGACCGATTATTGAGCACAGAACGTAAGCCCAATGAACTCATGTTAACATAGACGATTTTTTGTGAAAATATCTGCACTTGCCACAACAGAGCATCCTGAGAAGTGCGTGTGGCCCACAGTCTGCAGGGCCTGGCTCTGCTCGAGGCAGGAACTGCAGCGTCTGCTCCTGCACAGCTCCGGGCGGGGGCCCCTCACCCAGCTGGGGAGCACTCTGCTGCCCTCACACGATGAGTCTTAGAGTCTTGTCTCACACCTATCACCCACAGGGCTCCAGACTGCAGCCTGAAAATCACACTTCAAGGCTGAGACTGGTATGACTGACATTTTAAATGCGACTATGTGTCCTTATGAGAAAAATGGAAAGACCTACAGACAAGTTGAAAGGATGCGCAGAGGGTAGGAGGCCCATGTAGGAACAGTGTGGAGCCGGTGGCTTCACCAGCATGCGTCCTTGGAGACTGTGTGCAGTGTCCTGCTGCCTCCAAGGGCACCAACAGTCCTGCACTCATGGATGCCCTCGCCAACGACAAGGCCCAAGCTGCGGACGGCTGCGTCACCACCCTGTGTTTCCAGGTAATTGCTAGATTCTCAGACAAGTGAACAGTAAGAGAAACACCGTCTCTTTCTCTTCTGTCTTCTGTTGTTAAGTTCATTGGCCTTTTAAAGTCATTTTTCCCGTATTTTCTATCCGTGCATCACAGCTGTCCGTGATGGTGGTTTTCGGTCACACATTCCTACATGCACAGGATGCAGCATAGAATCTGGCCGATGTTACTCCCCGGCACCCTCCTCCACCCCGCTTCCACCCCGTCCCTCCTCTTTGATTGTTCATCAACTTTTGGGTCATGATTTATTTATTTTTTTCCAAGTAGATCCTGGTTTTCCACCACCGCTTATTGAAAAGACAGACTTCTTCCTTTCGGAGTAGTTCCAGTGCCATTGTCTGAAGCCTCTGACCCTAGATATGGGTCTGCTTCTGGAGTCTCCATGCTTTGGACCAGGGGTCCATCTGCAGTGGGCTGGCCACTGACTTCATGGTAGCCTTGGAGTTAACTAGTGAAAGTTACTCAGTCCTGTTCTCCTTTTTCAAGCTTGGTTTTCCTGGATATTTGCCTTTTCCACATACAACTGGGATAATTCTGCCTTTTTCTGAAAACAGACAAGCTTCCAAGGTCTGCTGGGATGGCATAGGTCCTGTCGAATCTGCAGGCCAGCTTGGGGCAAAATGCCAGGTGACGACATTGGGCTCTCTGGTGCATCACTACTGCCCCTCTCTCTGGTCAGTTCAGGGTTCTGATTCTTTTTCAGAAATTTGCAGTCAACAGGAGTCTTGGCTCCGCAACGCTGTGTTCACTTAGGTGGCGATCTCCACTGCCGGGGTCTAGCACAGCAGCTGGGTTGGCCTCTGTAGGCCCTCCTGCGGCTCTGCCAGATCCTCTAGCAATCTTGAGAGTTCTGTGGACTCCTCAGGGCCTTCTACGGAAACAGCTGTTGTGTGTGTTATGGTCTAGATGGGAGGTGTCCCCAGGAGCTCACAATGCACGTCAACGTGGGACAAGGCACGGCTTAGAGGTGAAGTGGTTGTTCTGAGAGCCTTGACCTGGCCAGCGTGGAACTCCCCCGTAGGCGTTACCTGGTGGTGACTGTAGGCTGGTGGGGTGTGGCTGGAGGAGGGGGGGCCCAGGGGCCTGTCTTCGGGGTTTATATTTTGTCCTTGTGGAGCAGAGCTCTCTCTGTTTCCTGATGCCATTTCCTGAGCTGCTTCCTTCTGCCACACCCTTCCACCGTGATGTCCTGCCTCCCTCAAGCCCCAGGGCACGGAGCTGGGGTCTATGGACTGAACCCAGGAGACACTTTCCCCTCTCGTTGGTCTTGAGAAGCTGCGAGGAGCAGTATGTGTGGGGAGCTTAGCTCTTTCTTCCTGATTTTTATGGCCTGGGTTTCCCGCTCAATCCTTGGGCCAGGACCTCAGGAAGACGTTGGTGAGGTGGGTGCGTTCTGCCCCTCCTGCCAGGGAGAAGGTGCTCTTTTCCCTCGGCACACACCTGAGCTGCCGTGTGCAAGGGCGAATCCCATCAGAACGAACCGGTCACGGTTTGCTGAATTCTTCCATCAAGAGTAGCTCTTGGGTCTTTTTCGAAGGCCTTTTCTGCTCTGTGTGAAGATCCCATACTTCCCCGTTTCCTGCTGCTCTGTGCTTGGGCATCCGAGGGTTCCTTGCTCTCCTGCAGAACTCCCAGGCCGAGGGGCGCCTTCTTCCCACACTGCTGGGTTGAAGGGAGGGTGTTTTCTTAGGAGTGTGCGTCTGGGTGGCTGATGGCCTGAGCTGCCAAGTCTAGTTCCGCAGAAGGCTCTCCCAGGCTCCGTGGGGGGACAGTGTTCCTTCTCCCTTCCCCTCTGCTTTTTGGAAAAGGGAAGGAAGGGAGAAAAGGGAGAGAAAGAAGGAGAGAAACGGCAAGTGCAGAGTCAGTCTCACTTCCTCCTTAAGGGATCGTGGCATGCTCCAGAGAATCCAGACTGGTCTGGAATTTTCTTAGAAAGAAAAATCTTAACCATAAACTCAAACAGACATTGGGCCATTTAGATTTTCCGACTTTGTCCCTGTTTTTGACATTTGTGTTTTTCCCCAGAGGAGTCTGTGTGTTTTCTGAGGGCTTGCCGTGTCTGGCCTGGTTTCAGACATCCTCCCGTAGACGGGACGTGGTCTCCACGGTGAGGCACCCCATACCAACGTCAGGCTTTTCTCTTGTTCTTATCAGTCCAGTTACAAGTTTCGCAACTTTTTTTAATATTCTCAGAGAATCTGCATGGGTTTTGCTGATTCCAGCTACTGTCTGTTCATGCTGCATTTCATTGATTTCTGCTTTTGTGTTGACTATTTTGCTCATTTTACTTATTTGCTCTTAATTTAGGGCTCGATTTCCAGCTGAAGTTGGAACTCAGCTCTTCCTTCCTGATTCGGAACCGTCCATTTCTGCTTAGACTCCACTTTCTGAGAATCACACTGTTATCATCATTCACTTCGAATACTTCATGATCATTCTGACGCTTTCTCCTTGGAGTCCTGGATCATTCAGAGACGCAGCGCTCAGCGTCACAGTGCTCTGGGATCACCCCAATGGTGCTGTGCTGGTCGATGTTGACTTTTTGTGTCTCTTCATCGGGGGCTGGGAGCAGACTCCATATGACTTCCGCTCTGTTATACTGGGCCAGACCCTTCCGTGTTCCGCGTGGCCCATGCAGGTGCTCGCAGGCGCTGGCGAGACTCCGAGAACATCACTCGATCACGCTGGCTGATACTGCCCCTAAGTCTCTTGTGTTCATCCTGATCTTTTGGGTCATGTATTCTATCAGTTCCAGCCAGGAGCTATGGCTGTCGGTCCTCTCCTGTATTTCTGTAAGTTCTCGTCCTGGGCTCTGGAACTCCAGGATGAGGGGCGTGTGAAAGAGGATCCTGTGGTCCCTGGGGGCCTGGCCCTTCCTTCCCATTTCTAAATGTACACTGTTTTCCCTTCCTCTTGGCCAAGGCTGGCATCAGAACCACCTCTGAACCCCTTTCTTCTGCTATTTCTCTCATTTTCGTGTTGTTATGTCCACTTGTCTTCACACGTCCAGAAATCCGAGAGGTCCACAGGCAGCATGTGATGCTGCTGTTGAGAAGCTGAGCCTTCTCATCCTCCCATAACGACTGGGGCCTGTGGGAATGAGCCGTGAGTGGGCTCCGTCTGGGCCTGCGGAGACCTGCTGGAGCTTACCTGCCGTGTCCGGGAGGCCTGTAGAGAATGCCCTGCCCACCTGCAGTCTTGCAGGCCCTCAGTGGGCATCAGCCCCCCTCTCCTCTGCAGGTGGCTGGAACATCATTCTTCCCAGCACTGTGGTCCCCAGGTTCATTCTCCCTGCTGTTCTGCTCTAACTGTGACATCTTGTACAAAGATAGTAGAAAAGAGTATTCGGCCCAAACCCATGAGGATTCTTTGAAGACTCCTGGTGCTCCTTCTTGGAACATCTTCTTCCTCTCAGGCACCTCCCCAGAAAATCCCAACTATTCCAGCAGTTTCAGAACTATATAGAGATGTTTGTGGGCATGGATGGAGACATACACACGCACCCATATGACTTTATAGATGGGAACTTCACAGGTCTCACAAGTATCACCACCAACGCTTTCCCGCCTCCTCTGTCATGACCTTCAATTTGTCACTTGTCACAACTTGGCTACTTCCTCAAGGCTTGTTCTACTTACCCTGTCCTTGCTCCCTCAGGGTCACTTTCTGGTGACTGCTGTCACTGGAAATCTCTGCTACTCTGCACAGTGAAGCTGGCTTGCTAATTATCCTGGTCTAAACCGTTTCTAAAACTTCCATGAACAACGGAGCTGTGGACCTCATGTTCCCTCCTCTTTTGTCTTCTTCTCCTTTTTTCCTTGTCCTATGAAAACCCGCTCCTGAGAAGGCTGTTGAGTTTCGACTGGTGCTGCCACGGCTCCCAGGCCCTGACTGAGCGCCACACTCATAAAGAATGATACCACTAATTTTACTTAAAATAATGCACCTATAAAATATGTTGCTGTTGTCTGCAGATGTTCTCACCGATGTCGGAGAGACTGGAAGTGGAAATCAGCATCAAGAGCTCGGGAACGCTGGCAGCCTTGAGATGGGTGGTGCTTCCCGACGAGGTCCCCAGTTGCCCTGATTGCCAAGTCCCTTGCTCCAGAAACCTCTGACATCTCAAGAACAAACTGCCTGTCCTCTGGCTTCCTCGTGCTCTTGACTCTGCATGGACATTGACCTGGGTTCTGCTCTGTGCCTGGCACTGGACTGAGGCCTCGTAACTTAGATGACTGGACTGTCCCAGTAGACTGCAGGAGGCGGTGCCCTCGAGGGTTGACTGGGTGTTGTGGGCGCCTGGCACCAGGGAGCACACGGCACCAGAGGCAAGGCACCCCTGTCCAGCCGCCCCGCTGAGGCAGAGGGCAGCACCACACCCTCCAGTCTGTGCTGGATAGGGGACCCCGTGCCCTGCCCTGACCCTCATTGGCTCACCGCAGCAGGTGGTGTGACTGCTATGTCCAAAGCAAGCACTGTGTGGGGGCTGACCCTGAGAGTCTGAAGAGTCAGCGTCAAGAGACACCACTGTCCCCGGGGCACTTTGGAAACCTAGGGTCAGTGAAGCCACAGCCCAGGTCAGTTTTAAAATAGCGATCTCAGAGATGTGACCACTTTTTGAAAGTGAGTCTTAAGTTGGTGCCGAGTGTTGGATGGCGTCATGATAGATTCACCCTGGACAATGTGGAGGCTCCAGGTGTGTGGGAAAATCACGGAAATATTAACCAAGAATCAGACACAGAGTGAAGGTGACGTGAAAGTCACACACAGCAAACACAAAACTTGAATGGGGAGAGTAGAGTTGGAAGATTTTGTGACTGCAAAATAACCCTCAAAGTGACAAGTGACATGAAAACAAGCTGCGAATCCAAGAAAACTGCCAAGAACACGCTGACAGAGTTCAGCGACGACTGAAGGACTTGATCAAATGAAGTCACATGCAGACACAGTTCCTATTAGACGCGTTTCCACCCAAAGGCTGACCACCTCAAAACCAAAACAGGAGTCTATCAAGGGAGGCGACCAAGCACACATCCTGTGCCACATACCTAAAATGAGTCCCACCAACCACAGAGACCTGACCACGTGAACCGTGTCTCCTCGGCCCCTGGGCTCCTCGTCCGCAGAGCCGTGGCCTCCTGTTCCGTGTCTCCTCGGCCTCTGGGCTCCTCGTCCGCAGAGCCGTGGCCTCCTGTTCCGTGTCTCCTCGGCCTCTCGGTGGTAGTCAATCCACATCTGTCATTCACTGAGAACACTGAAGCTGAATTACCATGTTCTGGAGGTTACAGAGGGGCTCAGCAGATCCATTGCTTCCCATCTGGCTTAAAAACACACTTTACAGAATCATTTGAATTTGCAAATGTTCCCAGCAGATTGTCTGGGAGCTCATTGGTCTATTGGTTGGTCCTCAGTAGAAAGAACTAGGCCGCTCGAGGCCAGTGCCCTGGTCAGTTCCAAGATGATTCCCCCCTCTCTCTCCCTCCCCCACTCTGCTAGAGAGAAGGTAGAGTCAAAGTCATGCAGATATAAATACAGCATCCTCAGGTCAGAGCAGGGGTCAGCCCCATGTGAGCTCTGGAGGGGGAGTGACACTGAACGGACAGGGACGGCAGAAATGCTGATGCATGTGTCCAGATTCATGCTCTTGGAGAAGCGAGGTAGGTTTGCATGCCGTAGTCCAGGCCAAACAGCTGGAAATTGGACAGTGGTGCACACGGCTGCTAGCACACCAGCTGAGAGGGAACCCAGCCCCTGCCCTGGCCTCAGAGGGTCACCCTTCAGTGTCCAGTGGCTCCCGGAGTACAAGAGAGAGCTCTCACCTGCCAGCACATCCATGGAGAAAGCTGGTCCTGATGAGTCCCACGCCACATTCCTCATAAGATACACAAAAATCCCTGCAAAAGTTCTTTCGAATGAGGTGACATCTTTAAAAGAAGACATCATTATGCTGTTATACTGACTTGTGGAAGCCGCAGACACAAAACCGAGGACGTGTGCATAAGAAACTGCTCGCCTATCAGAGGAAGGAGGCAGGGCAGGCGGAACCCGAGGAGGCCTCGGGAGACACTGTGGTGCAATGGCAGCTTGGACCAGCGCACACCAGTGAGAAGGACGTGTTCTGCTCCGTCCACCCACGGTTCACAGTGTGGACCAGCTACCTTGTTTATATGTGCTGCCACTATTTCAAACTTCTGTACTTATTTTTTTTTTTTACTTTTTCTGTGTTTGTTTTCCTATTATTTGCAAGTATCCAAGTTTCATGTTTGATTTTTTCGTGACTGATTTGGACCTGGTTGCTCCAGACTCCCAGCAGGAGGGAAGACCACATGGGAGCCCACGAGCTTGCACATGACTGGAGACAGCGTCCAGCAGCCCCTGAGCGCAGCAGCTGAGCTGCGTGGACTCACTGGCCTGAGGTTAGGCACCTGTGCGTCCTTTGGCGCAGTAGCAACTATTCCTGGTCTGCTCCTTTCTTAGGTGATGGACTTGGCCACAAAACGCTCTCCATAAACAGCACAGATGCTGCACACAACCAAGCCAGTCCCTGATGATTCCACAGCGAGTGACATTTGCTCTTCTGAAGCCAAAACTTCCAGATCTGGGTCCGTGATGAGAGTCAAATGGTCACTTGGCTTCCTCTGGGCTCCACGGTGTGGAGCCGCGGGTGCTCAGGGAGGACACACTAACTCCAAATGCTGTCCAGAGCAATGGAGGTCAGTTCCTCCTGGAGGCTGCATACCCTTTCAATGTCCCATCAGCACAGACTGTGGGTGGGGACAGTTTTAAGGGATGGTCTTACGCAGTCCTAAAGACCTGTCCCCAAAGTGAGCACACACTTGGAGCTGTACTTAGCCCGTGTCCCAGACTCTGGAGCAGTCTGGACCCCCTAAACACTCACCTGACCCTACAGAAGTGGAGCCAGAGCAGGTATGACACTGCGAAAGGCCAGGAGAGACCGCTCCAGCAGGGTCTTTCAGATCTGTTGAGGTGGACACTGCAGCCTTTTACCCCAAGGCATGGTAGGATGATCCAGACCTGGGGAGCAAAAGCTGGGTCGTCCACTGTGTCCTCGTCACCTGTGAGCACGTCAGGCAAGTCTTTCTAGGGCCAGCTCCAACAAGCCAGAGTGCTGTGCACATAACATCTACTAGCCATCTCTGACGGAGCTCGGTGAACTTGGTATTGAAATCAGAGGGCTGGCCTGGGACAGACCTCAGAAAATCTTACTGAGTTTACTATGGGCTTACACGGGATGCCAGTGGGCAGACGACAGCCTGGGTGCACCAGGAGGACTCCGAATCTAGAAGGACAAGATGCATACTGTCACTCCTAGGTATGAAGGGACAGCTGGGCAGAGGGATTCTGGATGACAGGAGATGCCTAGGAGATGTGAAGAGAGAGCAACAGAGAGCTGACCGAGGTGAGGGACAGGGAGCCACAAGAAGATGAGGCGCGTGCTGGAAGAGGCAGAGAGGTGCTGGGAAGGGCTCCAGCAGTGGTCAGGCTGGTCCTGAAGGCTCCTCTTCCTCTCCACCCCATTCTGTACCACCTGCCATGTGTGGATGGGTCCTGGACCAGTCAGAGAAGGAGCCTGGCTCGGAAGCCACAGGTGCCTGGCGTATTCTCCAAGGGCTCAGTGCAGCAGGGACTGGCTTGGTTGTGCGCAGCATCTGTGCTATTTATGGAGAACAAGCAGAGAATCCAACCCTCACTTGTGCATTAGGTTTATGTGGCTGAGGGACTCCAGGCATTTTTATAACACCAATTTACACACGATCATGAGCAAGTTCCTCTGTGAAATGCACTGTGCAATGCTAGACGCAAGTGTGTTTTGGGTGCTCACGAATGATTCACTCCTAGTATACATTGAGGAGAGGAAATTGATGGCTCTTCCTAAAATGTGTAGAGTGTGCCTTTGCCACAGGGCTCTTCAGGAAGCTGTCTTCTATCACTTGACCACAGCATGCTTCTTAGGCTCTGAGGTTCAAGCACTCATCCAACAGTGTGGCACAGGTGGGCTGACTTCAGTCCTTAAATTTGCTGACAGTAATCATGCTCATTTATGTTAGTTCCAAATGATCAAAGGTATTAATTCTGTGAACGTGTCAGGATCATTTTCTACATTTGTTGAGTGTAACTTTTCACAATCTGTCTACTGGTTGATATCTCCGGTTAATCACATCGGTTTTCAGAAGTGCACAGTCCCAATTGGACATAACCTTCCAAAGCCCTCATCAAGACCCTTCTCTGCTCAAAACGGAATTTCCCCCAATGTAACCCTTTCCCCATTTATTTAGTTTTTAAATAGCTGACCACATAAAGTATTGGTGATCTGAGAGAGCATTTGAAGAGATTTCCTACTGGGACCTCAGAGCTCAAACAGGGATTCCAGGTTGGAGGTGGCCAACTGGTGGCAGAGCTTACCACCTACCGCCTTCCTCCTGGGCAGAAGGCAGAGGGGCTTGCAGGGCCTCAGCTTTCAGGCTGAGGATGTTTGAGTGCAGACGTGTGTGCAACTGGTGAAGAGGGCGTGTGCCTCTGGTGAAGACTGTAGGTCCTCCACTCTGAAAGGTAGAATCTCCAGGCCGTATTGCGTTCATCTCCAGGCCGGGCCGTATTGTCATCAGGGACCTGGAGACCAACCCCTGAGTTGTGAAGTTGGGCGTGAAAAGACCCCCACCCCAAACAATTAAGAAGCCCTTGTTTTACCTAAACCAAAACCTCAATTTCCCAATTAAAATCCAAAATAAAACTGTGGGAAACACCAGAAGTAGGTACAGGTCACTTTGATTGTTAAGAAAATTTTAAATTGAAAATTAGCTCATTAGCTCCTCGCAAACGGGAGAAGGCAATACTTTATTCGTGAATTTAAAGAACAAGATTAACTCACACTTTTCTGTTTATAAGAATTGAAAAGATCCCCTTTTATAACATACTTCTTTTCTCTGTCTTTTTAAAAAACATGAATTTCTACTTAACAAGGTTCATCTCTAAGAGAAAAAAGCCAGAGGCTTTCCAGGGGTTGCCAGTTTCACTAGAATCAGCAAAGCTGCTCCCCTTTAAAAGAGCACCCTCACCTCCTCTCCTGAGGACGCTCAGGGTGGGTCTCCTCCTGTTCTGGTGACCCAGGAAGCGTAAGCAAGCAGGCAGACTTGCAGTCTGACTTCCTGGGCCAGCTGCCACAGGGAGCAGAGAGTTCTGAGAAATGGGTTGCACTGGGTGGCTGAGGTGTGACCATCCATTTACTCTGCAGCAGGGACAGCCGCACTTTGGCAGGGACACGGGGTCAGCTGACAGCAGCAGAGCAGGCAGCAGGCAGCGGGTGTCTGCCTCTGTGCCAGCTCATCGCCGTGGGCAGTGACATCCAGGCTCTCCAAAGCAGCCTCTTTCCTCTCTCATTGTCCCCACAGAGACACGTGCCGCTGGCCAAGTCACCGTTACCAGGAAAATGCATCGACCCGCTCCTGATGCAAGGCTTTCCTCGTCTTCATATTAAAGGTTCTGTGTTTGCCGTCTTTGAACATCACCTCGATTGCTCTTTGGAGAACACTGTAAAGCTCCAGGAACAGAAAGTCAGACCAATTGCATGCTGGAGGCAGCTGCTCCATCTACACACGTCTGTTCAGGATCAAGAGAGCCACAGCAAAGCTCCCGGTTCTGTCTCCTCTGCACAAAGCCTTCTGCTCCAGCCTTGCTGACTCAGAAGGGACATCGCCTTCCCCTGCGTGTGAAGCGCCTGGGGTCGCCGCAGCTCTTTGAGTCGGGGCTGTCCCCTGGTCTTCTGGCCGGCCTGGGTGTTGCAGTCCTTCTCCACACAGCGGCAGAGTGACACTGCCCCACCTCTGCTCCACACTGGGAACAGGGACTGTGCCGGGCTTCCCGCTGCAGGGGACTGCCTCAGCCACACCAGGCCTGCTCTTCCTCCCAGTGTAACACGCCCAGACGGGGCTCTCCTATAACTGTCATGTACACCTCTAAATATGAAAGCTACATCACCATTATTCCTCAGCGGCTAGGAGAGTGACTTATTTATGTCACCAGGGCACAGCACAAGGACCAGATCCAGAAAAGTGACCCACACGTTGTCTAGAAAACGTGTGACATAGATTCAACAGTGATGCACAACAGCCATTGACAGCCATGACACATCGGTCAGATTTATGATAGATTAGGATTTTACTGTTAACACTGGAAGGAAGACCTTATTAATATGAAATTTTAGAAAAATCATTGTCGATATGCAAATTCAGAACCCCAGTGACATCACTGTGACCTAGACAAACTTGAACCATGAAACCTTAACACATAAAACCTGGTTCATCTAAAATCACAGGAACCCAAAGGGCATGCTAGCGTCCCATGGCTTCAAAGGTGGTCATTCAAGAAGTACTTGTTGAGCATTTGTGAAAGGCCACACACTGTCCCGGGAACTCAGGATACGTGGAAAAACGGACACAAGGCTTCCCTGGGAAATCTGCCTTCCGTGGAAACAGTGCCCTGCTGAGAGCCACAGCCGAGTCAGGATGGCACCCGGCACTTTGCCAGAAGGAGTGGTTGAGAAGTAATGCCAGCGAGCCATTGGGATGGTGATAATTAAGTGAAGCTGTGTGTAATTATTAAGATAATGACTGATTGCTGTAACTGGATGATGCTAAATTGAAGCCAGCTGTGTATTCAGTTGTGTATATAAACCTCTGCTGTCTGGCAATAAGGCGGCTCCTGCTACCTCCGGTGCCCGCCACTTTTGAGTTCTCGCGGAGTTCCCGTGGAGTTCTCGAATAAAGTTAGTTCCTGTTTGAATCTACAAGTGGCTTGTGACCTCCCGGTTATTTGTGCCCAGCCAGACTGCGGCAGTGCACAGAAACCAAAATGAGTAATCATAGAAGGTTGAGGAAGACAGGTGCAGTGAGGAGAAGGAGCAGAGCAGAGGTGAGGGTTGGGGTGGGCACCACTTGAAGGAAAGAGCCTTCCAGGCTGAGAGCCCGGCCCTGGACAGACGGCATTCGGCATGTCAGGAAGACCAGAGGGCGGCATGGGAGGAAAGAGTGACCCAGGGAAAGACGCATGGGACATCACTGTGTCGTGCAGAATTGTTGAACCAGGTCCAGTTGTGCCAGAACCTGATGTGGGGAGTTTGTGGTGGTGATGAGGGTGCTGCCGTTGGGGCCAGTGTGCGCCCCTCGAGTGTGGAGCTGTGGGACCTAATGCCAAGATGTCCCCAGCACCACCCACTTGGTGTTGAGTTCATGAATGTGAAGATAATGTAAGGACCAAGACAGTGACCAGTAGCCGAAGCTTAGGAGTGAGCGGGTTCTGGTAGGTGACTGAATCAGAGAAAATGCTCCTGCGCTTTAAAGGAGTGACCTCTCGAGGGAAGTGGAGAGGGAAGCAGGCGGGCTGTGGATCTGTCAGGGGAGCCGTGCAGCTGCAGGGAGGAACTCTCAGGAGCCCCACTGCAGCTGGGCTCCAGGGGGGACACAGCAGGAGCTCCCAGGACTCCTCCCTGTACTTTTGCTGGCTGATATTTGCTGCTTCTCAGTTAAAGTCAAACAATTCTTACGCGAAGGGGGGAGAAGGCGCTGGAGAGCCAGCAGCCACTGAGCTCAGCAAGCCCGACTGGCCGCGTCACGGTTTGATCCCCGCAAGCTCCGGTGACTGTGCAGCTTGCAGCGGTCACCTAGCCAGCGCCCCGCCTGGCCCAGCTCAGGACACAGCCGCCCTCCCTGAGCCACTGCCACCGGGTTGTTCTCCTCCACCAGACCTAGGGGAGGACTAGGCTCTGTTCACCCCCTGACCGCCCAACTCCCTTGGAGCAAGTGACTCCCCTGGTGTAACTTGGTGACACAATCTCGTGCTGTGGCTTTGAGCCCGTCCCAGTGGCAGAGTAGACCAGGTGTGACCGCTGGTCTCGGCATCGCTGGACGTCACTCAGCCAGTGGTATGTCACCACATTGGGAAACTAAGATAGCGTATGCCCTACCGAAGGTTGAGAGCTGCGCATGGTGCTGTTTTAAAGAGAAAGCATCACCTCGCCGGACATCCGGCTCCTTGGAGGTCGGAGAGCCACCCAGCCATCGTCACGTGCTAATTGTTTCCTCATGGACAACGCTTTCTGTCTTTCCTCAATCACGGTTCTCAGGTCTGGTTTTTTTTTTTTTTTTATTCTTTCAAATTAAATTTTGGTTTCTCTTAATTAAAAACATACTTTTAAGACCTAAAAAAAAAAATGCTGCAGAACTGTAAAAGGACCCCGTGTACCTTCCATCTAGCTTTTACAAATGCTGACGTCCGACTACAGCCCAAGGACCAAGATGAGGAAAGTAGCTTGATGGTGTCAAACAACCCACAATACGACTCACATGTCGACAGCTGCCCCCAAAGGCGTGCTGGACTGCGGTCAGGACCGCACAGTGCACCATGTCCATGTCTCTGTGTCCTCCAGGCTGGGGCAGCCCCTGATCTCCGTCCTTCAGAACCTGACAAGGTGGTGATGTGCCTCTTTGCTGGGGCTGCCTGGGCTCCCCCAGGACTGAATTCCTGTGTGCACCTTGGCAGCAATGAAGTTGGGCCTCTGCAGAGCTTTCCCCAGGGACACCAGCCAGGGGTCTCGTCATGTGTGACATTTGGTGAAGGCGGAGTCTATCAGGAGCTCCCCACCGTCCCCCACTGTTTCTCCTTTTTCCCTTGAACCAATTTGATTTTGTGGACATTTGAGACTAGGTGCCCATTCAGTTTCTCGCCTTCCAGCAGCTGATTCGGGATTGACTGTGATTCTTGCTGGAAACCATGGTGGTGCCATTTGCCAAAAGGTGGCCTCTAGTCTTCCTTACACACTTACCAGCTGCCACTCGCGACAGGGAGAGCGCTCACTCTGCTCCAATTCAGTGTGGACTTGTGGAGACGGTTCTGCGGGCCACAACCCACTTTATCACCACTGTTACGCTCTGTTCTGTCCCCCCGATGTGGTCACCGGAGGCCCTTCAGACTGGCCCCATGCCTTGGCATACTCTGTCCTCCCTGGGGCCCAGCACCACGGGCCACTCCAGGTCTGTCGTGTCCTCTCTTTGCTCCAGCTTCTCGAGGACAGTCTGCTCCCTGTCCTACAGGATGGCATTTGGAAACCAGGATCTGGACAATGGATGGACATTCCGTAACCGAGACACGATTGTGTCCAGCTCTTTAATGGACCCACCCAAGAAACGCGTGTGCAGGTGCTCATGTGTGCACCTCCATGCCCTTTGTCATGCACAGAAGCCTCCATACATGTGTGTACATGTCTACACACACATGTCAAAACGCCAGGGGTCACACATCCCATGCCGGTCACTGCAATGGCTTTCTTCTAGCCCACCCCACTGATTCCTCTCTGCGAGGGACCTGGCCATCATTGTCCATGATATTTTACTTGATCCTACAATACACATTACGTAGCTCCAGAATTCCTAAACTATGACCCTGTGGAGATGGATGTACTAACAGGAAACCATATGGAGATGGGTTTTTGTCTCTAGCTTTAGAGTACGTAGGAAAAACCCTCTTCTCCACAGTCACTAGGTAAGTTCTCACGTCCTCGCCTCGTGCAGTATGGCCATCCACTCCATGTGTAACGAGCCTGGGCTGACTTGGGGTGTTGGTGCTTTTCCTTGAATTTCTCTTCATCCTGGTTAATTTTAACTAACTCGTTGCTTCTTCGAGTGTGCTGACCATCCACGTGGTTCTCAAAGCCAGAACTGTCCTCAACACTGCGGGACACAGACTCTGGGAGCAGGCTCCTCTCTGCCCCCTTCTGCAGCCGCAGCCTGCACTCTCCACATCACTGCCTCTCAGGGGCAGGGTCATCACGGGGCCTACAGCAGGCACACACTAGGAATGAAACAAGCCATCCGTCAGGAGGACCCCACGGGAGAGCACCGAAGAAAGCGACGCAGTGTGCACGAGGGGGCAGAGGAAGAAAAGGGTAAAATCAAGGACAAATTAGTGCTGCAGTCTGGCTGGGCATGAATAACCGGAAGGTCACGAGCCACTTATAGGTTCAAACAGGAACTACTTTATTTGAGAACTCCACGGGAACTCCACCGGAACTCAACGGGAACCCCGGGAGAACTCAAAAGTAGCGGGCACCCGAGGTAGCAGGAGCCACCCTATTGCCGGACAGCAGAGGTTTACATACACAACTGAATACACAGCCTGCCCCAATCCAGCATCATCCAGTTACAGCGATCAGCCATCATCCCAATAATTATACACAGCTTAACTTAACCATCATCATCCTAATGGCTCGCTGGCACTACCCCTCAACCACTCCTTCTGGCAAAATGCCAGGTGCCATCCTGACTTGGCTGTGGCTCTCAACATCTCCCCCTTTTGTTTTTAAACAACAAGTATATGGCTTAGGGACCGTGCCTGTCTTAGGTTGTCCAATACTACATATGGTTCTTACCAGTCATCAGATGAGCTGACCTCAAGGTGTCAGCCTCCTGTCTTAGGTTGGTACCATTGCAATTGGATCTTACCCGTCATTGACTACCGGCCCAGCATTATTTAGCCATACTTGTGGATAACCTGTTACAAGCAGAAAGGGGAGGACACAAAATGCCACGACACCAAGCCAATTGACGGCTCCTTTTGGAAAAATTGTACCACCGATGACACCATCAGCAAAGATACCCCGGCACTACCACAATTCACTGTACCAACAGATAGTTCACAATGCATACAAGTGATACATAGTCCAGGCAAGTTGTGCAAGCAGTTCAAAGCAGAGGAATCCTTTAATATGTCCATTTCCTCCCAAAGTAAATCGACTCCTTGATTGAGCATCACTTGTTGAGTTATTATTCAATGATGCATCAGTTTATACAATTTGTTGTGATAGCTATCGCAGAAGGTGTAGTTTGGTTTTTGTCTTCACCGGCACTGGGATGAAGATAGGAATTCTGGCAATGATGCTAAAAAAAAATTATGTAACATTCCAGCAGGCGCTAAAAAAAAAGCAATTTTCTAAACAATTTAGTATCCTGAATAGAATTAGATATAATGAAAAGGAAAGGTGAAAGTAAACAAACAGATCTGTTAACCTCCTTTTTTGTTCACATTTTAAAACAATACTCAACAGCTGTTTACTCAATTTAAATTAAACTGTTTAAATCACGTGAATAAAAAAATATTCGGATCCATTTTTTCATGAGCACTCCTCATATATGATATATGGACATACGCATATACAGACATACAACACATAACACAAGTGTGCACACATAACACAATACATACAACACATAACATAATAGTAAAGGCCTTGTAGCTTTTCACAGGTGAAATCTCCATTACAATGTTTAAAAACTCCACAGTCAAAAATTAGAACTGATCAGAAAAACATTAACCTAGGTCTGTATGAACTCAAAAAATAAAATAGAACTTCATGATGTGGGAGAGGGCAATAATAAAATAGATACTGAAAAAAGCATCCTGGTTACCCCCTGGGTTTGACTCTTCTTTGGATATCCCATCCTTCTTCCTGTGGCTTGCATATGGGTCTGAAGGTATTCCCAAAAGCAAGCAAGCCCCAAGGTTTTTTACATTTGAAATAGGCTTTAACGGTGGTGTTCATTATTCATTAGCCTCCAGGTGTGAGAGAACCACTGTCGCAGATGTAAGGATAGCTAAACTGAAGTTCTGGATATCAGCTGTTATGAATTTGAAACAAATCATCTTCTTTTTGGTCTGTAGAAATTGCTTTAGTTAGTCTCTCTGGAATCCAAATTGGCTGCTGTTCTCCCTATGAAAACACACAAACAGACCCCAGACTCCAGACAATCCCTGGGTTAGGACCTTTCCATTGTCCTGTTAGAATATCCTTCCAAAGTACCTTGGGCTTATGTACATTATTTGGACTCAATATGCCTTTCCGCAGCACTAAGCCCTGATGAATCCAAATTTAAAAAGTTTAGAGTAAAAAGGGTTATTTTAAGTTTATCTTTGGGGGATATATACTCCTTCCCAATTCCCTCTTTTTGCTTTAATAAGTACATTTTAATAGTTTGATGAGCTCTTTCAACTATGTCTTGTCCCTGTGGATTGTATGGAATTCCTGTTATGTGAGTAATGCCAAATGTTGAGCAAAATTGTTTAAAAGAGGTAGAAGTATAGCCAGGGGCATTATCTGTTTTTAACTGTTTTGGAACGCCCACAGTGGCAAAATTTTGTAAGTAATGAGCTATAATATCTTTAGTTTTTTCTCCGGAATGAAGGGAGCCCATCAAAAATCCAGAAGAAGTATCAACTGTAACATGCAAATATTTTAATTTTCCAAATTCTGGCAAGTGTGTGACATCCATCTGCCAAATATGGTTAGGTATCAGTCCTCTAGGATTGATTCCAAGATTAACTTGTAGTAAAAAGGTCACACAATTTTGACATTGTTTTATTATTTGTCTAGCTTGTTCCTTAGTTATTTTAAAATGCTTTTTTAAAGTATTTGCTTTAACATGGAAGGATTTATGAAAATTTGTAGCTTCTTCTAGCATAGAAAAAATATGTATGTCATGTGTAGTTTTATCTGCTAAATCATTGCCCAAACTAAGGGCTCCAGGCAATCTTGTATGTGCCCTGATATGTCCTATAAAGAATGGATCTTTTCTGTCCCAGATTAGACTTTGTATAGTGGAAAACAAAGAGAAAAGAGTAGAGGAAGGGGAAATGCTACCAGCATCTTCAAGGGATACTATATACTGACTATCAGAAAATAAATTAAATACAGAATCTTTAAACATCACAAAAGCTTGTAATACTGCATTAAACTCTACCTTCTGAGCTGATTGTTTGGGTACTAAAAATGTAAAAGTTTGATCAGGTGTAACTATTGCTGCTGTACCATTATTTGACCCAACAGTGAATATATTTGGAGCATTCATGATAGGTGTTTTTCTTGTCATTTTTGGAAAAACTACAGGATGCGAAGACCAAAAAGACAATAAAGGATTAGATGGTAAGTGATTATCAAATGAAACATTAGATTTGCACGATTATTGCCCAAGTATTTAACTCATTAGCTAACTCATCAATTTGATCCATAGTATATGGAGTAATAATTTTATTGGGAGAAATTCCAAACACTCCCTTTGCTGCTTTTATTCCTTTGAGTATTAATTGTCCTACAGCCTAGTAAGAATAGTATTAGGAGAATAAGATAAATGTATCCATAATAATGGACTTCTTGCCAAAATACTCCTGTAGGAATATTTTTTGTTGGTAGTACAATAAATAATAAAGGCAAACTTATATCAATTCTATCCAAATGCATATTTTCCATATATGTTTCAATGATTTTTAATGTCTTTCTTGCTTCAGGTGTTAACATGCCAGGTGAATTTGGATCTGATGGACCTTTTAGGATATCAAATAAAGGTCCCAACTCTCCTGTTGGTATGCCTAGATAAGGCCTTATCCAATTTATGTGTCCCAATAACTTTTGAAAGTCATTAAGTGATTTGAGTTTATCTACTCGTATTTGAATTTTTGGTGGACGGACCATGGTCGAGCATAATAGAACTCCTAAATAATTAATTGGAAAATTTAATTGTACTTTATCTATTGCTATCTCTAGATTATAATTTTTAATAGGTTTTTAAGTGTGGCATAACGTTCTAGCAATGTTTTTATCTTTGTGTGCTAATAATACGCTGTTCATATAGTGAAATATTTGTAGTTCAGGATTTTGATTTCTAAGTGGCTGGATTGCTTTGTTAACATAAATTTGACACATAGTTGGGCTGTTAGCCATCCCTTGAGGGAGTACTTTCCATCCATATCTCTGATCAGGACCTTCATGATTCAGTGCAGGGATAGTAAATGCAAAATGTGGACTATCCTCAGGATGAATTGGAATTGAAAAAAAAAACACAATCTTTAATATCTATAACTAAAACATACCAGGTTTTTGGCAAAGCAGACAATTGAGGAATCCCCAATTGAGCAGGTCCCATAATAACCATCTCATTATTAATGGCTCTTAAATCTTGCAATAATCTTCATTTACCAAATTTCTTTTTGATGACAAAAATGGGAGTATTATGGGGAGATACAGAAGGCTGTATATGTCCCTCCGCTAATTGTTGTTTGACCAGGTCATGGGCTGCTTGTATCTTTTCTTTAGTCAGGGGCCACTGAGGAAACCATACTGGCCTTTTTGATTTCTAAGTAATTTTTATTGTCTCAGTGACCCCTCCTGAAAACCCAATCCATGTCTATCTATTTCTTGATCTATTTGTATTGGTGCCACTATACTTTATCCTTTTTTTCCTAATCCTTTTCCTTTCCTAAAATCTTGTCTAGCCATAATAGTGGGCGCATTTGAATTGATGTTATTTGTTATTGTTAGTCCTAATTGATCTAGGACATGTCATCCCCATAAATTTACGGGAAGATGATCCAATACATATGGCTGTATAGTTCCTTCACATCCTTCAGGATCCTTCCAATCTAATACCAGCGCACTTCTATGGGGATTAGTTGCCACTCCTAGGCCTTGAAGCGTTTGAGTGGCTTTTGTAACAGCCAATGTTTTGGCCATTCTTGACGAGATATGATGCTAAGGTCTGCACCTGTATCCAGTAGCCCATTAAATTCATGTCCTTGAATATTTAGTTGTAGCATGGGGCGAGAATCTAAAGTTAAAGAAAGCATAGCCCAATCTACACCTGTGGAGCCTAATCCCCTGGAACCTCTTTCTATAGTACGACTGGAAAATTTATCATGTAGGCTGGGTATTATTAATAACTGTGCTACTCTATCTCCTGGTGATATTACTGATATACCCCTTGGAGAACTGACTATAATTTTTATTTCACCTACATAATCGGGATCAATTACCCCAGGACTTATCATAAGTCCTTTTAGAGTAGAAGAACTGCACCCTTATAATAAGCCTACTGTTCCTTTAGGAAGAGGTCCCTTTACCCCTCTAGGAATAAACTGGACTCCCATCTCTGGAGTTAGTACTGCTCTGGCGGAGGCACAGATGTCCAATCCTGCGCTCCCTTTGGTTTGTCTCATGTGGGATCTAATGGACAATGTGTCCTGTGCACTGCCCTGATGGGGTTGCTGGGTTCCTCCAGTGCCCCGTATATTTGTGGTTGTGGGCCCCGGAGCATTGGGCCCCCTTGTCCGTTTTTTGGCAATGGAGTCCGATGCCTTTCTCCACAATATCGTGGGTAAACACCTGGTCCTTATCCGTTTTTGGATAATGGAGTACCCTCTATGGTGGTTTGAGAATGGCATTCATTAGCCCAACGTCTCCCTCTATGGCATCGTGGGCAAATACCCGGTATTCTACCCCTTTGATCATATCCAGTTTTGTTATACCATCCTCCTATGGAGCAACTCCTTCTAAAATGTCCTGTTTGTCCACAATTGTAGCATGTTTTTGGCCTGGCACCTAAAGCCTGTTGTACTGCAGCTGCCAAGACTTGCTCTTGTTCATTAATGTCTCTACATAATTTAATATATGTGTTTAAATCTCCATGTTTCCATGGTCTAATGGCTTCCCTGCACCATCTATTTGCTTGTTCGTAGGCTAGTTGTTTTATTAATGGCATCACTTGTTCTACATCCCCAAAGATTCTAGTAGCTGTTTGTATAAGCCTATCTACAAATTCAGCATAAGGTTCATTAGCTCCCTGTATTACCTTAGATAATTGACCTTGTAAATCTCCATGCCCCTGTAAAGTTTTCCATGCCCTAACTGCAGCTGAAGTGATTTGTGAGTATACGGCAGGATCATATCTAATTTGTTGCAGCTGACCCTCATAAGGTCCCTCTCCTAACAACATATCTAGATTTCTCTGAGGATAACCAGCTGCTGCATTTCGCCTAGCCATCTCCGTACAAAATTCCTGATTGGCAACCTTCCATAACAGATATTGTCCTCCATTTAGCACAGCTTTGCACATACTAGTCCAATCTGCTGGCATCATGTTCAAGTTGGTAATGGATTCGACCATGCTTACAGTGAAGGTGCTTGAGGCCACAGGTTGTTACAGCCTCTTTTAGCTGCTTCATTGTTTTGAAATCTAGAGCATGGTGAATTTGCTGCCCTCCTGCCGTCTCAAATACAGGGCATGCTAATATTTGAGGTCCTGTCTCAGGATCCCATCTATCAACTACGGGGGTTGGGGGCCACTCAGCATATGTTGTCTCTATAAGTGGAGCTGTTGGTTGGACACCCATGCCCTCTGGTGATAGAAAGGTGTTAGTAGCAACCTCCCATTGTAACTTCTCCCCTGATAGCCCTTCCTCCTGTAAACTTTTTTCCCTTGTCTGACTAACTCGAGAGACTTCGTCTTTTACTTGATATAGGATGTCTTCTCCTAGACTAAGCAAACAAGATTGTACCAACATCCACAATGGTAATGTGCCAACTGGCAGAGTCCCTGGGCTTTCCTTTTCTATCTTTTTAAATCTTCGCCATGTTGGTTCCATTGTGATATATTTAACAATCCCTCTTTAATGAACCATGGGCTATACCTTTGTATCATCTTAACGTATGCCCTAACTGTTCTTGATTTTACTGAGATGCCTCCTTCCTCTAGCAATTTACTTAATACCCTTTCGGTTTGGGTTTTACTAATTTTTAGTTCCATATTTCTGCTATAAAGATAATGCAACCCGACAAGATAACACAAAACAAAACTGAAACAAAATGAAACAAAAACGGAACAAAAATTCGTTGTATCAGTTTTTCTATTTTCTTGACATGTGTATCCGTGGTCTATCTCTATCTCTTCCTCAGGGCCGAACAACTTCAAACCTTGAGCCAACCACTTTCCCCAGTTTGCCTGAGAAAGTTCTTGGGACCGGCAGCTTGAAACAAAAACAAAACAAATCAAAACAAGAACACATTGTTTTTTGAAATGGTCACCCATTCACTCGCCCTGCCCCCAAGCTTCAGGCATTCCCTGCACGGGCCACCAAATGCCACAGTCTGGCTGGGCACAAATAACTGGGAGGTCACGAGCCACTTGTAGGTTCAAACAGGAACTACTTTATTTGAGAACTCCACGGGAACTCAACCGGAACTCAACGGGAACCCCGCAAGAACTCAACGGGAACTCAAAAGTAGAGGGCACCCAAGGTAGCAGGAGCCGCCCTATTGCCGGACAGCAGAGGTCCATATACACAACTGAATACACAGCCTGCCCCAATCCAGCATCATCCAGTTACAGCAATCAGCCATCATCCCAATAATTATACATAGCTTAACTTAACCATCATCATCCTAATGGCTCGCTGGCGCTACCCCTCAACCACTCCTTCTGGCAAAATGCCAGGCGCCATCCTGACTTGGTTGTGGCTCTCAACAAATTAGCATCAGCCAAGTTTATTTACAAACATCAAAACAAAATGCTGAATTAAATGAGCAATCTGTATGTTTTAAATGCGACTGAAGCCAAGCAAGCATTAGTGTGGAGCACTGGAGCGTCCTGTTCTGCTGCGGGGGGAGAAACTGCAGAAGCCACTGGAAACTCCCAGCCAAGGTACATTCACCAGTTGAAAAGCAACCAACTATGAAGGCCCAGGCATGACACTAGGACGGTTGCTGTATTCTCAGAATTGTTCCTGTGGGACTGTCTCAAATCCTCGTGCATTCTATGAGTCATTCTGTCAAATATCAATGAGAACTAGGCTCTGGTCAGAGGTGTGGAGGGCCATGCTGTCCATAGCCCTCCTGAGCACAGAACCGTGCAGAGAATCTGAGTCTGCAGCGAACCTCAACACAAGTCATGAACTGAAAGCCCAAACCAGCGCTGGAAGAAGTGATGTCAGAAAAGGGCCCAGCAGGAAGGACACCCGGCCAGGGTCAGTTGTACCTGTCAACCTGGCTGGCTGGGCCCACGCCCCAAGCTGTTTGGGCAAATGCAAGTCCAGATGTCTCTGTGAAGGTCATTTTCAGATGACCTTGAGCAAAGCAGACTAGCTTCAATAATAGGGGTGTGCCTCATCCCAGTGAGTCAAAAGTCTGAGGAGCAGATAGGATCCCCCAAAGAGGAGGGATTTGTCTCAAGTGCATCGAAGAAACATCACCTGAGTTTCTCACTTGCCTGGCTGTCCTGTGAAGTCTGACCGGGATTTCTACCTGTTAGATTGCACCACAGAGGACTCTCCAACAGCACAGTGGGGCCTCCCCCTCGTCTCTGTGTGTGTGTGTGTGTGTGTGTGTGTGTGTCCATAACCTAGCCATCATCTACACACACACACACACACACACACACACACACACACGGCTCCAGCATGGCCTCGGAGGACCTGAGCTCATCAGGACAGTCACATCCAAGCATCTCCAACGCCTCTCCAGTCCCACTGAGGTGATGTCCTCCAGCTCCCTGCTCGCTGCCCTGGCAGGGCTCCCTCCCTTGATGGCTGAGTAACACCCACTACCTGCTGACGAGCACCTGGTTCACCCCACACCTCGGCTGCTGGGAGCAGTGCTGCAGGAGACGTGGGCATGCAGGTGTCCTGTGGCGTGCTGACCCCCTCTGGAGGTGCTCCTGGACGCAGGGCAGCTGGACCCACGGCAGGGCCACCTTTAGTTTTCTGAGGAGCTGCCCGCTGCTCTCGGGACGGCTGTGCTACCTGCATGCCCCAGCGGTGTAGCTGCTCCTGTTCTGCAGCCCTCCCCAGCACTGGCTGCTGTTTGAGAGCAGATCTACTGGAGTGACATGGGGTCTCACTGAAGGTGTCATATGCATTTCCCTGGTGGCTGATGATACTGGACAATTTTTCATATATTTGTTGGGCACTGGTATTTCTTTTTCTTTTGAGAAGTATCTATTCAGATCAATTGCCCATTTTTAAATAGATTACCTGTAAAAACAAAAACACATTTTTCTTACTGCAGGTTAACCATTCCAGATTTATTGGGCGTTTTTCTATACAGTTAACCATAAGTACTATGCTAGAAGGATTTCAGAAAAATTAACTCATTCTATTTTCCAAAAACATTTTAATTGAATGAGCAAATAAATGTTTTTTGAAGACATGCATAATACTGAGAGCATGTTTATGTAAACTATTTTTTAAAAAATTCCCATCTGCACAGCTGAAAAATTAGAGAACAGATTTTTCTAATCTGTTTTTGAGTTTTCTAAACTCCAGACTAGTCCCAACATTAATGAAAAGGTAGAAATCATTACTTTGATTAGTTCCTAAACTACTAGAAAGATACTGTTGAGTATTATTACAAAAGAGTAAAAAAATATACTGCTTATTTCCTTGTTTTGGGACTTAAAAATTCTTTCAAATGCATTACCTTTTAGTTGCTTCATAAGAACACATAATTGCACCAGAAAAAAATGGAAGTTGAATAAGCCCTCTTCAACAAGAACTTCATGTAACTAATATTAGGTAAATGGAAATAAATCAACAATGTATTTTTTGGTTCATATTCTCATCTTTATAACAAACCTTTTGTTTAATGACAAAAAAAATGCCACAAACAAAAATTCTGGCATTAAAATAAGCTGAAGTGTTAAGACTTTTAAATCACTCCTTAAAAGATATATAAAATGAAACTTAAAAAGAGACACATTCACCATTTAAGTCATGATACAGTTATTAATATGAGTAAAAGTGAAATTTACTTCCTAAGGATGCAGTAAGACTTATTTTTTTCCATCTTTCTTCTTTTTTAATGGTATGATTTATTTTTTCCACATTTTTATTGGTATATTGTAGTTATACATAATGGTGGGCTTTGTTATTACCAATGTGTACACGTATAAAATATAACAATATGATTTGGGGTCAGAAGGAAATATGAGGGGGAACAAATGGAGATTTAGGAGATTTTTATTTTTTCGATTTAATTATAAAGCACCTGAAAACACATACATGTACACACACACACACACACACACACATACACACACATACACACACTCATAGATATACAAAGTAAACTCTAGGGAATCAGTACACAAAATTATTGATTTAATCCCGTCCCTTCACTTAAACTGAAAAATAAAAAGTAGAATAAGCCTAGAGTTTTTAAATACTTATTTATTCTAATTTGTTATACACGGTAGCAGAATGCATTTCAACTCCTAGTACACATACAGACACAATTTTTCACGTCTCTGGTTGTACACAAAGTAGAGTTACGCCCTTCGTGTCTTCATACATGTACTTGGGTAATGATGTCCATCTTTCACCCCCACCCCCTCCCTTCCCTTTAGCCTATCTAAAGTTCCTCCCTTCTCCCCATGCTCCGCCCCTATCCCCCTTACAGATCATCACAGAAAACATTCAGCCTTTGCTTTGGGGGAGGCTAACTTCACTTACCATGATATTCTACAACTCCATCCATTTACCTGCAAATGCCATGATTTTATTCTCTTTTAATGCTGACTAATATTCCATGTGCGTATGTACCGGTTTCTTTATCCATTCATCTACAATACGCCTAAGGTTTTATGACAAAATATTTTTATTTTTTACAAAGAAAATTCCCCAAATTGACATAATTAAATTCCTTATATGTAAAGAGACTTTTTCTCAAAATCTGGTACATGAAAGTCCTATTAAAACACCATAAAGACAAATATCCCCACCGTTTGATGAGATTGAGAAAACAACTCCAGCTATTTAATGGGAATGCGCTCAAGTCCATGACAATAATGATCTGATCACCTGAAACGTTTCCTTTTTCCACATAAGAATGATTATCATGCAAATTAAATGTTACTAAGGACACATAACCTGTCTCTGTAATTCTCAGTCCCTCTGTGTGCCCGCAGTTAAAGGACACCAGTCCTGCAATGCATCAAGACTCCACCTGCAGCCTCAGCCTTCCACACACAGGAGCACCTTGGGAACAGGAACCCCCCATTCTAAGTTGCCCTGGGGCAGGTGCCCAGTTCTGAAGCTGAGAGCAGGACAGCTGTGTGCACACTGCCCCCTTCAGGCGGCTGCAGGGACTGTTGGTTTGTAAATGTTCTCCACACTATGGGCAGAGGGTACTGAGGGGGAAAACCTTAGTCTAAAACCAGTTTGTTTGGCTTTTCTTTTCATGGGGAAAAAAAAAAAAAACCTTATAGAAATAAAAGCACTTCTCAGCATGTTTTCAAATAGATACGATTTAATAGGAGACTAGGTCAAGAAACCTAGATGCTCTGGCTCAACTACATCTTCCACTGACTAGACTGGGAAGCACAGACTGACTATATAACCGCTCAGGACCTCATTTTCCTCCTCAGTAGGACTGTTTCACTAAGTCATTAATGAAGTTATTTTCAGTATAAAAATCCCACGTTTCTAGATTTAGAAAATTCTTGAGTAAAATGTCTTGAAAATGTTTTGGTAAATGTGCCATGTAGGTTCTATTTTTCCAGGTATGTCTTATGAGTGTTTAGGTACTCGCTCTGATTTTCCTCAGAAAAGAAGTTCACACCTACACTTCTCCCCACCCAAATGGCCTTCCAAACACCTTAAGACGACTGCGTTGCATGGAGAAGAAAGTAAACTCACAGAACCAAGAAGCAGCTTTAAGAAACAGTGTGAGAAGTGTCACCCTATAGACAGGATGAGGTCAAGGCCAAACCCAAGTCCTCAAACCCTCTGCACCTAAGTGTACCATGGTGAAGCCCAAGAACAGACTGAGTTTGGGCAGCTTCTCCACCACCGCGTGGACCAGCACCTCCCTGTCTGGTGGCTGCTGTGCTCCTCCTCCAGCCCGCCTGCCATCAGCTCAGTTTGTTTCCGAGACCTTGCTAGGATGTTTCCCTTCTTAGCAACCTCTTTGGCACCATTCCCTGCTGGCTCTCAACTTCCTCCCCTGCACACGGAAACAGCCATCACAGTCTCCTCCTGTTCAAACAGTGGTCTAACCCGCATCAGAATCACTTGGGGAACTGGTCGAACTCGACGCCTCCTCCACCCACACTGCAGACCAGCACTGGCCAACAGAAGCAGAATATGGGCCCCGTGTGCCATTTTTAATGTCCTGGCAGAGACTTGAAAAAAATGAAAGGAAGTGAAATTGTGTTTTTTTACCCAAAGCGTGTAGATATAATTCCGATTTGTAATCAAGTAGAAAACATTGTGATGCTTTATTTACATCCCCTTAGTCTTTGAAATCTGGTACTTCCCATCTGCAGTTTATTTCAAGTGCTTAAGAGCCGCCTGTCACTAGGGACCATCAAACTGGACTGGATGAGCCTTGGGAAGAGAACTAGGAGTCAGGAATTTGCAAATACCCACACACTGGATTCCGAGGACCAACCCTCTAGATTCCCCACACACAATCCATCCTTCAGCCACCACCAACACTTCACCAAAACATTCCTTGAACACGTCAGTCCTGAGAACCTAAATCCCTGGTACCTGCACTTGAGTCAGCTCAGATGGACACTGAACTTCCCTAAAAGTGGCCTTTGTCCTCCATCCTGACTACTGTCCAATTAGAAAATATTGTGGGGTCTTCCATGAGGTTTTCCTAGATGAACATCAAATGCTCAATCTTGCAACAAATGTTTTTAAACATTTACAGAGGAATACCATTATTTCAGGGTAAAAGGAAAATCAAAGTGGAGGACACTGTTCAGACATACCCCAAGGCCAAGTGCCCATAGCCCAAACCTAGGTCATGAGGATCTTCCCCAATTGCTCTAATCACAGACACAAGACTTAAGCTAATATAGACAAACCAGCTTAAAAGCTGTTGGCCCTAAAAAGCAAGCACAGCAGGCCAAGCACAATCACAAAATAGTTCACAGCGCTTCCTCCTCCACGTGCCCACTGGGCTGAAGCAAGCCTCTCACACACTCCCACTTGGCCAAGTCTCCTGCCCTCCTTGTGCTGCTCCTGGGGCCCAAGGTCAGGAGCTTTCCTGCCTCCCCTAGCCTGAGGCCTTCCCCACTGATGCAGGTCGCTTATCACCTGTGCAGGCACTGAAGGTTCTCCTCTGGTTTAATCCTTGGATCATGATAAACAGTGTGTTACAATGTACGAGTTACACATTTTTCTGAATACAGACACACAAACGAAGCAATACTTTTTAAAAAGCCAGTCAGCAGGAGCTGGGGTCCTGGCTCAGTGGTAGAGCCTGTACCTAGCATGCGTGAGGCACTGGGTTTGATTCTCAGCACCCCATATAAATAAATGAACAAAATAAAGGTTCATCATTGTCAAAAAACATATTAAAAAAAAAAAAAAGCCAGTCAGCATGCTACCTGCGACTGGCTACCTAATGACAAGGAATGCACAGTGTGTCACACTGGGAGGCAGCTGTGGGGCTGGGAGAGATCCTGCTCTTCCCTCTCAGTCCAGCCTCCGTGGCTGTAAGGGAGGGAGGTGTAGGGGGGCCCCTCTTGCCATCTTCTTCGTTATCCATCCCAAGCAGCGAGTAAACCTTCCCAAGAGTCGGAGGGGCTCAAACACAGTGCCTTCACTCTGCTTGGCAGCTGGCCTGCATCCTGGGGTTGGGCCAGCTCTGTGCCCTTCTGAGCCTGCAGATCCTGACCCCAGGGCTGTGGGGAGACTGGCATCTCATCTCATGATTGGTCCCTGCTTGCGCCTCTGGATTCCCCCCCAGGCAGTGCTTCCTCCTTTCTGGCTTCATGGTTCTCCTCTGGACCCCCCAGCCTCAGGAGCAGTTTGTTCTCAAGAGCAGACCTGCTCCCCTCTGCCCTTGACGCCCTGCACTGGTGAGGGCTGTTCCTTGGCCCAGAGGACTCATCTGGGACTTCACTGCTTCCTTGAGTCTCTCCCCACATCAAGTGTCTCTAAGGCCACAGATTTGGGTCCACGTCTCCCACCTGGCCAGGAGCCCCGGCCTCCCTGGCTGGGAAGGGCCAGGTGGCCAGGTGTGAAGCATGCTGTAGAGGGTCTCTTCTGGGAAGCTGGACGGTGCGACCTGTTTTTACAGAGCTGTACTGCTCTTGTGAACAGGGACCCAAGGGCAGTCCCAGATGTAAAATGCTGGGCGTCAGCTACTCTCATGCCATCAGCCTGCCATTTCAGAGGGGTTCATTTCCTTGCCTCGCCTCCCTGGGACACCCCTCTGCAGAGACAACCTGCTTCCTCTCGTGGAAATGAAGTGCGGCTTGTCCAGCCCGCATCTGGAGGCCTTCCTCAGCAGAGGCAAATTCCAAGGTAATAAAGATCTCAGTCCCACGCAAGCTGCTTGGCAAAATGGTCAAACAGATGAAATGAATGTGGTAAAGTTCGCGAAGCTGTTGTAGATCAGATCAGATGTAGAGGACAAAAACAGGCAGCCTGCAGCCAGGCGTGGTCTGACGGTCTGACACCCCCACCCCCCACCCGCTCTGAGCCTTGTGCTGGGGGCCACAGTGCTTTGCCAGGTGGGAACAGAACTGTACACTCTCACGGAGGTTAAAGTTTGCCCAACTTAATTTTTTAAAACAAGCATCACTAGTACTACTGGCTTTCAAAGCCATAATCATGGAGAATGGAAAGATCTCTAAAGATGTGATTTTAACATAAACAACAAAATCTGAAAGTCAGCATTTTTAGACTTTTATAACCTCACAAAGGCAACCTGAAGTATAATTATATACATTCAATAAAAACGAGTAAGAAGTTATTGGCTACTTAAACCAAGAACTGATCCCCTAGAGACTGAGGAACTCAGTCGGGTTCACAGGAAAGTCATCCACAAGCTCACACCGACACTCTGGACAGTGCAGACAGCAGCGGAGGAAGCCTCTGTGCTTGGTTCCTCCCACCCACGGGGCGAGCATCTGCTGGGCGGGGGGCCTTCAGAGCTCCTGAGGAGGGCTGGTGGGTTGTGGATTCCCCTGCTGTGCTTGCCAGGGAGCCAGGAAGAAAGTCCCCCAAGCAGCAGCACCCCAAGGGGCAGCACAGCAGTGGCCACGCCCACTGGCCCTGCAGCTCCACCTCCACACCAACCCGGGGCTCGCTCACAGGAAGCTCCCAGCAAAGAGCAGGCAGCATGTCCATCATAGTGTATTTACACTTTTAATGCAGAAATCCCACCAAGAAGAGCTAACAGTGTGGTCGCCACACACATGATCTACTAGTGCCACGTGGTGGAAGAGAGGGGAGAGGCCGGGCAGCCTGACAGCTGTTGTGACGTTCATGCTGTGAAGAACTTTGCACACCAAGCAGCTAAATGAAAGCAAAAAAAAAAAAAAAGTCTAGCAACATATTATCTTGAGGCGTTAACGATTGAGTCTATATTCCAAAATACACAGGTGGTCACCGAAGATATGAAACTTCAGTGTCCTTCACTAGTCAAAGCATTTATTTTTTTAATTTTTTTTTTTCAGAGTGGAAAATAGAAGTTTATTAAAGGACAGCAGAAAAGACTTCTCCCGGAGGAAGAAGGGGACCCAAGAGATGGAATCCCCAAAGCATTTATTTACCATGCATATTATATAGTGAAAAATATTCTTAAGTAGAATTATGGATCATTTCAGCTATTCTGTTATATATCCCATGCCAAAGAACCTCCCTTCCCCAAGCTTGCAGAACAAAATTCTTAAGTAGTCCCTCAAAAAAATAGTCAGCTGTGCTGCAGAGAAAACAGGACTGAGGCAAGACAGGAGGGACATGCCATCTGACATGCTGTGGAGATGACACATGCCATCCTCCAAGGAGCCTCAGGAGGAGCACCAGGGACCACGTGCGTGGCTGGCACAGGGCAGGTCCCAGCATCCACTGGCTGGCACGTTCCTGGGGCTGCTGAGCCTTGGGGGCCACACCTGGCCATCTGCAGAGAGCTTCCAGGCCCTGCTCCACTGGATCGCATCCACCAAACACCCACGTGCTCTGGCCCCTCACTGCAGAGTAGTCAACCCTCTTTATCAGCAGTTCTGCATCTCTGGATTCAACCACGCGTCAAAAATATTTCTAGGAAATTGTCATCTGTATTGAGCATGTAGACGTTTCTCGTCATCATTCCCTGAACCTCCCAGTATAACAACTGTCGACACAGAATTTGTTTTATTAGCTGTGAGTAATCTAGGTGTGGAGAAGGGGCCTGAGTCTCCACAGGTTCTGCCGTCTGCAGGGTCCCTGGACTTCTTGGTCCCATTCAAGATTAGCTCTGCCAAACCTGCTCTGATTGGCAGGAGGTTGGGGAACGTCAGTGTGAAAGCTTTGAAGCCGAGCCCTGGAAGCCCTGGCTTGTCCTGCTCCTCCAATGCTGGAACAAGACCCGCGAAGCAGACCCTCTGCTGACGTGCCGAGGGTCCTGAGAAGAAATGCTTACTGTTGATGTGCTGCACGGCAGAAGCCACGGAGCACGCCCCGTCGTTGCTTAAGCACATCCTTGGAGGTTCCGTGCTTATCGATGGTACTAGGACTCCCAAGACCAGATGTTCCTTCTGGACTCTCATTTTAGACTCTGATGGGCTCAAGGGGAACAATTCTTCATCCCTCTATCTATGGGAAGCAAAACCGATCCAGTCCAGGTCTGGCCCAGAGGCCCAGCAGACATAGAGTCTTGGCTTCTGTGGCTCTACATGGGGTGGATGCCGGTCACGGTTCTCCCAACTGCTGGGTCAGACGCCCCCCCAGGAGGCCTCAAGTAGTAGGAAGCACTAACGCCAAGTGTTACTTCTTAAGGAAACTGTCTTTAAGGGGCAACGAAAATCAGACGGACTCCTCAGAAACTCCACCACAGTACACAGGAACATGCAGCCACACCTGAGACCACTGCCCTGGGAGGCTGAGGCAGAGGGACCCCAAGTTGAAGGCCAGCCTCAGCAACTTAGTGAGACCCTGCCTCAAAGTGAAAAAAATAAAAAGGGCTGGGGTGTAGCTGAGGGGTAGAGCTCCCCTGGGTTATTCCCCAGTATCCCAAAAACTGACATGCGAATGACACAAGTATCTAAGAACTCAGCCCTAACAATGTTAGCCAAGAAGAAATGAAGAAGGTTCATGCTTAGCCTTTAAAATGTCATTTCCAGAAGTCTTACCCCCCAAATCTAGACTGTGAGCAGAGCTCTTCACTGTTGCTCTTGACATGGATCAGACTGTGACATTAGTGTGTTCACTGCTGTCACCGGAGCAGCAGGACTGGCCGCGGAACCCTGCAGCAGCCTGCTCCTTGGGGAGGAGCCTGACCCTTGGGGTGCAGCCTTTGCCCCACTTCCCCATGCCACTGGCTGTCTTCCTTGGATCTCCCCATGGCCAGCCTGCTGAGCCCAGTGAGGGCCCAGTGGGGGCACTGCTGGTTCCATGGAGTGAACTGCAGGTAAGACCACCCAGCTCCTACACTGAGACCGGTATGCAGGCCCAGAACATTGAACCCTGAACTTAAGTCTGTATTACAGGTAGAATCCGTACTGGAATAAACCACCCAAGTGGAATGGTAAGGTCATTTTTTAGTTTGCCACACAAGGACACATGTGACTGACATTTGAGTGTCATAAGTACATAAGAATGCTGCTACTAATGAATTTTGGTGGCAAAGAAAGATATTTTAATGATTAGCAAAGCATTCAATGTTTTGGAAAGTCACTGCTATCTGCAATATTTTCAAACAAATTTGCCAAAAAGAGGACCAGAATTTCCACCCGTGCGTTTCCACTGAAGCAACTTCTACTTTCCTCCTCTGCTCACGTCAACAGAACTCGATGAATTTTTCATCGTAGCAGCGGCCACTCTCCACGCCTCTGATGCTCTTTGAAACCCAAGCTTTCCGTTGTGCCCAACTCCACGTCCTCTCCATTCACACGTGACCATCATCCTCATTAGGAAACAACACTGTGGCTGACCATTTCCAAAAGGCCCCGTGACCTCCTCAGGCAGCTTCAACACTCTCAGGAAGGGGCTTTCTCAGCAGCACTCATGACACTCCTCTTCCACACCAGCCTCCGGCAGAGACAGAGGGACCCGAGGCTTGGCCCCTATGCTCAACAAGTACACAGTGGATCCCAGGTGAAGTCCACACTGGGATGGACAGACGCACGTCAGGGAACCTTCTGGGTGCCTCCTGGTTCTGTGCAGCACACTTTCCCCACCTGGCGAGATGGCAAGCTTCAGATGACCGCTCCTCCCAGCACATTAAACGTGAGGTCTGCAAGAATGGACGACAGTGGGCACAGAAGAGCAGCAAAGGTGAAATGGGTTAACACAGGGCAGGGCCTAGGACAGTGCCTCACATCAGCATTCAGTGAACAGAGACAAAATGAGGTCAGACTTGGAGCAGAGATGACAAGAGTTACAGCAAGGACAAGAGCACAAGAAGGCCTACAACCAGCGAGTCTGGGACAGACTACCACCCACGCCTGGACCTTGCCCAGCGAGGCTTACCTGAAGTCTGTCTGCCGCGAGGAGAAGAGCACCATCTGCTGTGCCTTGGACTCAAAGACCCTCAAGACTCCCCAAGCCTCCACCTTGGCCCAGCAGCCCAGCAAGAACGCGAAGACACATGCCACACAGAACCCACCCTACCACCAAGCTGCATCGACACCTCTCCCATTATCGCAATGTTTTAAGACAAATTAAAAAGATACAGATTGAACTTTATTCACCATTATCACTTGAAGCTTGATTTATAATTGAAAGTGTTTCAGAGTTCTGTATTACAAGAATTAAACAGCACTATTATCCCCTGCTTCATGGGTTCAACTTATATATATATTAAAACCAAATAGCATTTTCCCATGTGGAAACTATACAATATAATAAATGACAGAGGCCCCAATAAAGCATTTTTCATTACTTTCAGGATCTAAACAAAGATTCTGAATGTTCAGAGCTCTTTTGCTATATTATTTTATATTCTAAAATCTATCTATATTCTGAGTCAATTATTTGACCAAAACAATTGAGAAAAGTAATTAGCTTTGTAGCAAAACACTTTCCACCTACAAGATCATGTTCAAAGGAATTCATGTTGCAATGCTGACCGGATCTGCTGGCTGCTCTGAACAACGTGCGGTGCACTCTCCACATCAACCCTGAGGCAGGCCACTCAGGTATAAACAACAGTTACACAGAGTTCATCCAGAATGGGGCTGGCTCACCAGCAAAAGTCATCCATGAAACAACACATCAACTGCAGCTGCCCAGGTTTCAGAAAAAACCACATGGAGAATTACAATACAGCATCTTCTCCCCCCTCAGTCATTGACAGGAATTTTGTAGGCCACCATGCTGTTTACTTTGTGGATCGTGGTAGTAAATGAACGAAGACGGACTTCCTCGGAATTGGTAATGAACTGTGGTCCCGACTCTTCCCATTTCTCAGGTACCACCAAATCTTTGTCTGTATAAATCAGTAGATCAAATGAACCTAAATAGGGATAAGATCATTAAAATATGCTATTTTTCCAAGGTAAATATACGCTCGATCTCTATTACAGGACCACATTCTGAACTACCCATTGTTAGAAAAGATAGTTTAGCCTTGTCTCTAATCACTATTTTATTTTCCTCTAAGGAAATTTATTTCAGCACAGATTATACTCTTCTATCTTACCTTAGAAAAATTTAGGATTTTTAAATTCTGTAGAAAACCATGGAGATACAATAGGCACACAATCACACGACCACTCCTGACCCTCAGCCACAGGAGCGCTGATGTCCTGCGGTACCTGCAGTACACCAGCGCCTACCACAGGGAGGCATCTGGCAGACGCCTAACAGAGTGACTGGGCTTGATAAGCAAGACAGGCACCACACAGCAGTGTGCAGACAAGCAGGCAGCGGGAGGAGCCACAGCGCAGCCTCCGGGGACTGCTGGACAATACTTCCTCTCCTCTTCGGACCTTCCCAGTGTTCCAGGACACACGTGCACCCGGGCACACAGACGCACACAGAGCTGCTGCCTTGTGATGCTCCCCACTTACACTACAGGGTTCTGACCACTGCAAGTTAACAAAGGGGTGATGCTGCAGGCAGTAGCTCAGCTGTTCCCCGGGAAACAAAACTCAGTGTGAACGGGTGTCATACGTACAAGAAACTTCCAACAGCGGCAGAAACGTCACTGTCGCTGTGATCTGTCTGATCACTGAACGGATCTCATCCTGGATGGCTTTCTGAGACTTCTCTCTGGGAGCACTGTCAAAGACACCGGATCAATCAATTACGTTAGGTTTTAACAAGTGACTTAAAACACTAGCAAGTAAGATTATTTACTTTATTAAATGCTTCCAAAATCAAATATGTAATGCATTAAAAAATTAAAACATAAATGAGCAAAGGTCCCCTAGTGGGCCCAAAGCATTTTCTGGCGATTGTTTACATATCCAATCATCATTCAGGGCTGTTCTTGGATGCAGGTCATTTAGTAGGAGATGATTAGAAAATCTGCCAACCACTTCAAGGCAGAAAAATTACAATATCTATTAAAATAAAAATTAGTAGTATATAAAATATTCAACTGGAATAACTACCTTGGTAGTTTTGAGTAATGTCTAAATATATAATATGTTATTGCTTCAAATAAAATGTTAAATTGTAATATCAGAATATTTTTATTAGTTCAAAAAATTCCCTGGCCAGGTACAGTGGCACATGACTGTAATTCTGGTGACTTGGTTGTAGGCTGAGGCAGGAGGATCAAGTTTGAAGCCAGCCACAGCAACACACAGTCCCTAAGCAACTTAGTGGGACCGTGTCTCAAAATAAAAAATAAAAAAGGACTAGGGATATGACTTTGTGATTAAGTGCTCCTGGGTTCAATCCTGCTACAAAAAAAAAAAAAAAAAAAAAAAAAGCGGGGGTTGGGGGGGAATCCTGAAATAGATTAAAGGCTTTAAAAGCAAACTACATTTCATAATGAAAACAGTTCAGGTTTGAGAGACATCTCCCACATAAGGAGTGTGGAAACTTCATGAGTTTATAGCGTAAATATAATGGTCTATGCCATTAAATGAAGCACAATGGAGCTACATCCTAAGTCAGGAGACTGCCTGGGATCATCCCCACAGTGAAGCACCTCTGAGCACTTGATTCAATGGCCCACTCAGTCTATCACATGCTGCTTCACACATCCCACTGCAAACATTCAAGTGGGAAGTTCACTGATTCTTAGACTAAAGGCAATTATGTCAACAGTATGCCTGTTGTACAAATTTATGAAATACTAAAGTGAGCAAAGGAAATTTTCCACAGAGCTTTAAATATCTAATAAACTATACTTTATGTGAGAATAGTTCAATTTAATTAGAACTTTAACATAGTGATCAAATTCTGAAAAAAATATACATCAAAGAGGGAATAATTTGTCCTATTTACCTGTCGTCTTTTGCAGTCTTGTCACACTCAATATCAAATTGCCACCTTTCAAGGACCTCCCCACTTTCAATGTTCGAGATGACCACCACCAGCTTCTGAACTGAGCACTTGTACAGCCAATCTGCAACACACAGCAAGGCGATGTCTGCATCCGCTATGCTCCAGAGCACTGCCGGCAACTCCTCCCTAGGCCCATGCTCCGTCCTCAGTAAATGCCTGCTGCTGGTATTCCAGCCCTCTGCTCACTGCAAGAAAACTCATCCTGCCAAAAATCTAGCTACTTTCCCAAACTTCAATGTTGGTAGCAGTGTGATCTTGGGTGCTGAGGGCAGAGTGGGGGGTGGGTATTATAATTGTGATGTCTGTCAGAGAGAAAATTACAGAAGGATGGGAGAATTAAGAGGAAAATATGGTAAATTTAGGGGGGGCGATGGAAGAACTATTTAGCTCTAAACATTAGCAGCATTAATGTATTGTTATTTATTGTTTCTCCCCTCTATTTTGCGTATGTATTATTTTTTTGGTGTCAGGTGCTTCTCTGCGTATTATGAGATGCAGCACCATCCTTGACCTCTACCCACCAGAAGCCAATAGCACATGCCCTAGATCTAACAGTCTAAAGGAGAATATTGCCAATGTGCTCTGGGGACCCCAGCTGCCTTTTCTTGGAAACGTCTGCTCAGGTTGGTGCTGTCAAAATAGCCAGATTCGAAAGGCCTGTAGTGAGGTGTGGGGGTGGACCCTATCCTCAATTGCAAGAAGTGCATCCAGAACGAGGGTCCAGGCTGAGTCACTAATGGTTGTTCACGATGAATATACAAAATAGAGGGGGAAAAGGACAGGCTACAAAGACTGAAAAGAAAAACATGGGACCTCAGAGGGCTACAAGCAATCCAGCACAACTTCAGCAAAGACAGGGAGAATGGATTACATGCAAAGCCATGCAAACCGGCCTCAGGAGCCAGGGGGTGAAGCAGGGCACGGTGTAGTCAGACTGTATTTCAAAACTGCCACCCTGGCTGTCATGAGGAAATGGACTGGAGATGTGCGCAGGGCATCAAGGACACTAAGTAACTTGAGTGGGAGACAAAAAAGCTCACAGGAGGGTAAACTGGTGGTGACGAAGAAGCTGCTCAGTAAAAACTGTTAACACTTACTGGATTAGATATGGGAAAGGAGAGGAACTCTCCAGGAGTAGCTTCCAAGTTTATGATCACATTTCTGAATGGATAACTACAATCTTGGAGATGATCCTGTACAACTGTGAGTCAACCACAGGAAAGTTGTTAGTGAAGCTACACACACGACATTGAGACCCAGAGAGAGTGTGAAAGGAGATGCCCCAGATTGAGCCCTGAAGGAGGCGGCCAAATTTTTGGTAAAAGGGCAAGAAATAATTTTATAATACTTAGTAAGTGTTTTAGGCTCATGGACCACAGAGGTCTCTGTTACATATTCCTCTTTTTAATACTCTTTAAGTTCATAAAAAGATTTCTGTGGGCAGAACAAAAACAAGCACCTGTTAGATTTATTGCAAGGGCTTTGCAATTTCCGGCATATACCAACTACTTTTTATTATGCTGAAAAGGGAGACTGGGTGGTAATTTGAAGGAGACTTGGAGTGAGTACTAGTGCATCCTTTAAAATGAGAAAGACGAAGCCAACAGGAATAATTCAAATCAAAACAGAGAAGCAAAACATGAGAAGAAATAGGACAAAGTCCTTCAAAGAATAGAGGAAATGGAATTGAAAACAACCAAAAATTTGACTTTAAGGAAGAACAGTTCCTGTATTCTAACTAAAATAAAAAGCTAAACAAAGATCTAGATAGACATGAGGTGAAGTGTTACCGGAAATAACCCCCAAACCCAAAAGCCTTCAGCACAGCTTCCTTCTCTAGCAACGCGACAAGTACTTGAGTGCAGCATCATGAATGACCATTGGTGACAGCCCAGACCCCTGTTCTGGATGCACTTCTTGCAATTCAGGATGGGGTCCACCCCCACACCTCACTACAGGCCTTTCGAATCTGGCTATTCTGACAGCACCAACCGGAGCAGTTTCCAAGAAAAGGCAGCTGGGGTCCCCAGAGCACATTGGCAATATTCTCCTTTAGACTGTTAGATCTAGGGCATGTGCTATTGGCTTCTGGTGGGTAGAGGTCAAGGATGGTGCTACATCTCATAATATTCAGGGAAGCTCCTGACACTAAATAAATATCCAGGCCAATGTCAACAGTGCTATGCTTGAGAAAACCTATCCTAGGGAAAAAGCCACATTTTCCCTGGTCTGTCAGTCTTGATCCTCCCCCATCTGCACAGTATGGGGGTTCCACTCCTGCAGATGTGATGCCAATGTCCCCAGCTTACCTGGGGCATAATGCTGCTTAAAAGAGACACGCTGACAGTTTGGTGGCCAGTCACTAAAGACCAATTTAAAACTGAACTGTAGTATAAAGGTAATTAGACAATCTAAATTCAAAGATGATCGATGAATTTAAAAATTCATAAGAAGAAACTGAGGGCCACTAAGTACTTTTTGGACTAACATTTTGGAAGATCAAATGGCAGAAAGACTCTACAACACACAAAAATTACTAATCATAATTACAGGTGGAGAGAAAGAAAAACCAGGAAGGATTCTAAAGAGATAACAGACTCGGGAGAATGAGCACTGACTCAAAGGAATCACAACAGGTTTTTGAGCTAAACGACAAGAGAATGCTGAGCTACTAAAGGCTCGCTGGGTCCCAGGCAGCATCTTCACAAGACCGAACGGAAGCAGCTGAGGAATGGCCACAGAAGCCACCCGTGGCTGCCCCCTGGGCGGCCTTCAGCTCCCGCGGTCCTCCTGCGCACCTTTCAGCTGCTCCACCACGCTGCTGAGGTACTTGATGAGCTCGGGGTCGGTGGTCACCAGCAGGGTGAGCCCGTACTTCTGCACCCGGGTGAAGGTCTCCGAGGGGTAGATGCCGCGCTGATACAGGATGCTGTTGATGCCGAACGCTGCAAAGGACAGGGACCCCCACGGTCAGCGCGCGGCGCCCGCCCCGCAGCACGGACGGCGGGACGCGGGCAGCCTGCGGGCGGCAGCCCCAGGGTTCCCCGGGCGAGGCCACCTGCGGCGCGGGCCGTCCCGGCGACCCCAGCGGCCCTGGCGCCGGGTTTCGTGGGCCTCGGGAAACGCCGCCGCCGCGTCCGGCCGCACTGAGCCCCCCACCCGCCGCGGGCCGCGCCCGGACTCACAGAAGAACTCGGCCACGATCTCCGCGCTCCCGCGCAGGGTGATGCCTTGCTCCCGGGCCAGCTGCCGCGCCATAGCGAGTCCACCACCCAGACCAGCGCTAACCTGCGACTCCCGCCACCTGGTTCAAAAGTAACGACGCGGCACGTCGCTTCCGTTGCGCACGCGCGAACGCCCAGGCCCCGCCTACGCAGACGGCTAAGCGCAAGCGCAATCGCTCAGCACCGCCCAAGCGCCAGCTACGCGCACGCGCAATCGCCCCCAGTCCCTCTCCCGCTCACGCCGCCTGCGCTGCGCAGGCGTGAAATCCCAAGCCTCACCCAGGTCGCCCCTAGTGAGCATGTGCGAACCTACAGGCCCCACACAAGCCGAGCGCCTAGCCTCTGCCCTCTGCCCTCTGCCCTCTGCCCTCTGCCCTCTGCCACCTGTCTAATGCTCTCTGCTCAGACTTGACAGGCCATTTGCGCAGGCGCTGGGCGGTGCGATCCGTGGTTGGCCACCCTGCGAGGTGTGCGGGTGGCGCCCCAGGCCCAGGACAGCAGGGTCCAAGGGGTTTCAATCCGCTGCTAGGATCTCCCTGCGCGTTCCAGCGTTGCAGCCTTTCTTAGCGCTGGGGACGAAGGGCGGCAGGGAGGTGAAGACCAGGGCAGTGTGCAGACGGCTCAGGTGTTTACACAGGGTGAAGAAGGTGCAGCGGCCAGGGGATTGTGGGGACTGCTCTCAGCGGCTGGGATGGGTGTCTACACGGGGTGAAGCAGGCACAGGGTGAAGCAGGCACAGCGTTCAGGGCACGTGGGGAGGGACTGCTCTTAGCAGCCGGGACAGGTGTCTACACAGGGTGAAGCAGGCACAGCGTCCAGGGGAGTGTGGGGAATGCTCTTAGCAGCCGGGACTGGGGTCTACATAGGGTGAGGGAGGTGCAGCGTCCAGCGCAGCGTGGAGACTTCTCTTAGCAGCCAGGACAAGTATCTACACAGGGTGAAGAAGTGGCAGCATGCAAGGCACGTGGGAACTTGTCTTAGCAGCTGGGAGTGGAGGCTACACAGGATGAGGAGGTTCAATACCAGGGCACATGGAGACTGCTCAAAGCAGTTGGGAATTACTGCTAAATGAAGTCTGAGCAGCTTGAGTTGGACCTGACTGTTGTTCAGCCAAGTGAGAAAGGCCTGCTGCAGCTTTGCACATAGCATCCCAGGGATCAGCCCTGCAGGAGGAGTCTGGCCAGAGCCAGTCGCCCTGGCTCAGGCTGGGGAGAACTCTCACCAGAGTGCCAGCCCTTTTCAGGCCCCTGCTTGTTGTGCTGAGGTTTCTGTTGTCTTGCTAGACACCTTTGTACAGTCTTCCTTACCTGTCAGATCATGATGCACTGGGGACATGTTGTCTTTTGAAAGCGCTCACTTGATTATATCAGATCAGGTCAGAGACCTCCTTTTTATGAACCTAATCCTGGACTGACAGCTGCTAGTATTCAGCCCACATCACCTACACCAGATGTGCTCACTAGGACAGGAGTTTGGGCCACCATCTTGCAATTCCACCTACAGAGCATTATGTGGCAGGTTTTGATCAGATTGAGCCAGAATATAGATGTAGTGGGCTGTTGTGACCTAGTAGAACATCTTCCTTACATTCCTAAGCCTGTGTGTGTAGATCAGACTTGGGGGTGAAGAGCAGTGAGGCCTGGGAAAGCAGGAGGCTAGGAAGTGGAATGTTCATGGCTCCTTCCACTGGGAGGTTGGGTCAGGACCAGGGGTCTGGCACCACTATGATAGAGGGTGGTACTCACCTGTCCACATGAAGGTGCTGCATGTTTAGGGAACTTTATACTAACCCAGCTCTTCAGGAAAGGATTTCTTGGTTTTAGGGTATATAATTTGTTAGTTTTCTGCAAATAGTTATTACTATAACTTGGAGATTCTAGAAATTAAAAGGTGGACAAAAAGTACAGTTTTTATCCATAAAGGAAGTTGTATTAAATATCTGTGTTAGGAGATTTAAGAAATCAGTAAGGTTTGGCACATACAGTCTGTGCCTTTTGAAGAGTATGTAATCTACTTTTGTTTAATATAGTTGCTTAAAAGGCTCACAAATTTGACCCTCTCTGTCTCCTGCCAGCCTGGGTGGCTCTTTTTCAGAGGACAGCCACATACAGCATGACAACATCTTGATAAACAGGGATTGCTAATATCAGGGGGTGATCTTCCAAGAGTACAGTGGACATACACAAGTCCTCTCTAGTACTTTACTGTGCTTCCTCTATTGAGGTACCTGTGGGTGTGCAAATGTGTGTGGTGTGTGTGGGTGTGCAAATGCTCCACTGGAGAGTTACCTGGTGCCACTGTGCTGCAGGGTGCAGGTGTGCAGAAGGCTGTTCTGGGTTTGTGTCAGTGCTCCTGACGACCACAAGGGGGCAAATGCACAGCATCTGGCCCAGTCACTGCAGTGTGCTCTGCTCTGGCTAAGATTCATTTTCACTGTCCACATTCCTAACTGGCTAACATCTATCTTAACCTAAACCTTGTCCTAAACATTAAAGAGGTTTTCTTTGGCTCTTCAGACTGTAGGGACCTGACCTGAAGTTGGGCATCTCATGAGGCTGCTTCAGTGGATTTCCTTCATTGTTAACAATTGCATAATGGGTTCTTTATCTTTTCCCTGTATGTCAAAAATACATCACATCAAGGTGGGTGAATCTGAAAGTTTGTTGAGCAGGAGACTTGGCCAAGTGGGAGTGTGTGACAGGCTTGCTTCAGCCCAGTGGGCACATGGAGGAGGAAGCGCTGTGAACTATTTTGTGATTGTGCTTGGCCTGCTGTGCTTGCTTTTTAGGGCCAACAGCTTTTAAGCTGGTTTGTCTATAGTTTATTAGCTTAAGTCTTGTGTCTGTGATTAGAGCAATTGGGGAAGATCCTCATGACCTAGGTTTGGGCTATGGGCACTTGGCCTTGGGGTATGTCTGAACAGTGTCCTCCACTTTGATTTTCCTTTTACCCTGAAATAATGGTATTCCTCTGTAAATGTTTAAAAACATTTGTTGCAAGATTGAGCATTTGATGTTCATCTAGGAAAACCTCATGGAAGACCCCACAATATTTTCTAATTGGACAGTAGTCAGGATGGAGGACAAAGGCCACTTTTAGGGAAGTTCAGTGTCCATCTGAGCTGACTCAAGTGCAGGTAGCAGGGATTTAGGTTCTCAGGACTGACGTGTTCAAGGAATGTTTTGGTGAAGTGTTGGTGGTGGCTGAAGGATGGATTGTGTGTGGGGAATCTAGAGGGTTGGTCCTCGGAATCCAGTGTGTGGGTATTTGCAAATTCCTGACTCCTAGTTCTCTTCCCAAGGCTCATCCAGTCCAGTTTGATGGTCCCTAGTGACAGGCGGCTCTTAAGCACTTGAAATAAACTGCAGATGGGAAGTACCAGATTTCAAAGACTAAGGGGATGTAAATAAAGCATCACAATGTTTTCTACTTGATTACAAATCGGAATTATATCTACACGCTTTGGGTAAAAAAACACAATTTCACTTCCTTTCATTTTTTTCAAGTCTCTGCCAGGACATTAAAAATGGCACACGGGGCCCATATTCTGCTTCTGTTGGCCAGTGCTGGTCTGCAGTGTGGGTGGAGGAGGCGTCGAGTTCGACCAGTTCCCCAAGTGATTCTGATGCGGGTTAGACCACTGTTTGAACAGGAGGAGACTGTGATGGCTGTTTCCGTGTGCAGGGGAGGAAGTTGAGAGCCAGCAGGGAATGGTGCCAAAGAGGTTGCTAAGAAGGGAAACATCCTAGCAAGGTCTCGGAAACAAACTGAGCTGATGGCAGGCGGGCTGGAGGAGGAGCACAGCAGCCACCAGACAGGGAGGTGCTGGTCCACGCGGTGGTGGAGAAGCTGCCCAAACTCAGTCTGTTCTTGGGCTTCACCATGGTACACTTAGGTGCAGAGGGTTTGAGGACTTGGGTTTGGCCTTGACCTCATCCTGTCTATAGGGTGACACTTCTCACACTGTTTCTTAAAGCTGCTTCTTGGTTCTGTGAGTTTACTTTCTTCTCCATGCAACGCAGTCGTCTTAAGGTGTTTGGAAGGCCATTTGGGTGGGGAGAAGTGTAGGTGTGAACTTCTTTTCTGAGGAAAATCAGAGCGAGTACCTAAACACTCATAAGACATACCTGGAAAAATAGAACCTACATGGCACATTTACCAAAACATTTTCAAGACATTTTACTCAAGAATTTTCTAAATCTAGAAACGTGGGATTTTTATACTGAAAATAACTTCATTAATGACTTAGTGAAACAGTCCTACTGAGGAGGAAAATGAGGTCCTGAGCGGTTATATAGTCAGTCTGCGCTTCCCAGTCTAGTCAGTGGAAGATGTAGTTGAGCCAGAGCATCTAGGTTTCTTGACCTAGTCTCCTATTAAATCGTATCTATTTGAAAACATGCTGAGAAGTGCTTTTAGTTCTATAAGGTTTTTTTTTTTTCCCCCCATGAAAAGAAAAGCCAAACAAACTGGTTTTAGACTAAGGTTTTCCCCCTCAGTACCCTCTGCCCATAGTGTGGAGAACATTTACAAACCAACAGTCCCTGCAGCCGCCTGAAGGGGGCAGTGTGCACACAGCTGTCCTGCTCTCAGCTTCAGAACTGGGCACCTGCCCCAGGGCAACTTAGAATGGGGGGTTCCTGTTCCCAAGGTGCCCCTGTGTGTGGAAGGCTGAGGCTGCAGGACTGGTGTCCTTTAACTGCGGGCACACAGAGGGACTGAGAATTACAGAGACAGGTTATGTGTCCTTAGTAACATTTAATTTGCATGATAATCATTCTTATGTGGAAAAAGGAAACGTTTCAGGTGATCAGATCATTATTGTCATGGACTTGAGCGCATTCCCATTAAATAGCTGGAGTTGTTTTCTCAATCTCATCAAACGGTGGGGATATTTGTCTTTATGGTGTTTTAATAGGACTTTCATGTACCAGATTTTGAGAAAAAGTCTCTTTACATATAAGGAATTTAATTATGTCAATTTGGGGAATTTTCTTTGTAAAAAATAAAAATATTTTATCATAAAACCTTAGGCGTATTGTAGATGAATGGATAAAGAAACCGGTACATATGCACGTGGAATATTAGTCAGCATTAAAAGAGAATAAAATCATGGCATTTGCAGGTAAATGGATGGAGTTGTAGAATATCATGGTAAGTGAAGTTAGCCTCCCCCAAAGCAAAGGCTGAATGTTTTCTGTGATGATCTGTAAGGAGGATGGGGGCGGAGCATGGGGGGAAGGGAGGAACTTTAGATAGGCTAAAGGGAAGGGAGGGGGTGGGGGTGAAAGATGGACATCATTACCCAAGTACATGTATGAAGACACGAAGGGCATAACTCTACTTTGTGTACAACCAGAGACGTGAAACATTGTGTCTGTATGTGTACTAGGAGTTGAAATGCATTCTGCTATCGTGTATAACAAATTAGAATAAATAAGTATTTAAAAACTCTAGGCTTATTCTACTTTTTATTTTTCAGTTTAAGTGAAGGGACGGGATTAAATCGATAATTTTGTGTACTGATTCCCTAGAGTTTACTTTGTAGATCTATGAGTGTGTGTATGTGTGTGTGTGTGTGTGTGTGTGTACATGTATGTGTTTTCAGGTGCTTTATAATTAAATTGCAAAAATAAAAATCTCCTAAATCTCCATTTGTTCCCCCTCATATTTCCTTCTGACCCCAAATCATATTGTTATATTTTATACATGTACACATTGGTAATAACAAAGCCCACCATTATGTATAACTACAATATACCAATAAAAATGTGGAAAAAATAAATCATACCATTAAAAAAGAAGAAAGATGGAAAAAGATAAGTCTTACTGCATCCTTAGGAAGTAAATTTCACTTTTACTCATATTAATAACTGTATCATGACTTAAATGGTGAATGTGTCTCTTTTTAAGTTTCATTTTATATATCTTTTAAGGAGTGATTTAAAAGTCTTAACACTTCAGCTTATTTTAATGCCAGAATTTTTGTTTGTGGCATTTTTTTGTCATTAAACAAAAGGTTTGTTATAAAGATGAGAATATGAACCAAAAAATACATTGTTGATTTATTTCCATTTACCTAATATTAGTTACATGAAGTTCTTGTTGAAGAAGGCTTATTCAACTTCCATTTTTTTCTGGTGCAATTATGTGTTCTTATGAAGCAATTAAAAGGTAATGCATTTGAAAGAATTTTTAAGTCCCAAAACAAGGAAATAAGCAGTATATTTTTTTACTCTTTTGTAATAATACTCAACAGTATCTTTCTAGTAGTTTAGGAACTAATCAAAGTAATGATTTCTACCTTTTCATTAATGTTGGGACTAGTCTGGAGTTTAGAAAACTCAAAAACAGATTAGAAAAATCTGTTCTCTAATTTTTCAGCTGTGCAGATGGGAATTTTTAAAAAAATAGTTTACATAAACATGCTCTCAGTATTATGCATGTCTTCAAAAAACATTTATTTGCTCATTCAATTAAAATGTTTTTGGAAAATAGAATGAGTTAATTTTTCTGAAATCCTTCTAGCATAGTACTTATGGTTAACTGTATAGAAAAATGTCCAATAAATCTGGAATGGTTAACCTGCAGTAAGAAAAATGTGTTTTTGTTTTTACAGGTAATCTATTTAAAAATGGGCAATTGATCTGAATAGATACTTCTCAAAAGAAAAAGAAATACCAGTGCCCAACAAACATATGAAAAATTGTCCAGTATCATCAGCCACCAGGGAAATGCATATGACACCTTCAGTGAGACCCCATGTCACTCCAGTAGATCTGCTCTCAAACAGCAGCCAGTGCTGGGGAGGGCTGCAGAACAGGAGCAGCTACACCGCTGGGGCATGCAGGTAGCACAGCCGTCCCGAGAGCAGCGGGCAGCTCCTCAGAAAACTAAAGGTGGCCCTGCCATGGGTCTAGCTGCCCTGCGTCCAGGAGCACCTCCAGAGGGGGTCAGCATGCCACAGGACACCTGCATGCCCACGTCTCCTGCAGCACTGCTCCCAGCAGCTGAGGTGTGGGGTGAACCAGGTGCTCGTCAGCAGGTAGTGGGTGTTACTCAGCCATCAAGGGAGGGAGCCCTGCCAGGGCAGCAAGCAGGGAGCCGGAGGACATCACCTCAGTGGGACTGGAGAGGCGTTGGAGATGCTTGGATGTGACTGTCCTGATGAGCTCAGGTCCTCCGAGGCCATCCTGGAGCTGTGTGTGTGGAGTGATCTGGGGCTTCTCCGTGGAGTGGCCGTGAGGTAGGCAGTGAGGGAGGGGACACGGCAGTGGAAGGAGGAAGGGCTGGTGACCCAGGAGGAGTTGACACCCTTCTCAGTGCTCTGCCTGGTTCTGTGAGTTGGCGGAGGGAAGCACCAGGTGAGTGACACCCAGAGGAGGCCACGCCCAACGAGGGTCCCTGCAGGGCTGAGCAGTGCCCAGAGCCCTCGGGCCATGGCGGTGGCCAGGGACTGTGGTGGAGAGCGTGAAGTCCAGTCCGGGTCATGTGGGGAAAGCAGGAAAGGCCTGTGGTGTCGACGTACAGGGAGGCACTGCAGGCCTGGAACCAGGCACCCTGGAACCCAGGTGGCAGTGTCAGAGGGTTCCTGCTCAGGGTCTCCTGTCACCAGGTCATGTCAGGTCACACCTGGCCCTTTCCTAGAGCACCGTGTGGCCGGTGGAAGTTGGGAGCCCTGAAGTCAGGGCACCGCATCTGAGGGCAGCCTGGTTCTGGTTCCACAAACAGCATCAGGTTCAGAGGGGGAGCTGCCAAGCCCCGGGAGGTCCCGTCTGCTGCCTCACGTTGGCGTCCCAGCCGATGCCCCCAGGCCCAGGCCCAGCACTTTGCCAGGTCTTGGTGTTGGTCCACTGGCTGAGTCGCTCTCCATCCTGCCTTGGGGAGCTCCCTCCCTCCCTCTAGCAGAGACTCACTGGTGGCCCAGGACATCCACAGCATGTGCTAAGCGTCAGTGGTCACAGTGCGTGCCTTCCTGTAGCATAAGCTCTACCGAGCGTCAGGCTTTTAGTACTATGAGTAACCGCAGGCGTGTTCGACAGCGTGGTGACACTTGTGAGCAGATCAGCATGCCCCTGCACGCGGCCCTGTGAGCCCTGTACCGTCTTACTCATGTTTCACTCGGTTAAGTCTGAAAGTCTTTAAACTTAAGGTCAGAAACTCATGCATACTAACTTGATCTTTCCTTAAAATACCCAAATGTTGCTGTTGATTTCCATTTGGATGAATTGTTTCCTCTTGCAGTGACATAGTGCCCCAAATGGTGGATATTAAAGGATGTGAGGTCAGAATATATATGGGACCAGAAATTAATGGTGAGCAGTCTGACTTCTGAGTGGACACAGATCTGCACACACCTGGCACGATTCCTGTGGCATATGAATCTGCAGTGACTGTCCTGAAGCCTCATTGTGGTTGTTTCTGGATGTAAGTTGTTGCAGGCTTTAGGAAGTAGAAGTCCCAGGTCGGTGATGAGCACTGCAAATCGTGCCTGGGGCAGGCAGGAAGCCTGAGTGGTCAGCTGGACTTCAGTTGAAGACCTGCGCGTGGGTTCTGCTTGCACGCTTGCAGTTGCACGCCTGTCTTCTCTTCGTCTTCAGTGAAAGAAGACAGTCAAGCTTGGCTCCGCCTGCGGGGTTCAAGGAGGGGTGAGAGGAGCGAGAGCAAAGCCCCCTGGGTGGGGACGGGGCTGCCTTGGGCTCAGCTGGAGCGGACTGCCTGGCTGTGCTGACTCCAGGCCAGCGGGCATCTTGGTTCATTATGCAGGCAGAGCCTGTGTCCCTTACAGTCCATGAATGGCCACTGTTTCCATGCACGGCAGATTAAAGGGACACAAAGGGTGAGGTCCCGGGAGGGGCGTGAGTGTGTCTGTGGGAGAAGGGGCCGGCCTGGGGCTGGGATTCGCAGGAGTCTGGCTCCTTTGTCGGGTTTTGGATGGACGACCTGAGCCTGGCATGTGGGTGAACGGCCCAGATAACGGCCCAGTTGTCAAAGGCTGAGGGGAGGAATGCAGTGAGCCCCGCAGTGGGGTGAGGCTGCGAGGGGGAAAGTGGGTGTCTGGTCGCAGCAGGAACCTTGTGATGCCGTTCCCATGTCCCTGGCATGGCCACTGTGACTCGTGGCTCATGGCAGAGGTCTCACTGGGCATGTGGTTTATGGGATAAAAGCAAATGTGTATGTGGGACTGGAAAAGCACCCTGACGCGCTCCTGAATTCTCCACTCGGAGCCTCGCCATGCGCAGGGTTGTGTATTGCTGTCCCCAGAGAACGGGAATGGAAGGTGCAGCTGTTTTTCAAAGAGGTTTGTTCTCTTGGGACTTGTTATTCTCTCGGTGGACTGTGCTGTCCAGAGTAGAGAACCATATCTAATCTCCCAGTTAGGTCAGGCCCCAGGATAATCAATCTCCTGAGCAGCAGATGCCTCCTTTAGCCAACGGATGCTTGGTTTCAAAAGCAGTTTTGTGTTGAGAAGAGTGCCGTTGGCATGGAGGCTGGGGCTCTCTTAGCCTCATAAAGAGCTCTGGGTTGCTTTGTGCCCACACAGAGCTGAAGCAATGCTGTATGTGTGCACTGGACGTGAGCATGGGGACTTCAGACGCCGTGAGGACGCTGACATGCATGGAGATGGAGGTCTGAAGTCCAAACACTTATGCTCACTTGAATCAAACTGATTTTGGTAAACTCTGAAACTCATGCCTGATTTTAGGAGGTGCTTTTAATATTTACTAAGTGTGCACCCACATAACTTACTAGATTAGCATTGTTAAACGGAAAACACGACAGTGTGATGCTCTTATTGACCTGAATTGAGCGACCTTTACATTAGTTGATAAGTGCCAATCTGAGGCTGTTTCAGCTTACATTCGTGCCAGGCATAAATGGTAGCATGCAGGACAACTTTGAAATCAAGAATAATTTAAAGTTTATGAACTGTACTAAGTTGAAGGTATGTAACTTTCAATATAGTATAACAAAAGCTACAAGGAAGGCCTCAAGTTATTCTCGATGTCATTGTTCAAAGTCTGACTGCTAGAACTTGTCAGTGATACCTGAAGTCACACAGCAGGTCATTCAGGAGGCCACACCGTTACCGATCTTCTATTTCAGGAGAGCAGATAACGTGATCAAAAGCGTCAGTGGAGACATTTGCAGAGAAGGTGAGAAGAAATCATGGCAGCTGGTTCTGGAGTCCATTCGGGTCCCACTTCAGTGCAGCGTCCCGTGGTCCTCGTCCCTCTCCAGCACGCTGCCCTCCGCTGGGTCTGTGAAAGCAAGTGCTTCCCACAGTTGATTGAAGGAGCCTCTGATGCCGATGGCTCCTGACGCGTCCCAGGACAGAGGTGTCGGCTGGTGCGTGGGCCTCCTCTAAGTGAGACCTGAGGATAAACTGATGGATAAGGTGAGAGGTCATGGGGCTATCAAACGTTCACCCAAGAGGTCAAAACGCACATTTCTCAGTGACGCGAACACCAAGAGCACTGGACAGGCCACCTCACTGCTGGAACGTGTGACGGTGTTGTCATTGCTGAGTGGAGGGCTCAGGTGCTGTGCCAGGTCCTGACCTCCTGCCTGAAGGCAGCTGGCGTCCACTCTGCCCAGGTCACTCATGGAAGGCGGCTCAGGGTCGACCAGATGAAAGCAACACTTGAGTTTATCCAGTAGCTTTCCGGCTCAGCTCCCAGGGGTTTTCAGAATCCACAGAGTTCCCAGCTAGAGTTCTTAGCATGCAGCTCCTGTGGCTGAGAACAGAGGGTCGTTCCCTCCCACCCTCCCCGCACACGCACACTCACGCTCAGTGCCTGTGGAAAACATCTGAGTACACGTGAAATGTCAATATCTCTGGGTGGGTAGATTTGAGCAGGTATGGAATCTTTATTGTTCAGATTTATACTTTATGACTATTTTGTAATTAAAGGATAGTATAACTTTTCAGTTTCAAAAACCCATACGAATTATAATCCTAACATATGCTGATACATTGTTTGACAATTATGATACGGTTTGACAATGGTTTTTCCTGCCTTCAAGAATCTCTGTAAAGACCCGGAAGGGCAGAGAGCTTGCTCCTTCCAGGGCATGACTGAGTGGGCCATCTGTGGGTACACAGCACCCAGGGAGTTGCCATGGAGATGAATGCTTAAACCCCCTCAGGTGGCCAAGGGGGCAAACAGCAAAGAGTGCAAAATCTCAGGACCCCTTCACCTGCTTAAAAATTATCAAAAAACCACCAAAGAGGTGTTATTTGTATAAGTTCTACCTATTGGCATATTCATTGTAGAAATTAAAACTGAAGACTTTAAAAAAATCTTTAATTTATTTAAACAAGAAATGAAAATGCATTACCTGTTCACACAGTATAGCTTCTCTCTCTCTCTCTCTCTCTCTCTCTCTCTCTCACACACACAAACACACACACACACACACACACACACACACACCATGGGAAGAGGCGCTCTGTTTTGCATTTCGGTGACTGGCTGTGACATGCAGCTTCACAGACAATAGTGGGACCCCCTCCCCTCTTGCCGGCCCAGGGGTGCCGCACAGCATCCTGGCTGATGTCTATCAAGACAGTTTGGCTTTGTGTGACATATAGTTAGAAAAGGAAGGAGCTGTTAGTAACTCTTCAACATGATGTGAGTATTCCTTAATGTCCCAACAAATATCAACAAGTGAGAGTTTTTAAAGTTTAGTGTCATTGTGAAATCTGTCACCATACACATAGACTTTAAAAACTTGAAACTAGCCTTTTTCTCAGGGAAGTTTTCTAAAAGGTGACTAACTTTCGCTCTAAGAAATGTAATATTATAATCATAACAAAACAGTTTCAAACGCATTCTGAAGGGTATTTTAATAGTTTGATTTCCTAAAACACTCAAGAATTGCTTGAATCTTTGAGCTCATTCTTCCTCCTCCTCCTTCTTTTCTCTCTCTCTCTCTCTCTCTCTCTCTCTTTCTTTCTTTCTGTACTGGACATTGAACTCAATGCCCCACTACTGACAGGAGCTGTGTGTGAGAAGTGCTGTAGCCCCAGCCCTTTTTATCTTTATTTTGACACAGGGTTTTGCTGAATTGCTGAGGCTGGCCTGGAACTTGCGATCCTCCTGCTCCTTGGGCCGCTAGGGTGACAGCGTGCCCAGTGCCTGGCATGGTGTCTCAGATAGCTCTAAGGATGACCGTGGCAGTAACAGTGCATGTGGATGAGGCAGACAGCAGCTCAGGAGGCAAGGCCTGTGTGGCACTGAGCTGGTGTCCTATGCGCTAGACTTCCCTGCAAGTATGAAAGAAAACAATTTCTAAACAAAGCCTTTGCATTACCTGAGAACCAAAGCACTGATTTCTCACAGTGCTTGTCTCAGTAGTCGATGCTCATGCTGTGATCGGAAGCCCAACCGCTTTCCTCTCATGATGCCACGTCACCATGGAGACTGACTTGAAGAGTCCCATGGTTGCCTTGGGTAATGCCTGAAAGTGCTCGTCTCGCAGTCAATGCTCTTCTCTGCGGTTTCTGCTTTGTCTCAAGTCTTTAAGGTGAGCCCTTGGACAGGGTGTGTCCTGCCCACTGCTCCTGTCCTCCTTTTACCCAGCTCCTCTCCGTGTGGTTCCTCAAGGGCAGCGGGACCTCAGGAGACGGGCACGAGCCCCACCTAGCGACTTCACTCACGACCACACCAGGTAGAAACAGCCACGTGCTTGTCCACAGGTGTGTCCCATCTGGGCACACTTCTAGAAACTGCAGGTGACCTCGAGTGTCCTGGGGGACACAGGGAGGGGCGTGTGGAGTCGCAGGGCCCGCGAGGGCAGAGCCCTGGGGGTTGTGGGCGTGTCCACTGGCTGGACCTCAGTGCTGGTTGCAGCAGGCCCGAGACACAGGCCTAGACCATGTGGCCCATGGAACTGTTCAGATGGCCCTGTCTTGTCCTCAAAAGCACGTTTTTAAAACTGTCCCTGGAGTTTCTTCATTTGTTGGGATTATGAAATTGTAGAGTCATGGGTCTCTGTTTTGTTCCAACTATATGCTTTACAGACTAGACAGATTCTAGCAGGGCCAGATATGTGCTACGGATCAGTAAGTATTTAACTAAAGAGTAAGTTGTTTGAGATTTAATCCTTTGCTTAGTGATAGTCTTATGTGTTTATAGTAATTTACAATCTTAGATTAAAATGAGATGAAAGATGCCTCTTCTACTTTACCCAGAAGGGACATGGCTGAATTCATCTGACAGCCTGACTCTGGGCGTGTGGGTGGCCATACCTGCTCCATGCCTGTAAGGGACCTCAGGCCACCACCAGCTGTGGACGTCCTGGTCATTGATGAAGTCCTCCGACAAGCTTTCTTTCACTTAATTGAGTTTTATGAACTGTGCCATTTTCTACAAGGGTGATTGAGGCATTATGTTAATATTTGTAGTGTTTTGGTAGTTTAGTATCATTTGTGGCTTTTCTTCTATAAAAAACAATATACCAGAGATTGCAGAAACTTGATCTCTCATTGACTTTGGGGTTGATTTCATCACCATCCAGTATTATTCTGCCACACGGAAGTGCTCTTGTGTGCAGTGCAGGGGATGGAGCCGGCCTGCACGTGCTGGGCCAGCCCTCAGCTGCCCAGCCACCCCCGCCCTGTCCCCTTACATGTAGTGGTGGATGTCAATTCCACTTCAGAACCCTCCAACTGTTGGTAAATTAGCTACTGATGTAGCTACTATAAAATGTAAACTAGGTTCTAGCCTTTTGGTCCTGCGTTTGTGATGAGCATCTCTGTTTAGCTGTAGCCATCACTGTGAGAAGGTGGTGGTGTGGTGGGATGTGAGATGTCCTGCACAACGCAGAGAGTCAATGCAGGAAGGTTCAGAGGAGAAACAGTTGGGTTACAAGAGTCTTAACCTGATCATGGCTGAATCCCCTGATGGGATGAACTGAGTGGTAACCAAAGGTGGCTAGGGCGTGGCTGGAGGTGGTGGGTGTTGGGGGCGTGGCTGGAGGAGGTGGGCATTGGGGGCGTGGCTGGAGGAAGTGGGCGTTGGGGGCGTGGCTGGAGGAGGTGGGCGTTGGGGGCGTGGCCTTGGGACTTACATTTTGCATCTGGCTAATAGAGTGTATCTCTGCTTCCTGATCATCATGTGAACCGCTTCCCTCACCACACTCCTCCAACATGACGTCCTGCTTTACCTGAGGAATAGAGCTGGCTGTCTATGGACTGAGATCTCCAAACCGTGAGCCTCTAAATAAACTTCTCCTCCTCTGCAGCTGTTCTAGTTAGGTATTTATTCACAGCAGTGAAAAAGCTGACTAAGACAGATCTGAAAACTGCCCAATGTTTCAGGTGAAGCAGGGAATATTTGCCACGGTGTGTAAATAGAGCTGGACCAACAGGGTGGACTCTCAGGGTTCAGAGTCAGCGAGAGGGTGTGGGGCTTTCTCCTGGAGTCCTGTCCCCTGATGTCTGACAGACGGCTGCCCTAGCAGCCTTGGGAAGTGTGATAATTAGCTTTTCATCACTGCAACAAAATACCTGAGCAAAATGACTTAGAAGGAAGAAAGAGCCGGACATGGTGATGCACACCTGTCATCCGAGCAGCTTGGGAGGCTGAGGCAGGAGGATCACAACTTTGAGGCCAGTCTCAGCAATTTAGTGAGGCTCTAATCAACTTAGTGAGACTGTCTCAAAATAAAAAGTAAAAAAATAGCTGTGGATGAGTCTCAGTGGCAAAGCACCCCTGGGTTTAGTTCCCAACAGTTCCCTACCAAAAATGAAGACTTACTTTATTTATTGTTTAGAGGTAAAAGTGTGTGGTTGCTTGGCCCTGTTGTCCTGGGCCCCTGTCAAGGCAGAACATCAGGACAACAGGTTTGTGGTGGGGCATCTGCTTACCTCGTGGTGACCTGAAAGCAGGCGCCTTCAAGGCCCTTCTCCAACTACCTATTTCCCCCAACTAGGCCCGTCCCCCTGAGATTCCACAACTTCCTAAGAGTCCCACAGGTAGTGGATCCTTTGTGAATCCTCATAATGCATTTTGAGGTCAGGGACGTTATGGTCCAGTCACCTGCCCACGGCCCACCTCTTAACATGGCTGCATTGGGTTGCAAGCCTTCAAGCTTTTGGTGTGTTTGTGATGCAAAGCATGACCTCCTGTCCCCAGCCCCCATCACCTGGTGTCCATCGCACAGTGTGAGCCCCATTTGGTCCATCTCATGGCTCCCATAGTCAACAGGCTCCACGTGGCTCTAACAGCAAGTCCAAGTTTCCCCTCTGACCCCAGGCGGGCTCTTTGATGTGAGCCACTGGGGAAATCAGAAAATGAATCGGACACTCCCAGATACAGTGCAGGAGACCAGGAAAACAGTGAGGAGGAGCTGGGCCAAGAAAGGCCAGAACCCACCCTAGTGGGCGCCACTTCCCTGCTGGGTTCTGGTTCTGGGTCATGTTTGGTCTCCGAGACACAGTGGCATGATATGAGCCCCACAGGACCAAACCTTCAGCACCTGAGCTATCGGGGCCCTTTAAGGTCCAAACCACCATGGGGGCATGTGGACATTGCTTGGGATGTGGGTTCAGTGCAGGCCTGGGGTCAGAGGGTCCTCAATTCAGAGCCATTCTCCTCCTCCTCCTCCCCTCTATGCCACAGTGGACGTGAACCTGAACTCTGCCAGCCGCAGGTCCATGCTCATTCAACGGTCTTTACTGAGCACCTACTGTGTGTGTCTTTGTGCCAACCACCAAGCACCCAGAAGCCAGTGAGATACAGTGAACCTCCCATGCCAAAAAGGGAGTGGCGGTTTCAGCCTCAAGGCCAGGGACTGGCTCACTGGGACACATGGGCAGCGTGTGCCGCGTGGTGGCCCTCAGTTAGCACCCACGTCCTGCTTTCCTGTCTCCGGCCACACCACAGTCTTGAGTCAACTGTGAGGTGCCGAGGAGGGTCCGAGGAAGCCCATGTTGGCCTCAGCAGGAAATGCTAGTCCTGGCTTGCAGAGTGCCCCTCTGGGCTCTCCTGCGTGCTTTCTTCTCTACCCTCGAGTTCAGACGAGGTTCTGGGGCTTTGTGGTGTTCATGGCCGTCTTCTCCTTCTTCAGCTTCTTGATTTTCTGTGGTACGTCCTGACGTTCCCTCAGGGCTACCTTCCAGTTCACGAGTGCTGTCTCCAGCTGTGTCGCGTCTGCTCTGTGACCAGGCATTCCAGGTCCCTGCCACTCTTGGGGGCTCTGTGTGTGTTTCTCCTGATTCTGGAGGACAAGTGGCGCTTTCCTTACACAGGAAGTAGAAAGACCTCCCAGGACTCAGAGCCGTCAAACTCAAGACGAGCAAAACACCGTCTGGGAAGTGTCCAGAGCAGTCCTCTGGAGAGCCCCGAGAAGACGGGCCAAAGTGATTTGGGGGCAGGGAGCCTGCTGAGGACTCAGTGGGGAAGGGGCTGAATGACCCGACACATTGGGTCAGCTATCTGGACGGCTGTCGGCTGCAACCCCACTTTAGTAGTCGCCTGGGAGGTGGGGAGCCCAGCACGTGTGAGTCTGGTCCAGGGCAGTGCTCTGGGGGTGAGGACCGTGCATCCAGGGAGGGAGGCAGGCACTCACAGGGGTCTCGACCTCCCTGAGCCTCAGTTTCCTTATCTGCAGAGTGGACACCAGAGCTGCCGGCGCCCAGTGTGACCTTGGTCAGACCCATACCTGGCTCTCCTTTGCTCCTGCTGCAGGACGGGGTCGCACACCCAGGCCTGCCTGTCCCTCCATCCCTCTGAGCTCACTCATCATGCCCACGACCTGGGGCCTTGCAACTCCTCTGCCTGGCCCTGTTCCCCCAGATCCGGCCAGGGCTGGGTGGTCTCCCTCAGGGGGCTCCTGTAGCCTGTCCTCCGGGTCCTGGTCCTCCTGTGCTTCCAGGGAGTGTTTCATGGGCTTTCCTGACAGGACGTCCTGACAAGGGAGGGCACCGGAGCCATCTCTTGTGTGTTCCTAGAGGTCTCCTGGATGCTTGGCCTCATTCCTGCCATTTCCTCCTTTGCTATTTGTTGGTTTTCCCTTTCATTTGGGTTAGGCCACAGCTATTCCTTGGGGTTCCTTGGGGTTCCAATTAACATGACCAAGTGATGTGAGCCCAGAGCAGCGTCACGCCCATGGGGTCCTAGCATGCCCCCTACAGCTCCAGGGCATCCCCTTCAGTCACCTGTGTCACAGAGCTGCAGAGCATGCATCCTGGGCTCAATAACCTGCGCTAAGCCCTGGAGGAGATTTTTTTCATACAGTATTCTCTTTAGTCACAGGGAAGACAAAAGCAGCACACTGTTGACAACTGTCATGAATTTGTGTTCACCAGAGCTCTTTCTGTCCTCCTCCAGCTCTGAGTGCCCACTTAATGTCCTATGGATGAATCAAAAGGACTCCCCTGACGCAGGGCACATCTAGTGACCAAGTCCTGCACCTGGGGCTTGAGGGCTTTCCTCCAACAGTCCTGTTGGAAGTTCAGCACGAGGCAGCACTGTGGAGAAGAGGGCCTTCAGGAGGGGGTTGGGCCCCGAGGCTCTGCATACAGAGGGACCAGGCCCCTTGGAAAAGGCCCTGCTGTGATCCGAGAATCACAACCGCACATGCACAGGTGTGTGCCAATTAACCAGGCATGTCCACAGTCACATCCACAGTCCCATACTGGAGAGGCAGAGGCCGGGGGATTGAGAGACTGAGGCCAGTCTGAGGAACTCCCCGAGACCCTGGTCTAAGGGTCAGGGTGCAGCGAGTGAGAGAGCGCCCAGCTAGCACAGAGGAGGCCCTGGTGTTGACAGCCAGGCCCCAGGAAAGGGGAGGAGGGCACTAAACAGACCAGGAGGGAGGGCAGAGGGGGACGAAGAGCCAGGCATGAAGGGAAGGAGGGAGAGGGAGGAAGGGGGAGGACCGTCCTGGGACCCTCCCTCCATGTGAAGAAATACCAATGGCCCCATGGAAGGTGGACCAAGGGCGAGCTCTGGGCACCTCTCCTGACACGTGAACGTGGACTGGGCCGAGTCAAGAGGCCACGGAAGTGTGAGAACCCACTACCTGTCGTTAAGATCCACACAGTCTAAGGGACTTAGAAAGGCAGCACCAAGGGACCAGGGCAGACCAACCCACAGACACCTGGCCTCTGGTGCCTGACACGGGGACGCCTCAGGTCCCCCGGGGAGAGCGGTCAGTCTGTGAGGCTCCAAAGGAGCCAGCCCAGGCTCTGTGGACAGAGCAGCGGGAAGGGACCGGGGCATCAGGGACGCCTCCGTCTCTCTGCACCCCAGGAAGGGCACCTGCTGGCCCTAGGGTTCTTGGCTGGCAGGTTCAGCCTTCATCCCTGGAAGGCGACCCACCCTCTCTCTCTCCTGTGGGCTGCAGGCAGGGTTCTGGCGAGTGACCTGATAGGACCTTGTGGGGCGCCTGCCCTGCCCCCCACACCCCAGAAAGGTCGGGAACGTGGTCCTGGGACTCAGGGGGCAGAGCGACCCGCACCAGCGTCCTGGCGTGAGGGGACTGTTACCACTCTCTGGACACCAGTCGGTCTGAGTTGGAGGAGACGGGCGCTGAATGGCTCCAGAGGACCTGGGGTGGGGTCTTCACGGGGCGAAAGCCACGACAGAGTTGTGTACTGGCGAGGCACGGGCCCCGAGGCCTGGTCCAGCTCCTCCTTTCTCAGCAAGGAGAGGTCGGGGTCCCGAACACACGGGAGCACCCAGGTTCCACAGACCCTCCTTGTTCTGACCAGGAAGGTGGCCAAGGTCCCGGAGGCCCGAGTGGGAGATGCCACCGTGGGCCACCCCCCCGGGTGTGAGTGGGCCACTCCTGGCTGTGACCTCACAGGGGCCAGCATTGTGAGGCCCTTGAGCCAGCGGGGATATAAGGCCGGGACGAGGCTGGGACCTTGTCCACAAGCACAGGAAGCTCTAGGCAGTGACCTGTGGGACTCCCATAGTTAGCGCGTTTGGTGGTTGGTGGTTTGGTGGTTCTGGTTGCGGTCTCGGGTTGGTTCTTTGATTTGGGGCTTTCTGTTGGGCTTTGTTGTGTTAGTTTTGCTTGTGTTCTTTGCTTTGTTTGTTGTGTTTGTTTTTAGCTAGCGGGCTTAGTGGGCGTGGGGCGGAGGATGTCTAGAGAGAGCAGTGAGCGTAGTGTGGTGCGGAGGGTGTGTCGGGACCTCGCGGCCAGCTCCTCCTTGGAGGAAGCCCTCACGGGCCGCTATGAGCCCCTGGGGGTCGTCGGGCAGGGCAGCTTTGCCAAGGTCTTCCTGGCCCGACACATCCTGACGGGGACGAAGGTGGCCGTGAAAGTCCTGCGGAAGGGGGCGGGGGCCACCTTGTCCTGGGTCTTGTCGGAGCTGGACATCATGAAGGGCTTGGAGCACCCGCACGTGGTGCAGCTGCTGGAGATCGTGGAGACCCCCGGCACTGCCTACGTGGTGATGGAGGACATGGCTGGGGGCCAGCTGGGCCAGCACATCCCGGAGGTCGTGGGCCTGTGGGAGGACGAGGCCCGCATGCTGTTCGGGCAGGTGGCCAGCGCCGTGGGCTACTGCCACGCGCAGGGCATCGCGCACCGGGACGTGAAGGCGGACAACGTGCTGCTGGATGCCGCGGGCCGCGCCAAGCTGTGCGACTTCGGCCTGGCCTGCAGGTTCAGGGCCGGAGAGAAGCTGGGCCTGCTCTGCGGCACCGTGGCCTACTGGGCCCCGGAGCTGCACCGGCGAGAGCCCTACGACGGCCCCGCGGTGGACGTCTGGAGCCTGGGTGTCCTCCTGATCCTCATGCTCACGGGCAGCGTCCCGTTCACCGGGGCCAGCTATGAGCAGGCCAAGGAGCAGGTGCTGCAGGCCAGGTACCACCTCCCGTTCCACCTGTCCGACGAGGCGCAGAGCCTGGTGTCCTGGATGCTGACCCTGGAGCCCTCGCACAGGCCCACGCTCCAGCAGATCCTGGGGCACCCGTGGCTGAGCCAGGATGGGGAACGCTGCCCGAGTCCTCCCGCCGAGCTGCTCCCCAAGCGCCCGGACACCTCCATCCTGCTGGCCATGCTGGACCTGGGCTACGGGCTGCAGGAGACCTGGGTGTCGGTGGCGACGCGCCAGTTCAACCAGGCCATGGCCACCTACCTCCTGCTGGGCCACCAGAAAACCCGGGGGGCGGGCTGCCAGGTGCGGCTGCAGGTACCTGGGCGGCCACAGGTGGGGCCTTGCCCGTCCCTGTCCATCCCCTCCAGCTTGACTCTGGGCCCAAGGTGGGGCGTCAGCAGGCCGGCCATGCGCTCCTGGCCCCTCTCGGCCTGTGAGCAGCAGCAGCAGCAGCCTGAGGAGCTCAAGCCTTCAGGGCAGGTGGGCAGCAGGAGAGCCAGCCTGCCCGCCATCATGCTGTGCAGCCTGTCGGCCATCGTCCCTGCTCCCGGCCCCACGGCCCCTCTGCCCGGGTCCTCCCAGGCCCTGGCACCGGATCCAAGCTCCTCTTCCACCGCGCAACCCCCTGCTGGCTCCAGGACCCCTGGCCTGACCCGTGACACCGCCAGGGGATGGAGGGAAGTGGTCCGGAGGATGGCCACCTGTCTGGCGAGGCTGTGCTGCTGCATGCAGGCCCCCAGGACTGGCTCCGGACGCTCCAACAGAGTGGCTCCCGCAGCTGGAGGGCCCGCGCCACCACCAGCACCAGCACCCAGGGACCCCCCGGGACCTGCCCCCACCAGAGGTCAGGCCCTCAGAAGATTCTTCAAAAACAGAGTGGCTCCCTGGCCAGCGCCCAGCTGAGACGCCCACGGAGCCAAGTAGGTGGAGCGGTGCTGCCTTGGGTCTCACGTGTGCCTTGATGAGTGTCATCTCCAAAGGATGAATGGACACCCTCTGCCCTTGGGGGGTGCCACCAGGGTTAGGTCCACCTGGGCACCACAGGGTGGGCGACTCTGACTCCTAGCCCCTCTCATTGTCCACAGACAGGTGGCCCGGGTTCTACCTCAGGAGGGCCAGCTGCTGGAGCGAGAAGTGCAACCTGCCCTGGCCGCCGCCTCCCGGACCCCTCAGGCAGGAGGACACCCGAAGACACCCGGACACCAGTGGGCCCCTGCGCCCCACCCGGATCCCACCTCAGGGACTTCTCCTTGGACACGTGCCCCGCCCTGCTCTCCTCTGCTCTCTCTCCCACCCTCTGGGGCAGAGATGCTTCCCAATAAGCTCTTCATCCATTCGCGTGTCCCACGGATGTTGGAATAAATTGGGTGCTCCGTGGGGATCAGCTGTTGCGTTCCTTGGCCGCCTCCTGGCAACAGTGGGAGAGTGGGTGGTGGTGTCACAGTGGGGATGGTGTGAGGGAGCAGTGACAGGGAGCCCTCCGGAGGTCCCCAAGGGCAACACGTGACCCAGAGTGGTCCCAGGGGAGGAGGCTGGGTGGGGGGCAGAAAGGCAGACCTTGTGCCTGGCCTGACACTGATGGTGCCCGGTCACCACTTTCAGAAGGGAACCCTGGACAGAGGAGCCACAAGCCCAAGCCCATCCTGGGGGGACACCCAGAGTGGCACGAGGAGGCACCGTGTCGCAGGCCCCGGGGGCAGTCAGGGTAGAGCTGTGGGTGCCTCCCCCAGAGTGGCTTGGGGGCTGCCCTTGCTCCGTCCTCTGAATGTCCCTGCCAGGGGCTCGGTCTTGCCCTGGTGAAGCTTTAACCTCTCTAGGCCTTCGGCTGCGCGGGACCGTCCCTGTGAGCGTCCTGACCCAGGGATGGGCCCTTCAGCCTGCCACCCTGAGCTCCCCAGGGCTGCTGAGCAGGGAGCAGGACCACCTATGGGTGGGGGAGCTGGGGCGCAGGTGTGGGCAGGGGAGGGTGTGTGGCCAGAGCCCCCAGCCCGCAGGAGTGCATGGCTGGCTGGGAGGAGCCGTTTTCCGGGTCTAGTGTTTGGAGTGAACCTTTCAATTCCCATCCCTTCGAATGGGGGTTTGGGCTCTGCCCCCCTTTCTTTGTGATCTCCGCTGGGTTTCCATTTGACGTGGGTCAGAGATCCCAGTCTGAAGTGAATGGAGGGCAGCCTCACTTCCTTCCTGTACTAGATGCAGACCCCACCCCGTCCCCCTGGGTCTCTGATGTCACAGAGCCACCCGTGTGTTCCTGGTGGGTTTGGTACCACAGACCCTCCACTGAGTGTTTTCTTCTGAATTGGTCCCTTCCCTGTGGACAAGAAAAGTGAGGCCACCTTTTGTACTTGCCAGGAACTGGCCTTTCCAGAAACCCCTGTGTCTTCACCCATCTCTGAGTCCCTGCCTAAGGTCGTTCAGTCCACCACCAGGGACTCCTGTCCTGAAGGGCAGGTGCAGGGGAGACCGAGTCCTTTGCCTTTGGTTTCCCAGGGCCATGGTTTGAGGAGTGTGTTTCTCCAAAAGTGCTGCTGAAACTCCCCTCCCTTTGAGGGTGTGGTGTTGTGGTCCTTCAGGAGGGTGAGGCCCTGGGGCCCTGGCTCCCCACGGGGATGTGGGCCTCAGGGCTGGACCTCCTCTGGCCAGCAACTAGGCCCTGGTTTTACCCTCTGCACCACACATGGTCGCGTTTGGTCTCAGGTGTGCTCATGCACACACACACACACAGAAACACACACACACAGAAACACACAGAGATAGACACAGACATGTCATGTGGGCAAGGTGGTGACTGCTTTTGTACTTGTGGGTTGGGGAGGCCGAGCAGGGGCATTGGCAATTCAAGACCTGCCCAGGCAAGTGTGTGAGATCCTTCATCAAAGACACTAGAAAGGGCTGGGATAGTGGCTCAGGAGTTGAGCGCTGGCCTCACATGCGTGACCTTGGGGTCTCCATGACTATGACCAAGGAGGAAAGAAGGGAGGAGAGCAGGGAAAGGGACTGAAGGAGCTCAGTCCTCGGCCTTTCAGCCATGTGGTGTGGGACACGGCAACAAGGTCCCTCGCTGGAAGGAGAGAGCGAGACCTCCCTGGACACCCGGCCTCCTGGTGCCTGACACGTGGATGCCTCAGGTCCCAGAGGGGGGAGCGGTCAGTCTGTGAGGTTCCAAAACAGCCAGCCCAGGCTCTATGGACAGAGCAGTGGGAAGGGCCCCAGGCATCAGGGACGCCTCTGTCTCTCTGCACCCCCGGAAGGGCACCTACTGGCCCTAGGGTTCTTGGCTGGCAGGTTCGGCCTTCATCCCTGGAAGATGACTCACACTCACTCCTGTGGGCTGCAGGCAGGGTTCTAACAAGTGACCTGATAGGACCCTGTGGGACAATGATGAGGCAGGCGCCTGACCTGGCCCCCACACCCCACAGAGGTCGGGAATGTGGCCCTGGATCTCAGGGGGCAGAGCGACCCGCACCAGCGTCCTGGCGTGAGGGGACTGCTACCACTCTCTGGACACCAGTCTGTCCGAGTTGGAGGAGACGGGCGCTGAATGGCTCCAGAGGACCTGGGGTGGGGTCTTCACGGGGCGAAAGCCACGACAGAGTTGTGTACTGGCGAGGCACGGGCCCCGAGGCCTGGTCCAGCTCCTCCTTTCTCAGCAAGGAGAGGTCGGGGTCCCGAACACACGGGAGCACCCAGGTTCCACAGACCCTCCTTGTTCTGACCAGGAAGGTGGCCAAGGTCCCGGAGGCCCGAGTGGGAGATGCCACCGTGGGCCACCCCCCGGGTGTGAGTGGGCCACTCCTGGCTGTGACCTCACAGGGGCCAGCATTGTGAGGCCCTTGAGCCAGCGGGGATATAAGGCCGGGACGAGGCTGGGACCTTGTCCACAAGCACAGGAAGCTCTAGGCAGTGACCTGTGGGACTCCCATAGTTAGCGCGTTTGGTGGTTGGTGGTTTGGTGGTTCTGGTTGCGGTCTCGGGTTGGTTCTTTGATTTGGGGCTTTCTGTTGGGCTTTGTTGTGTTAGTTTTGCTTGTGTTCTTTGCTTTGTTTGTTGTGTTTGTTTTTAGCTAGCGGGCTTAGTGGGCGTGGGGCGGAGGATGTCTAGAGAGAGCAGTGAGCGTAGTGTGGTGCGGAGGGTGTGTCGGGACCTCGCGGCCAGCTCCTCCTTGGAGGAAGCCCTCACGGGCCGCTATGAGCCCCTGGGGGTCGTCGGGCAGGGCAGCTTTGCCAAGGTCTTCCTGGCCCGACACATCCTGACGGGGACGAAGGTGGCCGTGAAAGTCCTGCGGAAGGGGGCGGGGGCCACCTTGTCCTGGGTCTTGTCGGAGCTGGACATCATGAAGGGCTTGGAGCACCCGCACGTGGTGCAGCTGCTGGAGATCGTGGAGACCCCCGGCACTGCCTACGTGGTGATGGAGGACATGGCTGGGGGCCAGCTGGGCCAGCACATCCCGGAGGTCGTGGGCCTGTGGGAGGACGAGGCCCGCATGCTGTTCGGGCAGGTGGCCAGCGCCGTGGGCTACTGCCACGCGCAGGGCATCGCGCACCGGGACGTGAAGGCGGACAACGTGCTGCTGGATGCCGCGGGCCGCGCCAAGCTGTGCGACTTCGGCCTGGCCTGCAGGTTCAGGGCCGGAGAGAAGCTGGGCCTGCTCTGCGGCACCGTGGCCTACTGGGCCCCGGAGCTGCACCGGCGAGAGCCCTACGACGGCCCCGCGGTGGACGTCTGGAGCCTGGGTGTCCTCCTGATCCTCATGCTCACGGGCAGCGTCCCGTTCACCGGGGCCAGCTATGAGCAGGCCAAGGAGCAGGTGCTGCAGGCCAGGTACCACCTCCCGTTCCACCTGTCCGACGAGGCGCAGAGCCTGGTGTCCTGGATGCTGACCCTGGAGCCCTCGCACAGGCCCACGCTCCAGCAGATCCTGGGGCACCCGTGGCTGAGCCAGGATGGGGAACGCTGCCCGAGTCCTCCCGCCGAGCTGCTCCCCAAGCGCCCGGACACCTCCATCCTGCTGGCCATGCTGGACCTGGGCTACGGGCTGCAGGAGACCTGGGTGTCGGTGGCGACGCGCCAGTTCAACCAGGCCATGGCCACCTACCTCCTGCTGGGCCACCAGAAAACCCGGGGGGCGGGCTGCCAGGTGCGGCTGCAGGTACCTGGGCGGCCACAGGTGGGGCCTTGCCCGTCCCTGTCCATCCCCTCCAGCTTGACTCTGGGCCCAAGGTGGGGCGTCAGCAGGCCGGCCATGCGCTCCTGGCCCCTCTCGGCCTGTGAGCAGCAGCAGCAGCAGCAGCAGCCTGAGGAGCTCAAGCCTTCAGGGCAGGTGGGCAGCAGGAGAGCCAGCCTGCCCGCCATCATGCTGTGCAGCCTGTCGGCCATCGTCCCTGCTCCCGGCCCCACGGCCCCTCTGCCCGGGTCCTCCCAGGCCCTGGCACCGGATCCAAGCTCCTCTTCCACCGCGCAACCCCCTGCTGGCTCCAGGACCCCTGGCCTGACCCGTGACACCGCCAGGGGATGGAGGGAAGTGGTCCGGAGGATGGCCACCTGTCTGGCGAGGCTGTGCTGCTGCATGCAGGCCCCCAGGACTGGCTCCGGACGCTCCAACAGAGTGGCTCCCGCAGCTGGAGGGCCCGCGCCACCACCAGCACCAGCACCCAGGGACCCCCCGGGACCTGCCCCCACCAGAGGTCAGGCCCTCAGAAGATTCTTCAAAAACAGAGTGGCTCCCTGGCCAGCGCCCAGCTGAGACGCCCACGGAGCCAAGTAGGTGGAGCGGTGCTGCCTTGGGTCTCACGTGTGCCTTGATGAGTGTCATCTCCAAAGGATGAATGGACACCCTCTGCCCTTGGGGGGTGCCACCAGGGTTAGGTCCACCTGGGCACCACAGGGTGGGCGACTCTGACTCCTAGCCCCTCTCATTGTCCACAGACAGGTGGCCCGGGTTCTACCTCAGGAGGGCCAGCTGCTGGAGCGAGAAGTGCAACCTGCCCTGGCCGCCGCCTCCCGGACCCCTCAGGCAGGAGGACACCCGAAGACACCCGGACACCAGTGGGCCCCTGCGCCCCACCCGGATCCCACCTCAGGGACTTCTCCTTGGACACGTGCCCCGCCCTGCTCTCCTCTGCTCTCTCTCCCACCCTCTGGGGCAGAGATGCTTCCCAATAAGCTCCTCATCCATTTGCGTGTCCCACGGATCTTGGAATAAATTGGGTGCTCCGTGGGGATCAGCTGTTGTGTTCCTTGGCCGCCTCCTGGCAACAGTGGGAGAGTGGGTGGTGGTTTCACAGTGGGGAAGGTGTGAGGGAGCAGTCACAGGGAGCCCTCCGGAGGTCCCCAAGGGCAACACGTGACCCAGAGTGGTCCCAGGGGAGGAGGCTGGGTGGGGGGCAGAAAGGCAGACCTTGTGCCTGACCTGACACTGATGGTGTCCGGTCACCACTTTCAGAAGGGAACCCTGGACAGAGGAGCCACAAGCCCAAGCCCATCCTGGGGGGACACCCAGAGTGGCACGAGGAGGCACCGTGTCACAGGCCCCGGGGGCAGTCAGGGTAGAGCTGTGGGTGCCTCCCCCAGAGTGGCTTGGGGGCTGCCGCTTGGTCCCTCCTCTGAATGTCCCTGCCAGGGGCTGGCTCTTGCCCTGGTGAAGCTTTAACCTCTCTAGGCCTTCGGCTGCGCGGGACTGTCCCTGGGAGCGTCCTGACCCAGGGATGGGCCCTTCAGCCTGCCACCCTGAGCTCCCCAGGGCTGCTGAGCAGGGAGCAGGACCACCTATAGGTGGGGGAGCTGGGGCGCAGGTGTGGGCAGGGGAGGGTGTGTGGCCAGAGCCCCCAGCCCCCAGGAGTGCAGGGCTGGCTGGGAGGAGCCGTTTTCCGGGTCTAGTGTTTGGAGTGAACCTTTCAATTCCCATCCCTTCGACTCGGGGTGTGGGCTCTGTCCCCCTTTCTTTGTGATCTCCGCGGGGTTTCCATTTGACGTGGGTCAGAGATCCCAGTCTGAAGTGAATGGAGGGCAGCCTCACTTCCTTCCTGTACTAGATGCGGACCCTCCCCCCCCTCCCCCTGGGTCTCTGATGTCACAGAGCCACCCGTGTGTTCCTGGTGGGTTTGGTACCACAGACCCTCCACTGAGTCTTCTGAATAGGTCCCTTCCCCGTGGACAAGAAACGTGAGGCCAGCTTTTGTACTTGCCAGGAACAGACCTTTCCAGAGACCCCTGTGTCTTCACGCATCTCTGAGTCCCTGCCTAAGGTCGTTTAGTCCACCACCAGGGACTCCTCTCGTGAAGGGCATGTGCAGGGGAGACCTAGTCCCTTGCCTTTGGTTTCCCAGGGCCGAGGTTGGAAGAGTGTGTTTCTCCAAAAGTGCTGCTGAAACTCCCCTCCCTTTGAGGGTGTGGTGTTGTGGTCCTTCAGGAGGGTGAGGCCCTGGGGCCCTGGCTTCCCAAGGGGATGTGCGCCTCAGGGCTGGACCTCCTCTGGCCAGCAACTAGGCCCTGGTTCTACCCTCTGCACCACACATGGTCGCGCTTGGTCTCAGGTGTGCTCATGCACACACACAGACACACACACACACACACAGAGGAACACACAGAGACAGACACAGACACAGAGACATGTCACGGTTGGCAAGGTGGTGACTGCTTTTGTACTTGTGGGTTGGGGAGGCCGAGCAGGGGCATTGCCAGTTCAAGACCTGCCTAGGCAAGTGTGTGAGATCGTTCGTCTAAGACAGTAGAAAGGGCTGGGAAAGTGGCTCAGGAGTCGAGCGCTGGCCTCACATGCGTGACCTTGGGTTCTCCATGACTATGACCAAGGAGGAAAGAATGGAAGAGAGCGGGAAAGGGATTGAAGGGGTGAGCCCAGTCCTCGGCCTTTCAGCCATGTGGTGTGGGACAGGGCAACAAGTTCCCTCGCTGGAAGGAGAGAGCGAGACCTCCCTGGACACCCGGCCTTCTGGTGCCTGAAACGTGGACGCCTCAGGTCCCAGAGGGGGGAGCGGTCAGTCTGTGAGGTTCCAAAACAGCCAGCCCAGGCTCTATGGACAGAGCAGGGGAAGGGACCCGGGCATTAGGGACGCCTCCGTCTCTCTGCACCCCAGGAAGGGCACCTGCTGGCCCTAGGGTTCTTGGCTGGCAGGTTCGGCCTTCATCCCTGGAAGGCGACCCACCCTCTCTCTCTCTTGTGGGCTGCAGGCAGGGTTCTAGCGAGTGACCTGATAGGACCTTGTGGGGCAATGATGGGCACTAGCCCTGCACTCCTGTTGACTGTTTCCCTCTGTTCAGCTGCTGTAGCTCTGTCACATCCACCTGTGACTGCCACCTGTCAGGACAGCACACACTGCACTGCTGGCTCATGTCCTTCGTCCTTGCTGTGCCTCCTGGCCCAGCCTCCCCTGATACCCCTGACACCCTGTGGGATGGAAGCCGTCGCAGGGAGGGCCAGTCACGTGTGACCATGAGCCTCCACGCTGGGCTCTGGCCTGGCTGGTTCTTAGCCGTGGTGTCACGGAGGCCCTGGCCCATGCTACCTTCCATGATTCCCAAGCACATCGCGCCCCTTATGACCCTACCTTCCAAGGTTGGGGGAAAGACGTCACGTCCAGCTATGAACACATCCCAGTCCTCAGAACCCAGCAGTCCAGGAGGCAGAGGCCAGAGGTGTCACAGTGTGCTCCCTGTGGGACCCCCACGGAGCTCCTCTTACTCCTCAGGTCCTGAACCGCGGGCAAGCGTGGTGGGCTCACCTCCTGCAGGCCAGGGGCCACCCCGGGCAGCGACGCTTGCTCTTGCTCATCCCACATCTCTGCTCCGCGTTTGGCAGTTGCTCTTGCACACAGTGGTTCCGCCAGTGCAGGCTTTGTTCAAGGGCCCCGTCTTGGTCAGCAGAAGGGGTGACGAGCTCCTGAGGGTTCACCTGGGCTTCTAAAGATGCAGCCTGCACGTGCTCACCACACTGGGGTAATGAAGAGCTTTAACAGACAGCCGTGGACACTTCTCCTGTGTGAAGGCGCCTGGTGGGTCAGTGGCCGCCCAGTGGCTGCGGTGTCTACAGCCTGGGCTCTGGCAGGGCCAGGGCGTCCTGCTCTTGGCCGCTGGCTCTTCCCCCAGTTCTGTTCCGGGTCTGCTCTGTGTTGGATTCTGGAATTCTTGTGTTCCAGCTATAGATCCACAGACGCCCCCCTCCCCAGAGCCGAGGACCGGGCTCTGGTGTGAGATCTGTCGGGCCGTCCTTGTGTGGTGTGACGCAGTTGCCTGCCTCCATGTTCTCCTAGTGACAGTGGAGGGGAACGTGGTGCAGTGTGGGCTGCTGACTGTGCCCAACCCCAAGGAGGACACTTTGCGTTCCACCCTCAGGGTCCCGGGTACCTGACAGCCTCTGGTGTCTGAGTGGGAGCTACGCTGATGGACTCTGTCTTTTGGGATGATAGACGGGATTTGGGGTTTCACTTAATGAAAACATTTAGTACTTTAAAATGATGAAACATGGCAGAAAGCATCGAATCAAACATCCGAGCAACCTAGAAACCTGCACTTCTAAACAGCGAAGCAAGAGGCTGCGTGTGCACCAGGGGTGTCCCCAGCTCCGCTCTAGGACGCCCTTGTGGGTGGTGTCCAGGTGTGACACTGGTGCTCGCGGGGGCAGTGAGCCGGCCCTCAGTCCTGCCTGGAGCCCCTCCCTGCACCCCTCCCACGCGCCCCTGCAGCGCTCAGCACCGTTTTCTCCCCCCAGGCTCTTCTCCGCTTCCCTGACCACCACACCTCCACTGTTTCCTGGCCCATCGCTGAAAGGAGGAAGCTCTTGCCAAGCCAACACGTTGTCCGTTCCCTTCCACAGGGAAGCCCTCCGGGACGTGCAGAGGTGGAGTGTCCTCTTGGTTCATCCTGTGGTGCTGGGGGTGGAGCCCGGGGCTCAGGCTGGCCAGTCCAGCCCCATTGCCTCCCTCCGGGTAGGATGCTGGGGACGTGTGAGCCCGTCCCTGTCCCTGGGCCTGCTGTCTGTCAGTGGCCCCGCTCCTCCTGATTGCCGGGTGCTGGCCGGTGCCTACCCTTGGGCTGTCGTCTCTGACTCAATCCATTTTCCTATTTGAAATAAAGGCATTTAACAAAGTTTTAATTTTAGGTGTTTATATTTACTAAAATTCATTTTCCCCTGATTTGATTTCAGGTTGCTTTTCTTGGTCTTGATTGAAGATTGATAATAATGTCACATCTTAATAGAAATAACAAAAATATGTACCAGGACCCAGTAAAAACTTAACTAACCATTTTCTTCTTTCCCAGTCTCCCATCCTCAAAATGCAGTTACAAAAGCGTGTGGCACGCGAACGAGAGCTTAGCATTGAGAAGCATCTCACGTGTAGATTCTAGACACCATCCTCCCTTCCTGTGCTTTCTGCTTGGTGGCAGGCAACGTTCTCACAGTCGGTGTGAGTCCCCACTGCTGTGGAGGCTGGGACGCTAAGGCCCAGCAGAGGTGGCATGCTCAACGCGGTGTTCGCTAGACTCAGGTTTGGGTGTGACCTTCCCAGTGTGTGAGAATTCCTGACCATGTGCCACGCCAGGGTCGACCCGGGATTTCACATCACAGTTCTGTGCAGGACTCTGTTCACATCCTCAGAATGTTTGAACCTGTTTCCGGTCTTAGTTTGTAAACTTGAAACACCAACAAAAATGTTTTCTTAAAAAAAATAGTAAGATCATCACTTCAAGGTACAAACTCTGAGAAACAAGGACATTCTTCCAATTATTTGATATCTTGGGGACGTGGGAACTAGATGAGCACAGTTCATGAAAAACCCACAGCCCGAAGACGTGTCTGCTGGAGGGCGCTGGGCCGGGCGGCTCTCCTTTTAAAGCTCTTCATCACCCCAGGTGTGGTGAGCACTTTCCGGTTGCATCGTTAGAAGCCCAGGTGAACAATGAGGACTTTCTGGGATGCGTGTAAGAACAGGGAACGCAGCCCGTGTTCCTCTGCAGCGTCTGCCAGCTCTGAAGACCTAGCGCAGTTGCTTCTTTCTTACGTTGTCCATCTCTGGTCCGATGTGCCGTTGCCGTCCAGGCACCCTGAAGCTGCAGATGGCTGGCAGCGTGGAATAGAGCTCTGGGGTCAGGTCTGGGTCCTGCACCGAAGGGAGCAGAGGGTGTGGTGAAGTCAGTCGGTCACTCAAGCCTGAGCCCAAATCATTTAAGAGGTCTGACCTGGAAAACAGATAACTCTAGGAATGCCCTGGCCGGTTTGTTTTGCTTATATTTTAATTTTACATAGGCTGTAGCATGATTTCAGATAAGAAACTCTACCCCAGGAAGTATTAAAAAGCCCTTTGAGTCATCAGAGAAAAGCAAGTAAAACATCGATGAGATCCCATTTCATTCCAGTAGAAAGGCTATTATTAAAAAAAAAAAAAAACAAGTCAAAAATCAAGAACTAATTCAAAAAGCAAACAAAGAAACAAATGTTGGAGAGGACATGGAGAAAAGTAGCTTGTGTATACCAGTGGTGAGATAATAAATGAACTAGAAACTAGACCGACCCTATGGCCCAGCTACCCCACTCCAGGGAACACGGTCAAGGGAAACGACATCGGCATACCGAAGGCCCAGTTTATTATGGCACTACTCACAGCAGCTGAGCTGTGGAGTCAGCCTGGTTGCCCACCAACAGAGGAAAGTGAAAACGTGGTGCACATGTGTGGAGGGATATCGTTCAGCCACAAGAAGAAAGCCATGATGCCATTTGCAGTGAACCAGTGAACTGGAGTCTCAGGTTAAGTGAAATCAGCCAGGTGCAGAGAGTCGAGGACCCCCCCCCTGCCCCCCGTGTGAGGAAGCCAAGCAGAGCCAGTCTGAAGGCAGCGCAGGGAGCCTCACGGTCGGGCAGGGGGTGGCGGGATTTGGTCCGCCCACGGGGCATGTGGGAAGGCATTGCAGAACCCTGTTAGTGTATACGACCCGTTCCTATTTGTCAAAAACAAAAGTTTAAAAAGCCCTTTCAATAAGTATAAAGTAAATATTCCAGGTTACTGAAAACACTGCATCATAACTTGTTTAGGGGAATTTTCCCTTATGCTGCATGAAAAATGGCAATGTGCAGATGTGTTGTGGACATAGATTGTGGGATCTTAGAATTCCAGAATTGATGATTTTTAAGAGATTTTTGTTGTTTTTGTTTTTCTTTTAGAGGGTTGATATGAGCTATACCATATCAAAAGTGCACTAAAATGTTTCTGGGAATGACCAAAAAATGGAATTTAACAGGATTTAAAATTTCCTTTCATTCCATAAATAACATTCTTTTTGAGAACTGCTTCCCAACTTCAAAGTCTCACTGGGCCACAAGTTGTCGTAGACAGTCATTGCGGGGGGGGGTTTGGAGTTGATCCTGGAGGAGGAAATCACACTCCCTGCGTTTATGCTAAAGGCTGCCATTTTGACTGATCTTCTTTCCTGGGATGAGATGGGGTGATAAATGGCTCCAGGCACTCAGGTCTTTGGTGTTTGCCTTTACTGCATTTGATGATGGTTATGTTTAAAACCCCTTTGAGCCTTCCTTCTGGAGAGGAAGCCCAATCACCTCCAATCCATGATCTAGTGTTGTGTGAACACAGAGGCACCATTTCTCCAGAACTGCCGGGAAGATTGGCTCACGCCAATAAATGGCCCCAATAATCACAGACACTTAAGAACTGGCCTAAAACTGTGTCTTACTCTTTCTGACATAGTTCTCCCACATGCTTTTCTGTTTTTTTTTTTTCTTGTTCTTTTTTTTTTTTTTTTTTTTTGAGAGAGAGAGAGAAATTTTAACATATTTTTTCTTAGTTTTCGGCAGACACAACATCTTTGTATGTGGTGCTGAGGATCAACCCACTGCCTCACACGGTCCAGGCAAGGGCTCTATCTACCACTGAGCCCCAGGCCCAGCCCCGCCTTTCTATTATTTTTAAATGTAGAACAAAGAGAATAGAATGGTCCCAGGACTAGGTCCAGGTACCCGGAGAGGTGGAGGCAGGATCCCAGGGAGTGGCCAGTGGGACTGGCTAACTGAGGTGGGCCTGGGCCTTTGATGGAATCCCAGACTTGTGGAGAGCAGCTTCTTCTTCTTCTTCTTCTTCTTCTTCTTCTTCTTCTTCTTCTTCTTCTTCTTCTTCTTCTTCTTCTAGAGAGAGAGAGAGAGAGAGAGAGAGAATTTTTTTAAATGTTTATTTTTCAGTTTCGGTGGACACGACATCTTTATTTTATTTTTATGTGGTGCTGAGGATCGAACCCAGCACCCTGCGCATGTCAGGCCAGCGCGTTACCGTTTGAGCCACTTCCCCAGCCTGAGTGCAGCATCTTCTAAACCCCCGCGCAGCAGGGCTCCCAGGGTCTGTGCCCAGAGGCTTGCCGGCCACCTGCCACACCTTTGGAGAGCTCCCAGGACTCCACCAGTGACTGAGGGCGCTCGCTCCACCCCTGCCCACTTTCCTCCAGTGGTCAGGACTGGGCCTCTCAACTGCGCCTCCTACTCCACAGCAGTGTCGTGGCTTCCCCCAGGGCTCTTCCCGGGGCATGGGCTGTGCCAGGGCTTGCTCTGTGTCTTGGCTCACTCCTCTGAGGAGCCGCCATCGCTGGCCTGCGTCTGTCTTAGGCTCCAGGCCCCAGCGTTTCCGGGATGTTCAGTGCAGAGCTGACCACTCTTCCCACAGCTGGGGAGACTCTGCCACCTTCCTGCTGGGGGACCCCAGGGGTCCTTTATCTTGTTTATTTTAAATTATCTTTTACCAAATCATGAAAGGAAGTCACCAGCACAGCCTCCGGATCAATTTTCTAATAGCTTTGTGTTGGGTTCTGTTGTGTGGCCTGGATGGGAAGACCCAAAGCGCATTGGCACTAAGCCATGGTCCTTCCCACAAGTCCTCCAAGTGGTGATCTGCTGTGACATCTCTTTGGGATCAAATGTATCTAAATGTGCCAATCTTCCATTTTCCTAATAAACAATTACCCTGACAACCTGCTCTTCGTGCTCCGTAGAAGCCTCTTAAGATCTGACTTCTTACGGTCCCCCACAAATACTTTGAGGCCACACCTATGAATTTCTCCCAGGACTTGAGGCGCCACTGGCCCTTTTGAGGCCCAGACTCTCACCGTCGTTGTTCCTGTGTGCACCTGTGACTTGATGAAGGTCCTCGTGGGTCAGGTGCTCCAGACGTCGCAGACACGTGGAACCCAGCAGGATGCCCTGGGCTCCTATGGAGCTTCCGCTGGCCCTTGCTGCTGCTTTGGGTTGAAAGGTCTATGTTTCAATTGTATATTCCATCTTCAGAACTTGAAAATCACTCTCCTTGTGAGAGAAAGAATGAGTTCTATTGTCTGTTAGCGGATTTCTCTCATCCCTAAGCAACAGATCGTCCCTTTCCTGTCCTTCTTCCCTCGTCACTCCAGATGTGGTGGAAAAGTACTTTATGTCGTCCTAAGTGTGCCTCACAAGTCACAGCTCATTTTGAATGTAGCACTTTTGACACGGATTTAAAATGCACTTTACATATGGTTGTGTATGTTTTTTAACTTTACAGAATGTTATACGTATTTTTCCATTTAATTAAATAAATTCTGAGAGCATATTTAATGTCTGTTTAATAGCACATCTTATTTAACCATCTCCTGTTTGGGGCTGTTTGGTTTGAATCCAGATTTTTTTGCTTATTCTGCAATTTTAAATAAGGCTCCTGTGGACATCTTGGCACATCACGCTTTGCCGACTTTCTGATTATCTCCTTATGCTGTGCTCCAGCCTCCAAGCACTCCGTTTCTCCTGCCCAGACACTAAACTGGCTGGCTGTTTTTCCAATCCATGTCCACAGAATGCATTTTGTACACAATGATCTCTAGAACTTCTTTGACTCACTAGCTGGAGTGTGGCCATCTGAGTCTTGAGACCTTCCACAACCCCTCCAAGTGACACCCTAGCAACACTTAGCATGCCTGTAGGGACAGGGGACAGAAGGAAAGGGAAGACACCTGCCTGGTGACGATGGCAGGAGGGTGAGCTTTCACATGCATCACTCTGTGTGTGCGCATGACTGTGCATACCCTTGTGAGCCTGTGTGTGTGCCTGTGTGTGCAAACCAGTGCTGTGAATGACTATGTGTGCATGCCTGGCATGTATTCTTGTGTGTCAAGCCTGCATATGCATGCCTTTATGTGTGTACGACTGCATGCATTTCTGCATGCCATGTAACTGTGTGTGCATGCCTCTGTGTGTGTTTTACTGTGTGAGCATGCCTGTGTGTGTGCATGCCTCTGTGTGTGTCACTGTGTGAGCATGCCTGTGTGTGTGCATGCCTCTGTGTGTGTCACTGTGTGAGCATGCCTGTGTGTGTGCATGCCTCTGTGTGTGTCACTGTGTGAGCATGCCTGTGTGTGTATGCCTCTGTGTGTGTGTGTGACTGTGTGTGCATGCCTGTGTGTGTGACTGTGTGAGCATGCCTGTGTGTGTGCATGCCTCTGTGTGTGTCACTGTGTGACCATGCCTGTGTGTGTGACTGTGTGTGCATGCCTCTGTGTGTGTGTGACTGTGTGTGCATGCCTCTGTGTGTGTGACTGTGTGAGCATGCCTCTGTGTGTGCATGCCTCTGTGTGTGTGTCACTGTGTGAGCATGCCTGTGTGTGTATGCCTCTGTGTGTGTGTGTGACTGTGTGTGCATGCCTCTGTGTGTGTGTGACTGTGTGAGAATGCCTGTGTGTGTGTGTCACTATGTGAGCATCCTGTGTGTGTGCATGCCTCTGTGTGTAGGTTCCTGTGGGATTGCATGCCTGTCTGTGTGCCTGCCTGTGCATACCTGTGTGCCCACATGCCTATTGGCATGCCTAAGTGCGTGCATGCCTGTCTGTGTCTGTCCCTCTGTTTGCTCATGCATGTGTGTGCACGCCTGTGTGCATGTGTCTGTGTGTGTACCCCTGTGTGTGTGCATGTGCAGCAGGGGTGGGGGATGCAGAAGGGAGCTTCTTTATGATTCCTCGTGGACTGTGAAGACTCAGTACACAGGCTTCTTAGTCAGCCACTTGATATTAGCTCAAAAAAACTGCAGCCCAAAACCAAAAATCTTAGCCCACTATATTGAGATATTTTTCCTCATTTTTAGTCTTTTTAGTCTTGCAGCCTCTTTCTTTTCTACTGTAGTGTTTGAGGTAAGGGAGTGTGTACAGGTCCGTCTGTCCTTCTGGCTCCATCCTGTATTCAGACCTGCAGACCAGCACAGGGCTGACAGAAGGCCCTCTGTTCAAGAGGGCACTTCCTCAAACCACGCATGGGGCTGTTCGTGGGGAATTATTTGTGACCCTTGGAAAATAAAGTGAAATCAAGCATTGAATTCTTTTCTTTTCCTCCTGATTCTGCTCAACTCCTGTGGAAGTGTTGCTTTTCATTGCTGTGAGGTTTCCAGCAGTCTGCCAGCCCCGTTGGCTTCCCATCGAGGCAGGATGTCACTTGTCTCATGACATCCGGTGGCTGCACGGGGGTGACCTGGAGCTGGTGCTCCTGTGCCTTCTCTGTGGATGGCTCTGTCCCCAGGCTGTTGTCCCTGGAGCGCTGCGTTTGTTCTGGCTGGGAACCTCGTCTTACGTGGTCACGCTGTTCTAGGGTCTGTGAGCTAAGAAGGTTTTCCTTTGGAAAATCTGAAGATCCCTTTAGGAGCCATTAGAAGTAAAGGACAAGACTATTCTCAGAAAAACAAATGTTTTACTGCATTTTCTTCAGTAATGAGGCTGTCCAGAGAAATAGCAAAGCAGTAAAAGTCACACACGTGGTGCCACGTGTCAACAAGAGATGACTGCCCATGCAGAAAATGTCCCCAGAGGCCCTGCTAGCCCACACGTGTGTGCAGTCGCCTGGGGGTTCTCCAGGGAGAGGGTCAAACACCCCGTCACATGCAGGCTCCTGGGCTGTGTCTTTCCCCCTTGAATCCAAATAAACACGGCCTGGGCTGAAAAGGTAGAGACTCAGCTCAGCTGGCGGCAGAGCCGGTCTCGGATGCTGATGAGGCCACCTGGCTGCACGCATCCTCACCTCGAGGTGGACTTGATGTCAGGCGGGCTGGCAGCTGGACCCCTGGAGACGCTGCAGCCTGTGCTCACATGGTGCGGGTGTGACCACACGATTCTCAGGTCTAGACCGACTCCTGGTGAAGTGCCACACCACTGCCACAGCCTGCCACCTGGGGCTCCTCTGGAGAGCCACGCACAGGCCTGCCACGGGAGGACTTGTGACACTGAGCCAGGGCACACACTGCCTGGCACAGCTTTGCTCCTGCTGCAGGACTGGCACAGCCATGCCGTGGCTGGGGGCGCAGAGCGTGGCCTTCCTGCTGACTCACAGGAACGGAAGGGACCGACTTCAGGGGTGGCACGATGTCACGTTGCATCCCAAGGCATTTTGCCAGATTTAATTATAGCAGAACCCTCTGGGAGCGAGCACTGGTGTTTATAAAAGCACAGTGGGTAAAGTGGACTTCAGGTTCCACGCTAAGGAACTCTCTCTGATGCGAAGTCAGAAACCTGACTCAGTCGCTGGAGAGACCACTTTGGGGAGCTCACCACAGGAACACGCTTTAAAGTCCCTGAGCAAGCCACGTCGTCACCCACCCAACAACACAAGTCGTCGTTTCAACTGGTAAATCACGTCTGTTTCAATAAAATGAATCGGGTGTGACTTTAGCAACGTTCAATGAGGTGTTTTCCTTTTTATTTCTATGTCTGCAGGTATTTTGCCTGAAAACTCCCAGATCTGAATACGAGCCACTTCAGGTTGGGAATGTGCGTCCCTGGGGCCCGGATGTCTTTCATCCCGAGAGCTTGCTCCTGGGGGCTGGGGACCGGACCAGCTAGGAGGAAGGGGTGTGACATTTCCTTTATATCCTCCTAGAAACAGGACTTCAGCAGAGGGGACTGGACAGGTGGTGGGGTGAGACCGGGGGGTGGGGGGGCTGTTGACACCCCTCAGCGAAGGTCGTTCTAGGTTGGACAGCCAGATCTGGGGAGTGGTCGGTTTTAGCTGCCCCAGCTCATGGGGTGGTCAGCCATCCCAGCTCAGGGCACTGAGGAAGACGTGGCAGGTGGAGGGAGCCCCAAATCCCAGTACAGCTGTAAATCAGGGGGACTTTATGGTGACAAGCACAACCCTCACCTCAGATGGGCCACCAAGACTAGTTTTTTTAGGTGATATTTTTGCTCTTTAGACTTTACCTCCCAAAGTGACATGGAGAGTAGCTTGTGCTTATTCTCCCCATTTGTTCAAATACAGCTCTAAGGAGGGGCTGGGAGGAATACAGACGGAGGTGGTCAGTGGTCATCTGAGAGACCCATGGATCAGAGATGTAGCAGGAAGCAGAGGCTGGAGGGGGCTTTGCCTGAGGTGGACATCGCCAGAGGGACCAGGGCAGTAGGGCCGTAACGTCCAGGGGAGCACACGTGTGGGGCCACCCGGTGCGCTGCAGTGCCCGCGGAGCTGCCCTGCTATGACCCTCCCGCCACCTCCACACGCAGAGGCTGCCCAGTGCTTCTCTTCCCAGTTCCAGACTCGGAGGGCATCTGTGCACTTGTGTGTGCTCACCTGGACCGGCCTGCCTCTTGCAGTCTGAGCCAGAGGGGCCCAGCTCCTGGGTCAGCTTCACAAGGTCACCAGGCAGGGACCATGCTGGGAAGTGGAAGATGGTGTTCCAGGAGAAGAGGCGGGTGGGCAGCGCCCTGGAGGAGGGGAGGTAGTGCAGCTGTGCAGGCAGAGCCCTGGGACCGAGGGACAGCTGCTGCCTCTCACCAAAGGAGCTCCCTGCACCAGGCTGACCCCCCCCCCCCCCCCGCGAGATCAAGCATCCCGTGCCAGGGTGGAGGCCGTGCCAGGGTGGAGGCCGTGCCAGGGTGGAGGCCGTGCCAGGGTGGAGGCCATTCCACCTGAAGTCAACCACTTTACAAAGAGCCTCACATACAATTGGCCGGCAGGCAGTGGGCAGAGGAGGAAGGCCCGGAGTGAGGGAGTATGGGAGGCCTCCTGCTGGTCAGCTCCAGCCAGCACACTGGAGTTGTGGGGGACACTTCCAGAGTCTCAGTGCCCCAGGGTGCCCGTCACACCCTGCCCCTGGCTGGCCTCCAAGGCCCCGGCTGGTCCTCGTGCAGGAGGGACGGCACGGTCGCGGAGGCGCGATGCGCAGGAGTGGCGGGTCAGGCTCGGATCTCTCCCTCTCTCCTGCTGGGTGGCCTGTCGTGCAGGTGTGCGGGAGGGCACTGTGAATGGGGCAGTCACAGCGCAGCTGCTAGGCTCTGGCCTGATGGAGACAGAAGGCGCGTAGGGAGAATGGCTTTCTAACGCACCCACTGACGGCAGAAACTTGGAAAGAGGTCCAGGACTGCTTTGTAAATCTTCGGCTATTTTCGAAGCCCTGGGGACAGTGTGAGTGCAGTCTCAGCTGGCTTTATTGGGAATGGTTGCTCCACAGACTTTTGCAGAAGCTGCTCAGCTGCACACCTGGCAGGCACCTTGGGTTCACAGGGACCTCTGGTCTCCCTTCCTGTGACAGGTTTGCAGCGTCCAGCCAGGGCCGGGCTCTCTCTGCTTCCTGTTGTGGAGGGTGGGCATTTTCCTCCTTTCCTGGACTTTGGATTTAGCAGCTGATTTTCGTCGGCCACTGGAATGTGGACAGGTGGGATACACTCCCTGCAGTTAGAGGCTTTTCAGGAAATTCTAGGAGTTGTTTTTCTTCTCAGCCCCCGAATGCATGTGTTCTATGTAAGGCCTGCAACTCAGCCTGAGTTACAGAGGACGAGGCCCACAGACCTGAGTGAAGCAAAGTCCCTGGGGCCACATCCTCCCATTCCCTGCCTACCTGAGAGGATAGCAAGAAGCGATTCTTGGTTTCATGAACCCACAAGATTTGTTGAGTAGCAAAGCTGAATAGCAAGGATTGAGCGCTTAGAAGTGGAGTACTATATCTTTTTTTTAAATATATTTTTTAGTTGTAGTTGGACACAATATCTTTGCTATTTATTTATTTATTTTATGTGGTGCCGAGGATCAAACCCAGAGCCTTGCATGTGCCAGGCGAGCACTCTATCGCTGAGCCACAATCCCAGCCCCAAAGTGGAGTACTATCTGAACCAAATGAGTGCGTCAGTTTTGGGGGCCAGAGACGTAGCAGTGGGGGCTCCTCAGGAGGCTGGTGACGGGGGTGCACCTGGGAGGTGAACAGCCACATGACACACTTAAGGCTTTCTGAAGAAAGGATTTTAAATGGTCCCAGTGCCAAGTGGCTGTTAGAATCTGCATTTGATAAGGTAACAGAGGAAGGAGCATGAAAACGAAGAGCGTTGGTCACCGTGGGGTCGTTGCCCGAGAAACCAACGCGCTGAAGACGCGGGGTACAGGGCTGGAAAGCGAATCTCCTCCTTTCCAGGTAAAAGACACGTGTTTTGAGCCATAAAGGCTGATCAAAACCAAGATTCAATCTAGGAGGGAATTTTGAATTAACAGCCTGCACACAAAGCTTTTGATTGGATGAAGGTGTCTCAGAGACACTTTAGGACCCAGAGACACTTCAGAGACACACTGGAGAGAGGGACAGATCTGCCAGAGTGAGTGTCGGGTCAGTACACAGAGCAGGACAGAGCAAACGGATGTCAAAACACAAGTCAGATGGTAGAAGGAATCCCAGGCCAAGCGTCGGCAGCCTGAAACAGAACGTGTCTTACAGCTGAGAGTGCCCGTGCACCCGCAGCTCTCTGTGACCAAGAAGCAACCAAGAGTCTGCTCAGCCCAAGGGGGCGTCCTTACAAAGCTCGCTGCCGATTTGTCCAAGCAGCGTAAAGGGAGAGGGAGGAGGAGGTTGTGGCGGGTCTCCCTGGAGGCGGGTCTCCCTGGAGGAGGTCCTCGGGAAGATTCCAGGTTGCACTTCTCTGACCAAAGACTCTCAGTCAAGTGGCTCCCCCACCCCCATGCCTCCGGGCTTCCGGGGACTCCAGTGCTGCTAGCCCAGTGGGTCCTCTCCGCGCTCCACCGATGCCGTCACACGACATCCCTGCCTGGGGAGGGCATGTGTCCTGCCCCGTGTCCCTGCCCTCAGCCCCGTGAGTGCGTGGTCTGGTGGAGTTTGACATGTGCCACACGGAGGCAGCAGCAGCTTTAAATGCAGCGTTCACTACGGTCCAGGCCTCTGCAAGTGTGCACCAGGCCGTGTCGTGAAGAGCCTCCTCTGCAGCCTGGTGCAGAAATGAGACACCCGGGGCCAGAGCCAGGCCGCTGACCCAAGCCATGGTGTGCAAAGTGAGCAGCCCTGAGGACGTCGTGAGCCGCTGGGATTTCAGAATGGTCGTTCTGCAGCAAGACTGACGGTTACACACTTCAAACATTAAGGAACGTTTCCTTATTGATATGTTTAGCTTGATTTGTAAAAATTCGATCCTGATTTATGAGCCAACATAGTTTTGAGGGAAGACATCCACTGCTGCTTATAGAAGCTTACGTGTTCTTCCACCTTTGTGGGTTGTTACCATGAAATTTAATTTGAATGAAGTCAGTGGGAGTTGGGACAAGCTTTCATTTACTTAAATGTCCTACAAGGAGAAATGGATGTTGCCCAGGGATGAATCAACCCACTGTGTACAGCAGAGCATCTCCAGCTTGTGCTCCATTTACCTAAAGCAAAGTTCATAAATGAACGAGCGTCGAGTGACGGGGCTGAGACAGAGCACACACGCGGGGACTGGCGGTCAGTGTAGGTGGCTCACCGTGGCTCGGCTTGTGGAGGCAGTGCCACAGGCGCTGGGCGAGGAAGCACCTGCCCTGCACCACAGGGACAGGCAGCCTCGGGCTGCATGCGTGCTGGGCACCCTGGCCCACGCTGGGGCAGGTTCCAGGACACGCCCTCCAGGGAGCCGGGGCGCGGCACAGCCAGGGGGCCACTGCGAGGCGCCCGAGCCTCTCCAACTGCTGAGCAGTCGCTGCAGTCCTGACATGGCCGGGCTGTCACTCAGAGACCGAGGGCTGGTGGGAGGACAGGACTGTGCGGCGCGGGGCCATGGGAGCCCCAGCAGGATCCCTGGGGCCAGCAGAGGGGTGAGCAGCCTCAGGCCACTTCAGCCTTTCTTTGGGCTTCCAGAGCCCACACCTCCTAGGGCCACCTCCGTCCCTGTTTCAGAGGGCCTGCTGCGAGCTCCACCAAGTCGAGCCTTCAGAGATGTGTCCAGTGCGCTCAGAGTCTTTCACGTCACTTCAGGTCAGATCCGCATTTGTAGGGCACAGCCAAATGTGGTATTTACTGAAACAAATAAATAGCTCCTGATGTGAGTGTTTCTTAAAAAAGTAAAGAGAAATGATACCTTGCTTTGTTCAGGGAAATATCATGCTAATAGGAGATCCCTTCACACACTCACAGTGACTTACATCATACCAATTTATGAATTCTTTAGGAATTTGGGAAACAGCACTACAATTGTTAATGATGCACAGAAGAAAATGATTCCCTGGTCCCCAAAGTCCGTTTTTGAGTGGGAACGTGTGCTCACAGCTTCCAGGGCTGCCCAGGCCTCCAACCTCAGGGTGGAATTTGGTGGAGTTTTACGGATCCATCCTGGTGGAGAACCTTGGTAACATCTGACCAGGTTTGAGCTTGTCCAAGGTCCCGTTGTGAAGCTGCTGATGCTGAAGAGTCATAGTTCATCTTTTGCTATTTCAAGAGAAGGGCCTTGAGTGCACAGTGTCACTCTCAGGGACGGTGGGAGTCTCCCTGCAGACGTGGGACTCAGCCTCTGAGGTCGGATCACGGAATCCCTGGAGAATGACCTCAGATCTCCAGAAGGGGCCCTTTGGCTGGCCTGGAATGAGTCTGAATTTTCTCTTTGTATTTGAGAAAAAGAAACCAATTTTCTTCATGTTTGGCGTTTACTCCACGTGACTTGCCTGATTGAAAAAGGAAGTTTCTGTATCCTAGAAACAGATTTTTTCTTCCTGAAACTATTGTGTGTTGCAGGAAAATGTTTCTGGATTCACTATTTTGATCATCTGCTTTGTCATTTAGCAGCTCAGTGGCTTCAGGTGACTTTCTCAATCTCTTTGAACTCAGTTTCCTCATATGAAAAAGAAGAGCAGAGTGTCTAGCCCATGACTTGCTGGGGCGGTCAGGTAGCACGCGGTCCATAGCAGCGCCCAGTCAGTGCCTGGCCCATCGCTGGAGCTCAGCAGGCGCGGGGTGAAGTCTGTTCTCCCAGGTGTGTCCCCAGGTCTCGTGGGCCAGCTCAGTGCTTGTGATCGATCAGGATCCTATGACAATGTGTTCACAGTTTAATTGTGCCTGAATGGGAGTGCTGTCCATGACACGTGCTTGTGTTATCCAAGGTGCGTCAGACAGCTGTGTGGCTTCTTACTGAGGGACAGGACAGGCTGGACGGCTGCCTGGCTTTTGCTCTCGTAGCATGAATGTGCACCTGCTCACAACTTGAAAAGATGAATGCTGGGCAGGAAAGAATGAGGCCAGCAGACACGCGTGTACACACACTCACATGCACGTGTACACACACACACACACTACTAGCCTGTAGAATAGATTCTGAAGGGGTAGAAATCGTTTTTCTTGACATTTTTAAAGATCTGGCTGGTCATTATCAGAAGAGCCATTTGCTCAAGCCAATTCATCATGCCATTGAAAACATGATGATTCGGAAGCTTCATATGATTCTTGTGCTTTCAACCCAGTCCTCAAAATTCAAAAATCCTCCCACAGCCTTGATCTGCTGCACAGGGACACACTTTGTTGGTAACATGTTTGTTGAGTTTCTGAGTGTCGCACTTCTCCATGAGATAGGAAAGAGTCCTTGGCTCCCAGTTAATTGCAGAGAATGTCTGTGGAGTCCCTGCCGTTCACCACCCACCCGGGGCGATTTCTCAGGACGGAGGGATTTCATGATGGACAGGCTGTGGCCAAGGACACAGGACAGCCCACACAGCCTCGCTCACACGCAGCTCCCTCACTTGGGAAGAGGAACCCTGGGTAAGTGGGTGAAGGCTCCTCTCCAGGGTTCCATCTGTGTACTGGGAAGGGTGGCAGGGCCGCTCCTGGGGTCGCAGGATGTGAAGGAGGGACCTGGGGGAGAACGGGCAGCTGTGGGCGCAGCGCGTCTCGGTCAGCTCTCTGTGTCCACAGGCTCTGCATCGAGTCATCAGCGACACACAGGAAACACTTGAAGAGCTGTGTCTGAGCCAAACACGCACAGACCTCTTCCTCCTCACCATTCCCAAACAAGGCAGCCCAGCAACCTCTGCACCAGTCACATGGCCTCAGGTGTCAGTCAACATGGAGATGGCGTCCAGTGCTCAGGAGGGCCTCAGGTGTCAGTCAACATGGAGATGGCGTCCAGTGCTCAGGAGGGCCTCAGGTGTCAGTCAACGTGGAGATGGCGTCCAGTGCTCAGGAGGGCCTCAGGTGTCAGTCAACGTGGAGATGGCTCCCAGTGCTCAGGAGGGCCTCAGGTGTCAGTCAACGTGGAGATGGCGTCCAGTGCTCAGGAGGGCCTCAGGTGTCACGTCAACGTGGAGATGGCTCCCAGTGCTCAGGAGGGTCCCAGGTGTCACGTCAACGTGGAGATGGCTCCCAGTGCTCAGGAGGGCCTCAGGTGTCACGTCAACGTGGAGATGGCTCCCAGTGCTCAGGAGGGCCTCAGGTGTCACGTCAACGTGGAGATGGCGTCCAGTGCTCAGGAGGGTCCCAGGTGTCACGTCAACGTGGAGATGGCGTCCAGTGCTCAGGAGGGCCTCAGGTGTCACGTCAACGTGGAGATGGCTCCCAGTGCTCAGGAGGGTCCCAGGTGTCACGTCAACGTGGAGATGGCTCCCAGTGCTCAGGAGGGCCTCAGGTGTCACGTCAAGGTGGAGATGGCGTCCAGTGCTCAGGAGGGTCCCAGGTGTCACGTCAACGTGGAGATGGCTCCCAGTGCTCAGAGGGTCCCAGGTGTCACGTCAACATGGAGATGGCTCCCACTGTTCAGGAGGGTCCCAGGTGTCATGTCAACGTGGAGATGGCGTCCAGTGCTCAGAGGGTCCCAGGTGTCATGAGCAACGTGGAGATGGCTCCCAGTGCTCAGAGGGCCTCAGGTGTCACATCAACATGGAGATGGCTCCCAGTGCTCAGGAGGGTCCCAGGTGTCACGTCAACGTGGAGATGGCTCCCAGTGCTCAGAGGGTCCCAGGTGTCACGTCAACATGGAGATGGCTCCCACTGTTCAGGAGGGTCCCAGGTGTCATGTCAACGTGGAGATGGCGTCCAGTGCTCAGAGGGTCCCAGGTGTCATGAGCAACGTGGAGATGGCTCCCAGTGCTCAGAGGGCCTCAGGTGTCACATCAACATGGAGATGGCTCCCAGTGCTCAGGAGGGTCCCAGGTGTCATGAGCAACGTGGAGATGGCTCCCAGTGCTCAGGAGGGTCCCAGGTGTCACGTCAAGGTGGAGATGGCACTGTGTTGTGGAGGAGGCCAGAGCACCTGAAGTTTCTGGTGTTCACGGTCCTGGAGCCGGTCCCCTGTGGATACTGAAGCACAGGTGTGCCTGATACTAGTGGTGATCATAGGTGAAGCTGCTGGGCACCCGGCTCTGGGCTGTTTTCATGATGACCAAGACCTGGATTTTCTGATCCAAGGTCCCCACGTGTGAGCTGCAGGTCAAGCCTGCTTTGTGAGCTGCAGCTCATGATTCGTTAGCGATTCACCTTGTTCTTGTTGGTACCTTTGACTTCTCTTGTCTTCAATCTCACACACTGTGCTGTCTTTAAAGGCCGAGGTGATTTCCTTCAGCAGTGGTTCACCTGAAGTAGAGGGTTTGCTAAAAGCGACCTGCCTGACTGTGCAGTCCTCCTACCTGGCCAGGGACTGAAAGCCTCCTCTGTACCCACCATCCCTATGAGCACAGGAGGCAGGGGACTAGGGTCCCAGGGCATGATCCACATGGGACCCCGGACACTGCAGCACAGGCTGGCCCCTTGGCTCGAAGACCCTCCTGTGAGGAGGTTGGGGCTCTGTGGGCTTGGCGTCCATAGGACCCCATAGGACTCCATAGGACCCCTTCATAGGACTCCATAGGACCCATAGGTGGGTGACTTTTGTGGCCCCCAAAGGTGTCTGTCATCTCCCCGAGGACCTCTTCTCCCTATCTTGGCCTCCAAGTCTCCAGGCCAAGCCCACCTCTGTGTCCATCTCTCCAGATGGAGGGGCCAGGGCATGGGCCTTTCCCTGTACCTCCCCTGACATAGGATCTGCACTCTGTTCACTGCAGGGACCCCCCTCAAAATGCAAACGTCCAGTTCAGGAAACATCATCTGACAGCCCGACAGACCGGACCCTTGGACCACGGAGGTTTCACGGGCTGTTAGGCAGACTCCAGCTAGGGTGGGGACCTCTCTCTCAGTTCCCCAGGCCACAGGGTGCTCTGTGGTCCTCTCAGGTCCCCGTGCCTGGTCACTGCATCTACCCCACCACTGCCTTGGGGATCTCAGCTCTGCCTCCCAACGGCTGCACCCAGACTTCCACTAACAACACGGTCCATCTCCTGTAAGCTGTGGCTCAGGGGACCCTGCGCAGGTCAGGGGCCCACAGTGTAACCCTATTATGGCCACTGTGGGCTGGGCTCTGCAGAACAGAGCTGACCTCTGTGGTTCCCAGGAGCAGTGAGCCAAGCCAAGCACTGGCCGAGTGGGGAGGGGGAGGACGTCAAGTGTGGGAGGAAATCCTTCCTCAAGGAAGCCAGTGAAGAGTGCGGGCCCGTCCTCCTCTGCTGGGCACCTTCTCTGGATGCAGCTCAATTAGGCAACCCGTGTAGCAGGGCCAGGCCCCCAGGTGACCCCTGTGTTGTGTGAGGAGGACGGGGCACCTGGTGAACTCCAGGCAGGGCCACACTGCTCTGGTGGTCAAGGCTGTGCTGTGAGCTCCTCCAGCAAGCGCACACGCACACAGTCACACTCACACACACTCATTCACACACACGTGCACATACGCACACGTGCACGCGCACACACACAGTCACACGCACACTCACACATACACACCCGCACAAGCAGGGCCTGTGGAAATTGTTTTGGAGGGAATCAAAATATCACAGAGCTCATGTCCTGGCAACCAAAACGTTGACATCGTGGAAACCGAGGAAGAGGACTTAGCCAGGCCCCTGCCTGCTGCCTGGCCAGTGAGCTGTGTGGGTGACATCAAGGCTGTGGAGGAGGCCCAGGCTGGTGTGGGGCCAGGGGCGCCCTGCCCCGTCCTGTGGTTGGCGGGGTCCAGGTGTCTCCGCTGGGGGCAGCTCCAGTGAGGGCCTGCCCACAGGACCTGCCCCCAGGCTCTGGAAACTCCGCCTGCCGGTCTCTTTTGATCTGCTGGCCTGGTGGTGTTGGCCTGAGGTCGGCACCATCTCTCACGGCCAGTGCATGCCGGTGGCTGACCTGCTGTGCACTGGCCATGTCCTGTCTCTGCCCGGTGAGTGGTGGCATGTCGGCAGCTCTGCACGGCTTCTCCAACACACATCACAGCCCCTGCTGACTCACTTAACTTGGTGAATGTCATTTCATTCTAAATTGTCTAAGTTAACTTCTGTTGTTGCTGGAGAGTTCACGGTCCATTCTGGGAGGAAGCAAATTGGTCGGGTGGGGCGGACTCGTGTGCTCTAGGTTCCCATGTCTCTGTTAGTTGAGTGACCTTGGGCAGGCTCTTGACCTCCCAGTGCCACACTTGTCCAGGAGGGATAGCAACAGACTGTGCTGAGGACACCCTCGAGATCCGAAGTCAGGGTTCACACAGCTCTGGAACAGGGCCCAGCGTGGGCTGAGTGCCCAGTGCGTAACCGATGTGCTGAGGCCCGGAGCGCCTACTGTGTTCCAGGCAGCAGGCTAGTTCTGGTCTCGCTCCCTCCTGTCTGACCCTCCGGCCGTCTTGTGGAGCGACATGGTCGTATTGCATACTTCATTTAACAGGAGGAGCTGAAGGTCAGGGTGATTAAACAATCCACCTCCGTCCACCTGGTAACTCAGCAGGAAGTGGAGGTCCGAGGCAGCTGGGTTGCGAGGTGGACCCACGGCGCATGGCATTCCCCCACACCCGGCCTCGAAGAGAGTGCCTGACCGCTGCCCAGCCCGTGCTCCTGGCATGCCCAACACTCTTCTCCCCCTGACCCTGCTCCTCCACGGCACCACGTGGCTCTCACCTCCCACGCAGAGGAGAAGGAGGGACTCCCAGAGCCCAGTGAGCGCCAACCACAGAGGAGAGGGCTGCGGTCACTTCCCCCGTGCCCTGCTCCTCCTGCCCTTCCACCCCAGGTGACGAAGGCCTGACATCAAAAGCACATTTGAAGAAGTAGAAACTTTGGGTTTTGTCCGCACACGAGACTGTTGACTAGGGAGACAGTGGCTGTGCCTGCTGCAGGGGACGCTCCCAGGTGAGGGGACGCTGGCCAGAGGCAGCGTTGAAGGAGGCCCCCTGTCTTCAGAGTAACTGACAGGAACTGAGCGGTTTTGTCGGGCTGCTTTTGAGCGCTCTGAGAGGATTCTGTGCTGGAAATCTCATCGGCAGGTCGGATGGCCTTGGGACCACCACACTTTCCCCTGAGTCACGGACCTCTCATGAGCATGATCAGGGGTTCAATAAAAGGGTCCTTTCCTAGAAACCACTGTAAAGTCCCTCCGTACCACTGCCCTGCCGGCCTTCCACAGGGAGCTTGAAACCATCAGGACCTTAACAGGAAAATACTGCTCCCTTGTGTTGGTTACCAAAGAATTGTTTTAAACTTACTTGCAAATACTGTCTAGCCAGTAAGTGGCAGAGGTCGGCTGAGTGAAGGCCTTGGTCCCCAGACCCATGTGCTTTCCTCTGCACCGAACTGCTCCTGACTTACACGAGCAAATGCCTTTTCCTGTTTGAATCTGTGAGAGTGACTTCTCACTCACCTGGACGTCTTGTGCTGGAACAACTGGTGGGTTTGCCACCGGGTTCCTGCCCCCTCCCTTCCCCTCCCTCCCTCCCCCTCCCTCCCCTTTGCCCTGTCTGAAGCTCCTCCATTCCTCCCATGCTCCCCCTCCATTGCCATTATGAGTCAGCCTCCTCATGTCAAAGAAAACATTCAGCCTCTGGTTTTGGGGATTGGCTGACTTCACTTAGCATTATCTTCTGCAGCTCCATCCATTCACCTGCAAATGCCATGGTTTTATTCTCTTTTAATGCTGAGTAGAATTCCATTGTGGACATATGCCACAGATTCTTAATCCATTCATCGACTGAAGGGCATCTAGGTTGGCTCCACAGTGACTATTGTGAATTGTGCTGCTATAAACATTGATGTGGCTGTGTCCCTGTAGTATGTGCTGATTTTAAGTCCTTTGGGTATAGACCAAGGAGTGGGAAAGCTGGGTCAAATGGTGGTTCCATTCCCAGTTTTCCAAGGAATCTCCATACTGCTTTCCAGATTGGATGCACCAATTTGCAGTTCCCCATCAATAAGTGTGCCTTTCCCCCCATATCCCCGCCAACACTTACTGTTATTTGTATTCTTCATGACTGCCATTCTGACTGGCATGAGATGAAATCCTAGGGTAGTTTTGATTTGCATTTCTCTAATTGTAGAGATGTTGAACATTTTTTCACATGTTTGTTGATTGATTGCATATCCTCTTCTGAGAAGTGTCTGTTCAGTTCATGTGTGAGACCATGAGAGCACTTCAGGGGTGAGACAGTTGGGTTGGGAGCCTTGCCCTGCTCGGTGCACGGATCCCTGGTGGGGTTAACTGGGTGGTAGCTGTAGGCGGGTGTGTGTGTGTGTGTGTGTGTGTGAGTGTGTGTGTGCGTGTGTGTGCCTGCTGGAGCAGGTGGTCACTGGGGGTGGGACCTCGGGGTGTGCATTTTGTCACTGGTGAGTGGAGCTCTCTCTGCTTCCTGGTGCCATGTCCTGCCCTGCTTTCCTTCGCCACACCCTTGTGCCGAGATGCTCTGCCTCACCTGGGCCCAGAGCTATGGAGTTGGCTTCCTGTGCCTGAGACCTCTGAAGCTGTGAGCACCAAATAAGCTTTTCTTCCTCTAAAATCATTCTTGTGAGACCTTTTGGTCAACAAAGGTGGAGAGGCTGACCCAAGCTGAGGGGTGGGGAGGGATGCCCCTCCAGGGAGAGCAAGCCACACCCGTAACCCCTGCTCAACAGGGGACGCTTCAAATAACCCTTTCCAGACAGCGAACGGCTGAGCGGCAGAGGCTGCCCCCTCACGTGTGCACGGTGAGCCAACTGCTGGCTTGGGCGCAGCTGCCCAGGTCTGAGTGATCCGGCCTGGGACCTGAGAATCTCAGGGGTAGTGCCATCCACATGAAGTGGGTGCTTTCACCCCAACAGCACTGCCATGTCTAAGGGGCAGCTCAGCTCCCAGAGGCAGGAGAATGGGGTGGGTGGCTTACCTGTCCCCAACTCGGTTCCCCATGTTTACACAGAGCATAATAACACGACCTACCACAGAAGAGGGTTAAGAAGATGATCCTAACTCCCCAAGGGCACAGATTGCCATATGGATATTACACATAGGTGTAATCTACATGCACACGTGCAAATATTTTACATGCCAATATTACATATATGTGATCTATATAAAATAAATATACACATATATGCAATGTTATATATTAATATTATAAATAGATGTGACCTATATGTACACATACATACATATATGTATTAATATTACATGTATGTAATCTATGCACACACGTATATACATGTGTGTAATCTAAGATAGACACACATGTGCTCACACAGTATACATTAATGTTACATATGTAATCTACATAGACACATACCTACATACATACACACTTCATAGTGTGTAACAAACGATTAGACACAATGGTTGGGGGCTAATGAATACGTGCTTTAAAAAATGTGTTACAGTTTACCCAGGTGGCTCTGAAGCCGCCTCACCTTGTCTCCGAGCTGCAGTTCATGTCAGGGGACTGTGAAAGTCTACACTCAAATGCTAAATTTGCAAGGTCTAGAAACAGAATAAAATGCAGAAATTTATTCATGAGTCATAAATGATCTATATTTATAAAGTAATGTGAATTATAGTGTCCCCAAGCTTCCATACAAGCAATTGCATATTCACAGAAGGGCAACACAACTAAAAGAGAAAAAAATTCAAGATTATTCTGAAAGGCAGACAACAATTTCAAGTGGAAGCAATGTGCTGTGACTCACTGTTAAGTCCTGCCCTTGCGGGCCTTCTCTGAGCTGCCATACCAGACCTCCAGACGGGCACGGGTGGGTCACTCAGAAGCCTTGAAGCCAGGAAGACAAGTGTCCTTAGAAAAGAGACCTCAGTGTCCACTATTGAGGATCCTGGCAGCAGCCGGGAGGGCAGGGGCTGGGAGGGCGGGCAGGAAGAGCCTGGTGTGCAGACCCTTCCCCTTGCTGGTGGAGACGCCTGGGGGGCCCTCAACGCCTGTCCTCTGGGTGCCCGGTTCACCCTGAGCAGGGGAGCGGAGGAGCAAGGCCGTGCCCTTGAGCTGCCCTCTGCAACTCCTCTTCACCTTGGGCTCCCACTGGAGCAGAGGCAGAGAAGAAAGTCTGGCCTCCATGGGACACATGTGCCTGGCCAAGGCCACCCTCAGTGCCATCTCCACCGGACTCCTTTTGGAAGATGCACAATCCTAAGTGTTAACAGAAGGCACAGTAAAATTAAAAATTTAAGTTTAAAATGTAAGTTTTTTCTGCTGGTCCAAAGAGCCTACCAAGTGATACACAGTAGCATACATTACATAGTTTCTTTTCTTTTTTATTTTTTGAGAAATTGCTGGAAAAGCTCAGGACTCAACAGAAGGATATTTCCCACCGACCTGGTCCTATGGATGTGACTCTGTCGCTGCAGGATACATTCAGTTACTCAGTCCCTCAGTCATGGGTCAGTGCCTCTGCTGCCCTGGTGATTGATAACCCAGAGCATGGCTTGGGGTCCTCTCAGGCCTTCAGCACGTGCCCCACTTTAAACACCGGGGCCTGTGGAGGTCGTTTAACAGAAACGAGTCACCTCTGCCTGTCTGAAGTTTCCGCTGTCGTACATTTTTCTTTCTTTAATTCACTTTATTTTTTCTCAGCCGATGGCGTTTTCATCCAGCCACGGAAGCCGTTCTCCTCACGGGGAGTCGTCGGGCTTTGATGTGAGCAACTGCTTCTTGGGTTCTGACTCCTGCTTCCTCCTGGAGGTGTGCGTCGGGGGATTTCCCAGGGAGTGTTGCTGTTTATTTCGCTTCCTTTCCTCCATGAAGGTTAGAGTGGCGTAGCTTTTGGTGACTTGGAACATCACGTCCAAACTGCATTTCCGTCTTCCATGGAGTCAGTCTTTGGTCTTTGTGATCTTTGGTTTGGAGAATTTTAATTTGATCTGTAAACTCCTTATTCCATCTACTAGGAACATGGGGGTAAACTTGTGACAGTGACTTCAGTAAAAGCTGTTGTTGGGAATCCATAGGCCTTTCTAACCAGCCTGATGGTTTCCCCAGAGACCTTCCCAAAGACACTGTCTCAAGAGTAAAGGAAGGGTGGCTAGGTCCCCACCGTCTGCCATGCAGACCAGGTCCACGGCCACCAAAGCGTCATTGACACCTAACATGGAGTGGCAGCTGGGCACCAGACTGTCCCGCTCTGGCTCTGTTCGTGGTAGGAAATCTGCCTTCATGGCACTGTGGTCCAAGGTCACCAGCTCTTGGCCAACACCTGTCCCTTCCCTCAGGAGAGGCCTGCCAGGGGAGGGCTTGGTGTTGCCCTTGACAGCTGATGAGCCTCTCAGTTGCGGCCGGTCATCGCTGCGTCCGCGTGGGGACCGAGGGGACAGCCTCTCCAAGCCCGCATTGCCATGGCCTTGTCTCTGAGTTCCCATCACTGTGATGAGAGGTGGCAGCAGGAAATGCCCCTGTAAAGGGATCCTCTTCTCCTCCGTGTCTCATTATGGGAAAGAAGAAATTTGGAGGCATTTTTTAAGCCCTATAATGGAGTTCACCTAAATAAAGCCATCTATCCCGAGGTATGTATACACAGCACATGTATTTGTGTATAAGCAGAATTTTTGTTTATGTCTGTGTGTACCATATCCCTACCTCTTTTCATTATGGGGTAGAATGCAAATCCAGGAAATCCTACCAAAGGGGATCATCTTTTAACATAGTTGAGTCAATTCTAGGCAAGTAAACCACAAAACTTGATTAAATTTCCAATTTCATTTGATTTTGTTTATTTTTAATGAATTCTGTTATGATTTTTGTCTGGCTGCAGTGCAGGCCTGTGTTGTACCTTTTGGAACGTGCCCGTCACAGACTGCAAACTTGTACGGAATCCACCATCATGAGTTTACCATTCATCGTTAGACTTTTTGCAATATCACCGAAAAAGTCTAGAACAGCACTGAGCAGCACTTCAGGTGACTTGTGTACTTACCTTGGTTAGTGCAAATAGATCTGGGAACAGATTCCCAGGGGGAAGCTGTCTGCTAAAAGCGACATTTGTGCTGTGGTTCGAGGGCCTGTTCACCTGGTGCTCTTTTCTGGGGCCTTGGAATGAGGTAGAGACTGAGGAGTGCTGCGTTGTCAGGGCCACAGTGACGGGCAGGCTACTCAGGGGCCACTGTCATTGGCAGCCTCCCCTGAAGCGTCTGTCGTGTGCCTCTGCGTTCAAGACGCCCTCGTGCAGGACGCGGCAGACAGGAGGGAAGGCTCCGAGTGTGTGCAGGTGGTGGGAGTGAGCGGACGGCAGCATGGGCAGGAAGGCAGGTCTAGTGGGGTGGCATGCAGCACCATTCCTGTGTCGCCTAGTGGCAGCGCGTCTCTAGCCTCCCGTCACAGGGAGCACGCATCGCATGACATCTCTACAGAGACGCCATTGGAGTTCTTTATGGTCTGTCCCAATGGACATTCCTCCTCGTTGATCAATAATTTATAATTTAACACAGTCTCCTTCTCCATAAGAGGACTCATGCACTATGACAGAAAACCGTATTTTCCACATAATAATCTTTCATCTACTTGGAGCATTTTAAAGTAATTTCTAGTCTCTTCCCTTCTTTTCCAAAGGTCTTTAAGTTTTAATAAAACATGCATTACTTTCTTAAGTAACTTTTATTCTGTCTGATTGCCTATTTTCAGCTTCTCAGTTCTACTCTGCCCTCAATATTTGTAACTCAAACTCTGCTTGGAACCATTTCCAGATCCTGACTGACCATCCACGGCATACAGAGAGACGTGCTTGGCTTCCTCTGCGGCCTCCTCCCTCTGCCCTTGCCGAGGTCCTATGCAGAGCTTTGGCCTGAGCGAGGGTGGAGTGAACAACCCGGGTTTGAGCACTGCAGACGCTGGCTGATGAATGAGCATCCCGCAGACTCTCAGCTCTGGTCATTCCTAATTTCATTCAGGCACATATTTGTTTGCAGGAATTATAAATTGGAGTGAAAGCACCAACTTGTAGAGCAATTTTGTTGTCCATGGTATGTAAATGTGATGGAGATTCCAATAGTTCTGGCTTCACGACCCCTTTATGCTGTTGAACGTCACTGAGCCTCCCAGGACGGCTGGGTCAAGTGAGTTACACTTATAACCCTGTTTCAGAAGTGAACCCTGAGAGCCTTCAGTTTATTTGAGCCATTTTATTTAGTGAAGCTGATTTAAGCCGTTTGCTCACTGGTATTGATGATGATGAACCCCTCTACCTTAACAAGAACACCTATCCAGGAAAACCACCGTATTCTAGGAAATCAAAGGGGAGGGCTCCTTCCGCAAAGCTCTCTTGTCCTCACAGAGCAGCAGCCCTGTCCTCCCGCGTCCTGGGCTCATCTGGTGAGGGCACACACCATGCAGCCTTTGGAAAACGCCCCAGTGAAGGGCCAGCTCCCGGGGCGGCCGTGCTGAACGGGGCTGGCGAGCCCCAGGGGCCGGGCAGCCGCAGCTCCCTGACACGCTGTGGAGCCCCGCGTGGTGAGCGACCGCGGGCTTCTTGGGCTGGGTGTGCTCTTGTCTGAGCTGGAGTCAACAGTGACACCTGTGTCTCAAGCGTGTCTCTGGACTGAGCAAGCGAGTCACAAGTCACAGTTGCAGGAGTGCGGGGGACACAGCAAGCTGTGGATAGAGTCTTTCTCTCTGTCTGGGGCTGCCCTACTTGTCACTGATTTGGTGTCTTTTCTTAACCAAGTCAACAGCCCCTTGCCTGCGTGGAGACATGTGGGGCATGTAGGTCCGCAGGTGATGGTCACCCTTGGGTGCCCATTCGGGTGTGTGCAGTTGGTATTCACATTGTTTATAGCTAACTTACTGACAGGGATTTCAATAGGGGTCTGAAAAAAGCCAAGAGCACGTTCCAACCCTCACGTCAGCCAGTGAAGTTCTGTTCCTCCTGCTCAACCCCAGGGCCGCACAGGCCGGGCAAGCGCGCTGCATGGCCCTGCCCCTGCCCAGCCCTTCCTCCTCCCTAAGCACTTTGTAAGCCATACTTAGCTAAACGCTTCCTTTCTTGCTATGCCGGCAGGACGTGAGTGAGCCTGGAAGTCGCCCGTCTTCACCTGCCGTGCGTGGGCCGGCGCTGGCCAGCCTGCGGGGTTGGGCAGCCCGGTGCTCTGTGCACTGAGCCGAGGAACCGCAGCGTGAGTGTGTGGGTAGGAATGTGCGCTGCTTCTCTGCTCTCCCACCGTCCCCGGGACCTGCAACATCCCTCCACGTATTACAACACTTTGCTTCATTTTTATAAGTAAAATGGTAAGAAAGGGTGTGCAGAGAGGGAAGCCATGAGAAGAGCATGGGTCGATCTGCTCTGGTTTAGCTTTGGCAAGGATAGGACGGTGATCTGAATAAGATGCCACATTTAGTCTTGATTTTCTCAGTTACAGCGTAGGCAGTTGTCTGAGCCCTTCCAGAACTAATATTGCTTGATATTTGGAGAGAATGAATCTCTGTGGTAATCTGTACACAGGCGCAGGTGAGGCTGTCCACCTGCTGCGGCTCCTCCCCACCTGGGGCTCGTCCTCCACATGTGGGCAAGGGGGGCGCGAGTGCCTTGTAGGTGTCACGCTTTAAATTGCCCCATGGAAACGGAAGGCAGGAACTGTTTCCCATCCTTGGGAAGAGCTGCCCCTGGGAGGGGCGCTGCAGGGGACAATGGCCCAGGGCTTTCCTCGAGCTGTGTCCAGTAGATGGCACCAGCGCCTCAGATGAACCCCAGCTGGAGGACCAAGGACAAATGGACCCTCTAAGATACTGCACACACCATATCAGCACTGAGAACCACCTCATAGGACCACCGACCGGTGCTCGGACCAGTGCAGCTAGATGCAAAACGAAGAAGATAAATACTTGTCTTTTCAAAAGGCTTTTATAAATTTAAACTTTGTGATTCATAGCAATTACTCTAAGAAGACAGGAAGGAAGGAAGGAAGGAAGGAAGGAAGGAAGGAAGGAAGGCAGGCAAACCTGAGCTTATTTCGACAGAAGGTGGCCTCTGGGCTCGGGCTGAGCTGTGTCCTCCCTGTAGAATTTATTTTAACACATCAGAAAAGGAATAAGATCCCCAATCCCTCCCTTCCTCAGAAGGCCCTTGTCTCTGTATCTTAGCAGCTCACGGTTGCTTACGACCATGACGGGCGCAGCAATCAGGCGCTACAGAGGCGAGGATCTACCGGGAGGAAGCCACGTTGCTCAAAGCCTCCGAGCACCGAAAGCCTCGTAATCATAACATCCTCCTCCTGAATATGGTGGTGTTCTTTTTCCCCATAGAGTGACCAACACTTTCCCTCTTCTTTTAAAATCAGAAATGAATCAATGTTTACCCACAATTTCTTGAAATGTCATTTGTTTTTCTTTGATTTTTTTTAAAAATCCACTTACACCTTTCTTTTTGATCAGTTGGAGCCATACTATCATAGACGCTAACTATTTGTAATTTTTTAAGCAAAATCACGGCGTATCTCTTCATTTATTTTCCAAACGTAGTTGATATTACCAGGGGACTAGAATCACAGTGCTTCAAGGAACCAACATTTCCTAGAGTCAGGAGTGGTTGGGTGAATCTTGATGATACTTAGTAACTACCCTCATTGTGCTCGGTCCACAGCACTGATGATTCGGGTGAGTATACAAGCAGCAGGTATGTCCCTGTCTGCACCACGGCCTCTTGAGAGATCCGAGAAAGGGGCTGAGAAGCTCCTTCGGTAGAGAGATTCTCAACCATGCTTGTGATAAAATGGTTAATATGTAAAAACAGAAGAGTGGAGATGGTATTTGCTGGTTTTAAGTTCCGTAATCAGATATGGGTGTTTGGATAAAGGAACAGAAGTGTCTTTTCCCGAGTGTGTGCCTCACCGTGGCCACCTGCAATCCCAGGACTTGCACTTCCCCGGCCCTGGCCTGGCCCCTGGCCACCTGCATTTCCATGCCTGCTGTCGCCAACGCGGCAAGTGAGGAGCAGAGGGAAGGAAGACCAAGCGCGGGGGCCTGGGCAGACACGGGCTTGGCCTGGCTCTGGGGACCGGACAGCAGTGCCTGTGTGTGCCGGGGACCTGGGGCCCGGGGTGGGTGGCCTCCCACAGACGCGAGGCAGCTGAGGGGTGTCCCGAGGGCGCCTCGGTCTGAACACAGGCTGTGTTTCCTCGTGTTGTCCTGTTAATTTTTTCAGCTCGGGTTTGTTTGGAGAATAGACACATGACCTGGTCCAGTCCCCCAGGAGCCAGGCTGGGCTGAAGGCCCGCTGTGCCCCAGGACCTGGCCTGTTGGAGGAGAGCCCGGAGCTGGGCCTGTGGCTGGAGCCGCTGGAGGAGCCCAGGCCTGGAGCTGCCGCAGCCCAGGAGGGGGCGGAACCCACCGAGTTCTGTGGGCTAACTAGGATTCTGGAGGTGGAGTGCCTCGAGCTGATTTAAAACTTAATTTACACGGTGTCTGAGCTAAATTATTTATTACTTGTTTAACTAGAAAGAGAGGCGGAGAGACTGCGACTGGAGAAATTGTACAAGATCACTGCTGCGATCCCTTCCACCGTGGCTCATCTGCTAAGACGCGCTGTCTGGCTCTTTGGTGTCACTAGCAATGTGGCAGCAACGTGAACTAAAATCGTTTTCACATTTCAGTTTTCAAAAAGGAAGTTGATGTTTTGATACAAAGAACCCACCTTAAATAAATAAATAAGCTGAGCGCCCGGACAGCAAGACCCCTTGCGCCTGGCCCCAGCCCATCTGCACGTGCTGCCTCGCATCCAGCAGGGGCTGCTCTGTGGCCCCCTGTTCCTTGCTGCTGGTGAGCTCTGGGAGCACCGAGCGGGTGAGCAGGTTCTCAGGGTGAGGCTCACATTCAGGGTTCTGAATGGGCTGCTCAGACTATTCTCCAGGGCTGGATGCAGGATCCCAGGGAGCCTCTGGGCCCGCATTTGCATTTCAATACCCTGGGGAGGGCAGGGCCTGCCTTGTCTGGGGCCTGGGGACAGAAAACCCATAAAAGTTGGGACTCACTTTTCAAAGCCCTCAATTCTTTTTTGTGCTTTGGGAAACTCTGAGTCGGGGTCACCAAGTTCCTTCTGCCATCGTTTTATTATGTTTTAAATAAAGCGATTGACCTTGCACAGAACCCAGACAGCCGGACCCCACAAGGCCACTCTGTGGGACTTTGTGGGACAGCAGCTCCCCCAGGACCATGAGGCTGCTCTTACTGGGCGCCGTGGGCTTAGGGCCTGCTGGGACTGTCCCCCCTGAGTTTCATGAGTGTCAGGAAACCAAACCCCTTAAGCAAAAATGACTTAGACCCCTTTCCTAGAGAAAGAGCAGGTAGCGAAGGCTCTGTCAGCCTGGGGCAGCCGACCTGAGGACCTGACTTGGGAGCCAGGGATCTGGGGACTGCTAAGGCGCTGTCCTTCCCAGGCGGGCATCCTGGGGCGGCCAGGGTCTCTGGAGGGGGTCCTCCCTCAGAGCTCTGCAGGGCAACATCTCTCCTTCCTCCCCAGGCAGTGCTCTGGCCTTCCCGGGATCCCCACAGAACACCGGCCTCCTCCTCGGAGCGCAGCTCAGTGGGCTGCAAGACCCCAAGAAACCAGATGCAAAGACACGCCATCTGGCGTGGCCCCACCACAGGGCTCCCCACGTCCCCAGTGGTGTCCCCATGCAGCCACCAAGCTCCTGTGCTCAGGATCTTGTCTAAGGCCTTCCCTCAACCGCCCCCAGGGCGTTCTGCTTTCGGATGTCCTTGTTGATTTGTTTTCTTCCTAATGCAGACGCATTTCTGCATGAATGTCCTTTCATAGCTGTCTCAGAACAACTCCACCCCACAGAACTTCCCATGGTGGGGCCATCCGGAATGTTCCAGCAGCCTGGTCAGTGTGTGGACAGCCCCCACTCTCCCTCTTGGTCTCACCTGACTGCTCAGCTACAGAGGAAGAGGTCAAGCGCGTCCACGAGGGCCTGCCTGAGTCCTGGCTCTCCTGGCACCCTGACGGGAAGCGGCCGCGCAGCCCGGTGACCCAGGCCCTCTCTGTTTTCTCTTCGGATGCTTCTCTTTCTTCTGCATCCTCTCAAATAGCACAGCCTTCCACTTCCTCTAGGCAAGGGACTCCAGGAGACCCCGGGGACCCACGTCTGACAGCAGTGAATTCCTGTGTCCTCTGGCGTCACACTGACTGCAAACCCCGTGAGTCTGCAGCCAGCTGCCCTGGAAGTCAGAGGCACGGTGCACGCGCTGGCTTTATGATCTGTCCAGCACACGCTCCACACGTGTGTGTGTGTTGTGTGTGTGTATGTCTGCGTGCATGTGTGCATGTGTGTGTGCACGTGTGTGTGTGCGTGTGCCGAGCTTCGCCTTCCCTGTGGTGAGCGGAGCGCAGCAGGAGTACCCAGGCCTGATGGAGGCAGGGGCCACCTCACCTTCCTTCCTCTGGGCCACTTGCAGGGAAGGATGGGCCACCACACTCTGCAGACGGCCCTGCTGGGTCACTGGGGTGGGGGTCCAGGAGGGAGCAGCACAGGAGTCTGGCGCAGGCGGCCCATTCCTCAAGTGCAGCTGCCAGCTGTCCCCAGGCTACACAAGACCAAAAGTATGAGACTGACCAAGTGTTGCTTTAGCCACGGGCTCTGGGGGGCTGTGGTGCAGCAGGGGCTGACTCCGGTGAGCCTCTGCCCGTCCTTCTCCCTTCCCCACGAGGGAGCCTCTCTGCCCGGCATGAGCCTGCTTCCCCTCTCTGTCCCCAAATGCAGCGGGGGTTTCCCATGCTCCAGGTGCCCGGTCAGGGCCTGGTAATGACAGCTGGCTTCATCAAGTTCCTGCTCGGCTGCTCGGCTGCAGTGCCCTCACTCCGTGGCACAATATGGTTTTCACACCTGGAAAATGTTATCATTTTCACAGGTGAGAACGCTGAATCTTGAAAGGGTTTTAAAACTTGTTCAAGTTCATGTCGGAAGTGAATCGAGAACAGGACTGGACCTCGACCTTTGTGGCGGGAAGTCGACCCTCCCCAGATGCTGGGTTCCCACTTCACCCAGGACAATTCCCAGCCTCAGGTCTCGCTGGCCTTTCCCACCGTGGGCACACTTACTGCCCCGGACAGTCGGTGGATTATATGAGTCACGGTGATCGTGACGGAAGTGGCCACAGGGAATGGCACTTCAGCACCGCGTGCCACATCCTTAGCGGGCACACTGCACTTTCCATTCGACTCAGTCCTCACAGTCCTTCTGAGGAGTGCACACTGGTCACCTTCCCCACGAGGACACTGAGAGCAGAGGCTCTACATGGAGAAGCTGAAGGAGCTCCTGTGGACACCACCACGTCCCTGAGGTTCAGGGCCGAGCCGCTGCCCCCACGTGACAGTGTGTGCAGGGCGAGCCTCAGGGCGGTGACCGCAGCCATGTGAGGGCCCAGGCGTGGGCACAGCCTGAGCACAGGCGCTATGAGTGGAGGAGGCCAAGGCAGGACTGGGCAGGGCCTGTCCTCTGCAGGCCAGGACAAGGGGCCTCGCCTGAACCCACCCTGGCGCCATCTTATCATGGACTTCTAGCCTCCAAACTGAGTGTCCATGGTCAGAGGCCCTGACCGGAGCCTCCCCGTCACAGCACTCCTGACGCAGGAACTGGGCCTCTCCGTCCACTTGTCTGCATCACCTTCACCGACACTCGAGGACTGGGTAGTCTTCACTCCCCACTGGATGGGAGGCTCGTGGAAGGACCACCAAGTGTCCAGTCATCCTCCCATGCAGCCCCTCAGAAGCAGAAAGACAGAGACTCGGTCACATGCTGAGCAGGAGTCGAGGGAGGGCGTGGGTCCAGGTCAAGGGTCCAGGGGGAGGCGTCCATGGACAGCGCCCCTGGCCACTCCTATGTCTCTTGCTTTCTTCATAGGGTAGGAAGAAACCTAAGCCACAGAAACTGTGCAACTGGACTAGGTCCCAAAGAGAGCAGGAAAACGACACCACGTGACGTAGCAAAGGCAACAGGAACTGATTCTCAAAGAGCGCGACCAGTGTGTTCAGCCAAAGCTCCTTCCTACTGCTCTCCCACATCTATCCTGGGGCTGAGCGGGGAGACATTCAGGGGTCAGTCCAGCAATGCATGGCGTGCGTGGTGTCCTCTTCTACAGGCCACCAGACTCAGGTGGCCCAAGGGCATGTCCCTCCATCCACCAAACCAGGCGAGCTGTTGGCTGGGCTTGTGGTAGGGCCACACTGCAGGAACCAGTGCAGCTGCACCAGGCAGAGCAGGAGACCCTGCCACAAACACGCCCTTCACATTGTGCAGCGATGAAGAAGGTGGCCCTGTGGGTGGTCTCAGCAGGAGGTGAGGAAGGTGCTAAATCCCAAGGTGCCCAGGTGGCCCTGTGGGTGGTCTCAGCAGGAGGTGAGGAAGGTGCTAGATCCCAAGGTGCCCAGGTGGCCCCGTGGGTGGTCTCTGCAGGAGGAAAATGACAACCTTAGCCTGGAGCTCCAGGGCACTCTCACCTGAAGGAGGCCGGGAGTGCTGGCCAGGAGAGCTTGTGGGGGCTTGCTCGGGGGCCTGGGGCTGTGACGGTGAGCAAGGCTCCTGAGCCAGCCCTGCAGCCTGCTGTCAGACCTCGAGGGAGACCTGCAGTTCAAGGCTCTCTCCTGTGCTTCAGAGGCGAGGGCATAGTGTGGAGGAGGATCTCCACCAAGTGTCCCTCTGCAGAAAGGCGTCCTGCGAGCATGCGATGACGTCAGACAGGAGAATGCGCTCGCGGTTTAGGGTCTTCTCAGTTCTCCACGTCCTTCCTTTTCCCCCGTAAAAATGCACCGGGGTAAGAGAGGCAGCCAGGTTTCCCATTTCTGATAGAGACGCTGGGGATTCAGAGGTGCGCTAGAAGGAGGAGCACACCCAGCCTGGGGGACGGTGGCCTGGCATCACTGTTTTTAGTGTTATCTGGGCAACCTGGACAATAACAGTGGGCTCAAGTTATTTTCAGTTTTTTGAATTTGTCCTTTTAAGATAGACATAACAGTAGAGTGCATTTTGACATATTATACATACATGGAGTATGACTCCCCATTCTTGTGGTTGTACATGATGTGGCGGCGTCACACTGGTTGTGTATCCACATCTGAACGCAGGACATTTATGTCCAATCCATTCTACTCTCTTTCCTATTCCCACCTCCACCCTTCCCTTCATTCCCCTTTCTCTAATCCAATGAATTTCTATCCTCCTCCCATTTTGTTTTAGCATCAAAACATCAGAGAGTACATTAGACCTTTGGTTTTTTTTGGAATTACTTATTTCACTTAGCATGATAGTCTCCAGTTCCATCCATTTACTGGCAAATACCATAATTTCATTTTTCTTTAGAGCTGTGTAATATTCCATTGTGTGTATACACCACATTTTCCATTCATCTGATGAAGACACCGAGGTGGTCCCATAGCTTAACTATTGTGAACTGAGCTGCTATGAACGGTGATGTGGCTGTGTCACTGTAGTATGCTGATTTTAAGTCCTTTGGGTATATACTGAGGAGTAGGATAATTGGGTGAAATGGTGGTTCCATTCCAAGTTTTCCGAAGAGTCTCCATACAGTTTTCCATAGAGACTGCACCAATTTGCAGTCCCACCAGCAATGTATGAGTGTGCCTTTCCCCACATCCTCGCCAACACTTATTACTACTTGTGTTCTTGATAATTGCCATTCTGACTAGAGTGAGATGGAATCTCGGTGTAGTTTTAATTTACATTTCTCCAATTGCTGGAGATGAACATTTTTCATGTATTTGTTGAACATTCATATTTCTTCTTCTGCGATATGTCTGTTCAGCTCCTTTGTGCATTTATTGATTGGGTTATTTGGCTTTTTTGTGATAAGTTTTTTGGTTCTTTATATATCCTGGAAATTAGTGCTGTATCTGAGGGGCAGGTGGCAAAGAGTTTCTCCCATTCTGTAGGCTCTGTCTTCAATTCTTGATTGTTTTCTTGGCTGTGAAGAAGCTTTAGTTTGAATCCATCCCATTTACTGATTCTTGATTTTACTTCTTGTGCTTTAGGAGTCTTGTTGAGGAACTTGTTTCCCGAGATAACATGTTGGCTTCCCTCCAGGGAAGGGAGGAGGGAGGTGGCCAGGAAGGGGCCTTGCGGCTCTCTCACAGGTGATACCTGTCACCCTCCTCTGTGTGAAACTGTCCCTGAGGTGATCCATTCACAGTATGTCTCAGTCGAAGCTGCTCCTAAGTGCTCTGAAAAAGCCAGAAGTGGGTGCTATTTTGCTTTGTTTGGGGGCCACCAGGGGCACGTATTCAGATGTGGGATGACCTGGCAGTGGCTGCCCTCTGTGGTGGCTGGGTCACTTTGCTGAAGGGTGGACAGACTCCTTGACTCTGCACCTTGGAAATCACACCTCTTAGGTATGCCACCTAACTAGACGCTTGGTTAAATGAGCCAGGTGCCCCATCCCAGAGCCAGCTGCATGCAGCGGTCAGTGGCCTTCAGGGCCAGCACTGATGGTTGACCAATGCACCCTGGGCCTCCGCTCCAAGCCATGCTGCTCCACCACCTGGGTGTAGTCTCTCTTCCAGAGAGTCTAGAAGGTCTATGGAACTTTTGAAAATAAGAAGGTATTTTGTCTTCAGGTGAAAGATAGAAGGGCAACGGCTAAACCGCTAAGTATCAAAGGACGCAGGGCGGGGGGGATGGACTTCCAGCGGGGACACAGGGCGGGGGTGGACTTCCAGCGGGGATTCCGGCCCCAAGGAGATAAGGACCAGGCCACATTTACAGAGAGAAGCGTCTCCCACTGTAAAGGACAGCTCCCAGAGGACTGGCCGACTCTCCACAGCTAGTTACCAAACAAAAAGGGTGGCATCTCAGCGCACTCTGCCTGACCTCACTACGTCCTGCTGCCTGCCAACCCGAAGTGGCAGAAAGAAAACTGCCTTTAACACACCAGAACCTGGGGGCAGACACCGCGGGGAGGTCAGAGTCAAGTCGGGACACCACGGCCGTCCCCGGGGGCGGCCTGCGGGCGCTGTCCTCAGCCAGCGCGCGGGCTCTGCTGCGTCTGGGCGAGAGAGCGCGGGCACAGGGGTGGCAGTCGCCCTGCCTCGGGCTGGGCTGGAATCCTGCTGGTGGTACCCATCCCGTCCACCCTTCTACCTAGGCTGGCAAGACTCACGCCAGTTTTTGTCTGTTTAAAGGGGAAAGCAAATTGCAGTGCTCAATGAGCTCATCCTTTAACTTTTGTCCAAACCGTGATCTAAAAAATGGTAAGAACATACTGACTTTACACCTTCGCTGCAGCGTGGCGCGTGTCAGACGGCGGCGACAGCAGGCCCGGAGGCTGAGAGCTTCCGTCCTTTCATCTTAAACATTCGTTTCCTTTGTACACAACAACGATAGCTTCAGACCACGCCGAGCTTGTCAACCCCACCTGCCCGCTGGCCGGCCCGGCATGCCTCCCTACCCTGACCCAGGTGGCCCTCGCCTCGCCCCCAGTCCTCGCCATGGCCTGGCCTTCCGGTCACTCGCTGGACTGTAAAGGCCTGACTTAGTGATCTGTCCTGAGGGTTTAGTGCGGGTTTCCAAAGCCTTCTGCCTCTGGCTCTGGGGCGGGGTCCGGGCTCACCCCGAGGACTCTTCCTTTTTCGGCAGAACCTCTTCTCCTTGGATTTGCTGCTGCACTCTTCTGTGAGGTCACCTTTCCTGAGCGTCAAGAGATGAACACAGGCAGGAGGAGTCAACGGTCCCTTTGATGTCAAGAGGGCAGGTGGCATGCTGGCTGCTCAGCGTTCAGTGGAGGGCAGCCCTGGTGCCCAGGAACACCCCTGGGTCCGACGCTGGCTCTGCCCCTGTCGGTTCCTGTCCAGGGCAGGCTCCCCAGCAGGTCCAGTCACCAAGCTGACCATCCAGCGAGAGGTTCCTGTCCAGGGCAGGCTCCCCAGCAGGTCCAGTCACCAAGCTGACCGTCCAGCGAGAGGTTCCTGTCCAGGGCAGGCACCCCAGCAGGTCCAGTCACCAAGCTGACCGTCCAGCGAGAGGCGCCTGTCCAGGGCAGGCTCCCCAGCAGGTCCAGTCACCAAGCTGACCATCCAGCGAGAGGCGCCTGTCCAGGGCAGGCTCCCCAGCAGGTCCAGTCACCAAGCTGACCATCCAGCGAGAGGTTCCTGTCCAGGGCAGGCTCCCCAGCAGGTCCAGTCACCAAGCTGACCGTCCAGCGAGAGGCGCCTGTCCAGGGCAGGCACCCCAGCAGGTCCAGTCACCAAGCTGACCGTCCAGCGAGAGGCGCCTGTCCAGGGCAGGCACCCCAGCAGGTCCAGTCACCAAGCTGACCGTCCAGCGAGAGGCGCCTGTCCAGGGCAGGCACCCCAGCAGGTCCAGTCACCAAGCTGACCGTCCAGTGAGAGGTTCCTGTCCAGGGCAGGCTCCCCAGCAGGTCCAGTCACCAAGCTGACCGTCCAGTGAGAGGCGCCTGTCCAGGGCAGGCTCCCCAGCAGGTCCAGTCACCAAGCTGACCGTCCAGTGAGAGGTTCCTGTCCAGGGCAGGCTCCCCAGCAGGTCCAGTCACCAAGCTGACCGTCCAGCGAGAGGTTCCTGTCCAGGGCAGGCTCCCCAGCAGGTCCAGTCACCAAGCTGACCATCCAGCGAGAGGTTCCTGTCCAGGGCAGGCTCCCCAGCAGGTCCAGTCACCAAGCTGACCGTCCAGTGAGAGGTTCCTGTCCAGGGCAGGCTCCCCAGCAGGTCCAGTCACCAAGCTGACCGTCCAGCGAGAGGCGCCTGTCCAGGGCAGGCTCCCCAGCAGGTCCAGTCACCAAGCTGACCGTCCAGCGAGAGGCGCCTGTCCAGGGCAGGCTCCCCAGCAGGTCCAGTCACCAAGCTGACCGTCCAGCGAGAGGTTCCTGTCCAGGGCAGGCTCCCCAGCAGGTCCAGTCACCAAGCTGACCATCCAGCGAGAGGTTCCTGTCCAGGGCAGGCTCCCCAGCAGGTCCAGTCACCAAGCTGACCGTCCAGCGAGAGGCGCCTGTCCAGGGCAGGCACCCCAGCAGGTCCAGTCACCAAGCTGACCGTCCAGCGAGAGGCGCCTGTCCAGGGCAGGCTCCCCAGCAGGTCCAGTCACCAAGCTGACCGTCCAGCGAGAGGCGCCTGTCCAGGGCAGGCTCCCCAGCAGGTCCAGTCACCAAGCTGACCGTCCAGTGAGAGGCGCCTGTCCAGGGCAGGCTCCCCAGCAGGTCCAGTCCCTCATTCTCCTGGAGAGGAACGCACTGGTGGTGACATCTTGGCCAGCGAGGGTCAGATGATGAGAGCAGATGTTGCCAGAGGAGTCCGCGTAGGTCCGTTCTGTGTGCTGGACTGCACGCCTCCGTCCCCTGGAGCCACCCCTCCACCTGCTGCCCACAGGCTCCTGCAGGCTGAGAGCCTCAGGGCGGGCTGGGTGCACAGAGCCGAGCTCCCCCGAAGCAGCTCACACGTGGGGGCTTCTCACGAAGAACGAGAGGACGCAGGGGCTGGTGGGTGGTCGGCGACTGGAAGTCGTGGGGAAGGCGGCCCTGCGCAGAGGAGAAGGCAGAGACCAGGTGACCCGGGTTGGCAGCTGCCCCTGTGGCCGACCCCCGTGAACCAGCATCCCCTTCTCCTCCCCGGCGTTCCCCCCTCTGCAGAATGGGGACGGTCCTGCAGGGACACAGGTGGACACAGTTTCCTGCATAGCGGCACGCCCCGAAGGCCACGACTGCACTCACTCTCCTAGGCACAAATCCGTGAAGAACTTACCTGTTACTGATCGTGGAACAATTCTGGCATCTTTCTATGACGGGGTCTTTATTTCAGAGGTGAACAAAGCACATCACAATTTATGGGTCACTTGCCACCTGCGGTGGCTTCTTTCTTCAACTGGCACACACGTTAAATAGAGCCAAACTTTTCCTGTGAGTTTAAAAACTAAGATGATAACATTGAAGCCGTAGAAACAAATCCCAGCAGCATCTGGGCAGAATTTCAAGATGAGAAGACCAGCTTTGGCTCGGATGGCACTTAGAGGGCTCAGAGCTCCGCACAGGGTGACTCGCCCAGGCAGCAAGCAGGTGTCCAATGTCCAGCACTAGGGAGGGCCAGCAGGCCTACCGGTTGACTGACGATCCTTCCGGTTTTGTGGCTTGTTCCACCTGGAAGTTAGGTGCTGGGTCAGTGCTCGTCACACTCACTCTGTAGATTGATGGCTACCAGATATCTGGGGTCGTGGGGGTCGTGGGGGTCGTGGGGGTCGTAGGGTCTGCAGCAACTCTCTGACCTTTCCATTGTAGCACAGAATCTATACAAACAAATAGTACGATTCTACTCCAATAACATTTTATTTGGGGATAATGAACTTGAATTTCATATAGTTTTCCAATGTTAGAGTAGTAAGCTGTCATTGACAGAAAAAAGGCCGGTACGTGTCCATGTGACGCCAGGATTCGCTGAATAAGAAACTCACAGGTCACACCACTTTCCATGGTGGTGACCAGGTCACCTGGTGGTCAAAGCCAGGCAAATGCAAGTCCTTTTATCCCATCCCAATCTTAATTTCTAGTATCTGCAGCACTCAGGTCACACGTCACCCTTCACATGTCACGCTTACCTAGGGGACAGACTAAGGAGGGCTACGTGTGAGCCAAGAGCACAGCACAGAGAGATGCAGGCAGAGGCCAAGAGCCACTCTGGGTGGTCCATTAAAACAATGGACAGTTGGGCCAAGCTGTGGGGCAGAGGTCCAGGCGGTCAGTCTTGGCTTTAGTTAGAGTGTCAGCTTGGAGTGGCCTTGAGTCCTGATAGACAGGTGAGCCTGCTGTGCTGAGCCCCCAGGGACAAGAAATTGGAGGTCAGTCATTATGGTGACTTCCTGGTGACGTGGTCAGGGTGCTGCCGTCTACAGTCTTGGGGGCTCCTCATTTTAGGGTCTTAGCTCCCGTGTCTGGTGTTCCGACGTGGTTCAGGTGTGCCTGAGTCCAGGTGCTCCTGGGTTTGTTTTGTGAGTTGGTGTGCTAAGAGCCAAGTATATGATGCATGGCATTTTTGGTTGAAAGGTGACTCCAGCTAGCCATGGAGATGATAGGATTATGTTAAGATGTGCATTCATATGGATATTGGACTCCTGCTGTCCACCTCGGCCTGCTAGGGGACTCCTGGAGAGTTCCCATTGGTTGGGGAAGTACAGTAGGTAGGAGGGAATTCCGGAGGAGGAACTTGCTCTTGGGATCTGGGAGAATGCTGCGTGCGTTGATCGGCAATCTTCCCGGGAGCTTACGGAGCATTGGCGGCAGTTTCAAAAAATAAAGTTTGTTCCTGCTTGAGTGGCTCGTGATTTGGGGCCCAGCCAGACAGCGGCATTGGTGCATATAAGTCATTTGTCACTGGTGCCTTCTGGGGGTGTGGGCAGATGGTGTCACGTACTTGCACAAATGAGGGGCAGTGTTGCACTGTCTTAGCATTTGGACTCAAAATGGAGCCAACAGTTGCTCACACACCGGCGTGGCTCAGGGCTGGGCAGGATCTTCTCTTCTATTCAACATGGAGTGACTCAGATCGGCACACCATGTGCTCTGCACAATCTTTTGGTTTGTTTTTGTACCATTTAAAAATATTAAGAATATCCTTAGCTAATGAGCTATAAGGAGACAACCTGTGGGCCTGAGTGGGTACCAGAGGCCATAGCTGCTAGACTGTAGCTAGAAGAGCCAGCAGTGGAATGTTCAGGGGCCACTTATATGTTATCTTACATTATAGAAATGGAAATAGCACAGTTTCCTTCCTCAAGTCAGTGTTTTTCTTGCTCTCTCTAAACTTAGACGTACGGACTGCCTCCTTTACTTAGTTAGGTGGCGGCTGACCTAATTTAAGTCGGTCTTTCATGTGTGAAGTAGATATGAATTTCAGATCACGAATGTGTGCAAAAGTTTCGGTTTCAGAAAAAGTATATTTTTTATGACTGAATTTTCTTCATATCTTATGTGTCTGGGTGCTCCTTTCTGCAGGACTTGAATGTTCAATCTTGAGCAGAATTTCCCCTTTCCTCTCTCCGAGACTGTGGCTAAATTCTGGAAGATACATAGTGTGGCAGTTACCCTGGCTGTCAGGTGACAGGACTGGAAGACCGTAGGATAGGTCCTAGAAGACGGGCCCATCCAGGTGACTGTGCCTGCCAATGTGCTTCAGAAATCTTTGGAAGTGGTTTGTGGGAGGAAATTGGGAAAGTTTGGATGAGAGGCCTGGAGGAAGCCTACAATGCCATCAGCAGAGCTGAGTGGGCAGGGTGGGCACCCAGAGCCCGGGTGCTGACAGAGGGTAAGAGAGAAGGCATGCTCCCGAGGCCTCAGTCGGAAGCAAGAACTCAGGGAGCTGTACTCGGGTCCAGGGTGACACTGTGGCAAAGACCTTGTCTACATTTTGTTCATGCCCTGAAACTGGGTGAGGCTGAGGTTACGGGATGGACTGAGTAATCTGGCAGAGGGAATTTCAAGGCAACATGATCTTCAGGCTCTGGCATAAATGTTTCTGGCTGTTTTTAGCCAGATTTACAGTAAGGTTTGGAGCAAGAAGTACAGCATAAAGATCTGAGAAACGTTCACTTTCTCCAGAAGAGGAACATTTGAAGCTGTGGTCAAGGAGGTGTGACTGCTCACAAGATCAGCACCCAAGAAAGAAGCTGAGGTCTTTGCCCTGAAATAAAGGAAATGTGTCTAAGGGCCTCTCAGCCCATTCATCATGGGCTCAAGGGCACAAAGGCTTTGTAGGACACCGCCATTTGGTAAGAGATCCCTGGGGACTCTGGGCTGCCTAGGGAATTGTCCTCATGTCCAGCTTTCAAGGCACTCAGAGCTGACACAGCCTGGGGCCAAGTGAGTCCTGATACAGCTCCAGTGGGCAGCGGACAGCAGAACTTGGGGTGTCCGTGTGATACTGGTTTTGAAGGCATGAAGAATGAAGAGTTATGGGGTCATGAGGGCTTCCACTCAGACTTCAAAGGAAAGCTGAGGGGGACAGGGAGTGTGGGTCGGGTCAGAGTCCCTGTAAACAACCCCCGAGACGTGACATCTAGATTGTTAGAGTGAGGCCACAGTCGGGTGTGGTCCTTCCTTGGCACCCAGCAGAACTGGAAGCCCAGGAAGCATCTGGTCAAGGTAAGCGCCTGCTGGATGCTTATGGGTAAACCAACTGCAGGTGAAGACTGCTTCCTCGGCTGTTTGGGAGGTGGGCACACTCGAGCCTTGTCCCCGAGTCCCCAGGGTGACTGCTGAGCTGCCGCAGTCAGCCCCACCTCGGGGTCAGCTCCAGGTAGGCTCACCTTCCCTGGGTGCTGGGCGGAGCTCTCTGGACCTCCCTGATTCGTGAGTCACTTCTGCTCAGATAGGTTCTGCCAAACTAGTTTTCAACACCCGTGTGTTTACCGCTAAAGTGGTCTACCCTGAACTTGAAAGAAGGCCGTGGCGGAGAGTCAAATGCTCCTCAGTTTCCCCAGCTGTAGGCACCAGGTGATGGAAGCGACATTAACTTTAACAAAAGGTCTTTCCCATAACCTGTTGCAGTTCAAGTTTTAAGAAGTTAAGTAGAATTCCTTTGGGGGAAATAGCATGATGTCGTTTTTAATGATAGAAACAGATCTTTTGTTCTGCCGCTCACTTAAGTAAGAGAAAATCAGTCTCAGTGCTTTGATGTCCTGGTTTGTGGATTTGACTTCCACTGCATGTTGAGATCCGAGATACTGGACGAGTGGGACGTCATTCTTCAGTCCAGTGCAGGCCAGCGGGGCTTCTTTTCAACCCTTTGAAGGGAGAGGATCGTCAGTAACAATATCCCTGCACTGCAAAAAATAACAGCGAAATGACGCACTGAGGGAAAGACACACGGATCTCAGGAAATGCTTATTTTAAAAATGCTTCAGTGAGACTCGCCTTTGCCCATGAACACGGGTCCCCTGGGTGGTGGCTCCAGTGTGGCCTGTGTGGGACTCTCCCACTGGCTGGGCGTTCCTCAAGGCAGGTGGCCTGGGCGGGGCCAGGGGCCTGCCTTCCACACAGATCTGGGGACTCTCACCCAGAGGCCTGTGGTCTAAGAAGCCGAGACCCAGGCACACACCTTGTTCCAGTTCGGTGGGTCCGGCCTCCATGCTTCCTGTGAAGGACTGTGGTCTAGGGGATTGTTTAGGGCATCCCCTGGGCATATGCCACGTGCTACTGACGTCAAGAAAGTTGACCCCCTCCGGACCCCCTCGTCCCTCCTCTGCCTCCCCTCCGCTCCCCCACAGGGCGAGTCGATTGGGCACCTAGTCACTTCTTAGCAGTGGTGTGGGTTCTCCAGCCCTGCTGTAAGCTGTGACAGATGCTGATTTCAGAATTGCCGCAGGGGAAAGGATCTGGATAGACGGAGGTGTCGGGAATAAAACTGTCAAACATGCGTGTGCGGTTAGAGTGACTGATTCACAACAGACAGTGGAACTCTGGGGTCTTTGCTGCTCACGTGAAGAAAGCAGGAAGCACAACAGAGATCAGAAATCAAAAAGAATCGTGAGCAGTGCGCCCAGGCTGGTCGCAGCCTTGCCATCTCCTGGCTCCCCGGTGCCCGTCCCCATCTGAGACCTGAGCACCACCCGGGCTTTGGGACCTCAGTTTAAAAGCAAGGACAGGGGCCCAAGTCCATGAATATCGACAAGGTGCTCAGAAGTACATTTTTTAACAGAAAGAACAATTTATACAGGACCCCCATCAAGAGTAATTGCAATTAGATGCCATTATGACAGGTGAGAGAGAAACATTCCCTATGAATATAGCAACGCCCCCAGGCCTGGACTTGGACTATGCTGTCAGAGGTGACCTTCTTCCAGTTGCCTACGGTGCTCCCTACCTGAGGTGCTGCCTACCTGAGGTGCTCCCTACCTGAGGTGCTGCCTGCCTGAGGTGCTCCCTACCTGAGGTGCTCCCTGCCTGAGGTGCTGCCTACCTGAGGTGCTCCCTACCTGAGCTGCTCTCTACCTGAGGTGCTCCCTACCTTAGGTGCTCCCTACCTGAGGTGCTGCCTACCTGTGGTGCTGCCTACCTGAGGTGCTCCCTACCTGAGGTGCTGCCTACCTGTGGTGCTGCCTACCTGAGGTGCTCCCTACCTGTGGTGCTGCCTACCTGTGGTGCTGCCTGCCTGCGGTGGGTCCGCTGCAGCACCTGCGGACATCGCTTGCCCTGTGGGGGTGCATGTGGGGGTCAGTTCTTAATGCGCTACTGCATCTTCACAATGCTTTCCCAGAAACTTCATTTAGAATGTCTTTTCTAAATTTCAAAATGTGAACCAATTTTACATTCCAGGAACATCCCAGAATCTGTCGGATAGAGAGCTGGAGGAACTGCCCCGCCTTGCAACTCTTCATCCCGGGAGCGTTTCCTGAGCAGCTGTCTATCTTATTTCTGGAGTTCTGGGCTCGCTCTGCTCATCTAGGAGGAAGGGACCCCCGTGCTGCAGCTTGCGGATTTTGTCACCAAGAGCCAGGAAGGCCAGTCTGTGCGTATGACATAAGTGGGCGCAGTAGAAGCAGCCTCATGGGGCCTTTACACGCCTGTTGCCCTTTGGGGTACCCCTGTGTCTGCACGAGCCATACCAGGGACCCAAGGACACCTGGAAAGTGGAGCTCCACTGCGGCCACCAGGAGTTCCCACGGAGGCCACGTCTTATGAGCACAGGATTGCCAGAGTGCGAAAGTGAACTTTGCCTGGTTCATTTAGTGTTTCCTTTTTCTTGGGAATTTTTTTTCATATCTCGCTCTATTCATCATAAGATTATTGAATTACTTATTTTTACTTTTTTGTTTCTTCTTGATGGATCAGAAAGTAGTTTTTGGTTAAAATGCTCCTAGAAAAGTTAAGACAAGATTTCTAATTGAAAAAGCTAACGTCAAACAGAAGTTTCCCATTTTACCTCTGAATAGTATTATCTTAATACTGTTGATTTTGTTCAACATGATATTATATGGTGATTGTTTTTGAAATCACACGTCTGATGTGATCACTCTCAGTCAGCTCAGAGCAGCAAGTACCAGCGGTTTCGGATGTTCGACCTGTCCACAGCCTGAGCTTCAGCCTGCTCCGGTCTCCCCTGGGTGGTTTGAGGATGGGCGGAAGTCTTTGATTTCTTTGGCTCACACGCTGCTTTCTATGCACAGTGTTTTATAAATTTAGATTAATGTGTGGCCAAGACCTTTTATCCACTCTGTGGCTTGAGGATACCCCGTGGGGGTCTGCACCGAATCATTAATTATCGCTGTGATATTGTGGTTTTTCCTGAATTTCCTCAAAGGGAATGTTTACTGAAAGGGAAAAAGGAAGAAAAAATGACCTGAAATTTAGAGAAATCTCAGAAAAGAAGAGAAAATAAAAGTCTCGGTGATGGTGCAGCGAGGTGTGCGTTTGTGGATCCACGAGTTCCACACAGCAGCTCTTCCTAGGGCAGGCCAGACCGTGGCTTTCCAGGGCAGCTTTTCTGCTTTAAACCACACTTAGAATCAATCACAGGCGCCCGGGAATGGGAGGCAGATGTGGGGGGTCAGCGCTGGAGCCAGTCTCGCTTGACCTGTGCCCACCTAATCTGCCTCTCCCGTTCCCACAGTCTCCAGGGACGCATATCTCAGAGCTGCTCAGTGAACCTGATGAAGAGCCGCAAGCATGGGCAGTTCCTCCAGCTGTCTATCTTATTTTCCTATGAACATGAAGGTAATAAATGCTCACTGGGCGTTTTGAAAGGTCCGGGAATCAGCAGAGGGGAGCGCCCCGCCTGGGCCCTCCTGGTGACTTCTGTGCAGCTGAGAGGCCGTCCCATCACACCTCGACCTCCTCCCGCACCCAGAAGTGCCCGGCCGTGCTCCCCCGAGTGATCGCCTTTCCCTGCATTTCCTGTCTTCATTTAGTGTTTTATTTTTGTGCCTTTTGCTATCTGACCCTCTGTGTGACTCTCCAAGTTCTTCAGTCTCTAAGTCCAAAGCCCCCTGGATAACATGGCTTTTGGTGTCTCGGTGCTGGTTGGATTCCCTCTGGGGCTTGGAGGGAATTGACTCATTTGAGCATCAGAACATCAATCGGTGCCCGTTGACTAGGCTTCGAGACTTACTGACGTTCTTTGACCACATAATGAAGAGAACAGTGAGCCTAGACCTGTCTCTACTCGGATCCGTAGCTGTCAAAGCGCGGTTGCTGCGTGAGATGAGGACCCCTCAGGGCTGCTCCAGCTGGTGGACCGTCCGCACTGAGATGTTTTGAAAAAGTAAACGTGCAGAGCCTCCAGAAGTTCGAGGAAAGGCCCACGCTTCCTGTGTGTGTCGACCTTCCTGTGTGTCAGTTTGCCCCAGAGGAGGCTGGGCGGCCTGACCCTTGCTCACAGCCCAGAGGAGGTGGTGGAGAGCCAGAGCGCTCTCTCCACCAGGCTTCCCGGCCGGGTTCTCAGCCCGGGTTTCCTATTCCAGACAATATGAGCGTTTCGTTTTCCCAGCCCAGAATACCCCGAGTGTTGGACGGTGTCTCCAGGAAGACGTCGCACCAAATACCAGGCTGATCAGAAGCAGCCGGCCGTTCTTTCTCGATGTTCTGGAGTGGACGCTGGAGGAACTGTGGATTGGGGAATGGAAATGGAAATGGCTTGGCTTACCCTCCAACTCCAGGGTGATCTTCCAGCCCCTAATAGGGGAGCGCCTAGCCCAGGGAGGGAGACTCCTAGGGAGCAGAGCACATTCAGGTGAGCACGGCCTGGGCACAGACCCGCCACGGACCCGGGGAGCGGCGCCCGCCTTGTGGGCTGATCCTAATGAAAACTGTGGGTTCTATTATTTAAATGTTCCACAGGGAAAGGCTGGTCACCTTTTACAAATGTTTGTGCAGAGCAGAGGGCCTCGGTGTCATGACACAGGGACCCGGCAGGAAAAGACCAATGGCTCGGGCATGTTTGCGGCATGGGAAGAGGAGAGGCTATAAATCAGGAAGACCGGGGCCTTGAAAGGAAGCATTGTCCTGCCCAGAGTGCTTCTGACAGAAGGGGCCCCTCGGATCCGCCTACCTGCCCCACCTCTGCACCCAAGGCCGGGGAGCAGAGGGGCTGAGCCCCGTAGGGCAAGCGCATTCCGACCCCTCCAAGCCAGATGTGTCTGTGCAGAAACACCAGACCCCGCCCCTTCAGACTCGGAGAGGACAGAAACGGTCCAAACCTGGCCCAAGGCCCACGGACACCGAGAACTCGCGTGTGACAGGAAGCGGCCACTCAAACCCCAGACCCCCACTGAAGGAAGTCCCTCAAGGTGCTTTTATTATTTCAATAAACCAAAAAGTTACAATGATTTACTGACTTGTACAAACAAGCACATCTTCCAGATTCGGCTCATTTTAAGTCCTGAGCTACTGAGGAGTTAAGATGCTTATTCTCAAGTTTAATGGAAGCATTGTTTGTGAATTTAAATAACAGTCGATATAGTATGTTTAATATATGACTGTTTCCTTCTGCATCTGTTTTCCACTTAAATTTTCTACTTGAATGTGTGAAATCTAAATTATTTTTTATCAAAAGTCACTCTTCCTAAATCGTCCTGAATGTTATCAGAATCCTCTTATTTCCTTCACCTCTGAGTATTAGAACATGATTCTGCGTGGCCCTCTTCACATGCAGGGTGTCAGATGGCCTGACAGTAAGGATGCACTGTCCTCCGCATGAAGAGCAGCACCTGCTCTGTCTCCCCTTCTCTGCTGTCCCTTGCTCAGGAGGTTCCTGTCCACACCGGAGCCTGGCTCTGCAGGGCGTCTGTGCTGGCGCGGTCCAGCCGTCTTTAGGTCCCCTCTCAGGACAGGTGGATACCGTGCCAGCCACTCCTGGTTCCGCAGGGTCCTCTGGGGTGATGGCTGGACTCGCTCAGCTCCTTCCGTTGTTCCTGGCAGGTGCTGACAACCTCCAGGAGTGAGCCCCACGGGGGCACGTTGGCCCGGGACGGTCACCTGCCCTGCCTGTGGGTCACGTGGCCCAGCAGCAACACCCAGGTGGACAGCAGCACGGAGAGAGCCCTCCCTGGGCCCCTCAACGTGCTCCCTACCCTGTGGCCCTCAGAGTGGAAGAGCGTCACAGGGAAGGAGGGGACCAGGGTCCCGCACCCCTTCCGCATGCGTCTCTGGGTCTTGGTCCTTGTGGTGCTGCACAAGAGAATCCAGAGACGGGGCCTCTGTGACAGGCAGGACGTCTGGAGGTGGAGAGCCACCCGGCGAGGACCTCCTCAGGGCAGAGGGCATCACAATGCAGAGGGGCAGGACGGAGGGGGCGGGGCTGGAGTCCTCCTGTGAGGAGCCCATGCCCTTGACAGTGGACGCCAGGTTGTGAGCCAGCCGTGGCTGTGTGTGAGCTGTGAGCATCTGAGCGCACAGGGGACTGGACTGAGGAGCTGCTCTGGCTGGGCCGGGGACCTAGTGTCCTTTTCACTCCCTCTGCCTTGACCCGACACAGACCCTGAGACGGGTGTGGCCTTCCCAGATGTCCATCAATCTGCTGACCTCAAGACATCACCAAGCCACCCCTGAAACCCAATCCCTTGCCTTACTTGGGTGGAACTTTCTTGAATGTCTTTCTCCTCAATAAATAGGGTTTCCGGCGTGTGCTCTTTTCCACCAGACCCTTAAGGTCAGAGCTGTCCCAGGTTTCTACAAGGAAAAGGAATCTCTGTGTGTTGTGTGCTTCTTTTACCGTTTCCTTCGTTGTTGATGTAGCCAGCTCCTGTGAACCCAGCTCAGGTCGCCAGCCTGGCTAGCTGGCGATGACCCGATGACACGCCAGGTCCCGAGGGGCACTCCAGGTCTCCCCTCTGAGTGCCCAGTCGCAGGCGGACTCTGGTGGGGGCTTAGGTGAGACCAGCACGGAGCAGTGTTGATAGGGACCTCCAGATGAAGGCCAAGTGCCAGCTCCTGGAGCGCACTCTGCAGAGGGTGCATGTGCGGGAGGGGGTCAGTGGGCAGTCACAGCGTGGACACCCCGCAGCCCCTCCCTCGTCCCCAGCGGGCCTCAGGGCAGCACCTGCGCAGTGAGACTCGCCCTGTGACCACGTCTCCCTGGTTTTCCTCCTGGTTTGCAGTATGTTTGTTTGTCCAAGGGCGTGGCTTCGTTTCTCTGTTTAGAAACTATGTCAACAGCTCCACCCAGTGCAGAATGCGATTTACGTTCTGTTTACTTTCATTGTGAAGGGACCACACTTAAAAGTACCCCTCACACATGGGGCTCCGGGCGGGACACCACGGAACTTCCCAGGCAGCATGCAGAGCACATGTGCACGTTAGACGGACGCGTGATCTTAGGTCTGGGAACGCCATCGTGCAGCGGGTACGTGGCCGACCCTAAAACAGCCCTTCACCAGCGCCCAACAAAGAAACCCAAGACACCACCCTACACCCAGGTGCTCCTGCTTGATACCAGTCAACAAGCGTGTTTCTTTCTTGGTATCAGAAATCACGATACTACATACATTATAACATCGTGCATCCAATGCGCTCTATGTGCTCATTACCTACTGGGTGTCTATGGTTTTCTTTTTTTAAAAATCGCCATCATTAATGGTTTAAATGAATGCAGACACATTTTTTTCTTTATTTCCTTTGAAGAAATTGCCAGATGTAAAGTGGATGGGTTAAAGACAAAGCCACTTTTAAAAGTTTTTAGAAAAATTAACACAATTTGCTCAATAATCATCTATGGAACATCCCTTTTCCCTAAAAGGCCATCAATGTTAACATTAAATATAGATATTTTACACTTACCAATTTTATAAAAATTATCTTGTTTCTCTATTAAAAATGAGACCAGCTCTTGTGTGTCATTTGTTGCTTATGCTAAAGGCATTTAGATTGGAGTTTATTCTTATTCGTGGCTTTTCATTGGAGATTAATGCTTTCTCTGAAGAACAAGATGAACCTGTGCTTTCTCTGTTTGTCACTGTCTAGTGTCCACATCTACAGAGTCAAGTCACTCTTCCGTTGTGATCTCTGCTTTGGGAATGTGTCCTCTTAGACAGTGGGGATCCGACGGGCGATGGATGGAGGGGAGCGGTTGGTGGTGACGTCACGGATGGCTCTGTAGTGGGCCTCGTGGGGACCCCACGCTCTCTTGGAGCAGGCCGCTCACCCCAGGCTGCTCTGGCCCCGCCTGTTTTGGTCGACAGGATGCCATCCTCAGCAGGGGACCTGCTGGCAGCGCACTCTTCCCAGAAGTTTAGAAGAACACAGATTACCCTGGATGGGGACTTCTGTCCCTTTACACAGCCAAAGATCCCAAGACCCAGAAAGACAGGGTAACCAAAAGCAAAGCCCACCATCCACACAATCAGTAAAAACAAGCTCCAATTAGAACAGTCACTGGGGGCCAAGGTGGCTGAGCTGCCTTAGGTCTTGAGCATCTCACTTGAATCTCATTGTTGTAGCGAGTTCCCCGTGGGTTTGCCGGGCACCTGTGGGCAAGGCCGGGCCTGTGGGCCTGTGGGCAAGGCCGTGCCAGCAGGCCCTAGATACCTCGTGCAGCCTGTCATCAGTTGAGGGTGAAGAGATGTACCAGGGGGACCCTCTGGAAACTTCTTAAGACCCCAGTGAAGCCTGGGGCCCTGGGCTCCTGTCCACCGGCCTCCTTTGGGACAGCACACCCCTCCCTGGGCATCCTCTCTCCTGTCCTCTAAGCGGCTTTGCTGCACCTTTCTGTGCCTTGACTTATAGAAATGCTCCTGCAGGACCCAGGAGCGAGGCCCGGCCACCCCGACTCTGGGTACCAACGCTGGTGACTGACATCTGCCTGTGTCCGTCTCTCATCCCAGGCTGCCACATCACAGCTGTGTGGGGCCTGGCTCTGATATCCTGCCGCTTACGGCCTTCAGATACCAGGGACCACTCTCTGGCCATCTACTGATGGACCTGGGCACTTCATTCAGTTTCTCCCAGTGGCTCAGCAGCTGTTCAGACACCACTAGCTAGATACCCGTCATTCTCACCGGAGTCTCTTGCTAACTTTGTTTCTGGATTTATCATTTTGTGCATTGATTTATTTACTCCTGAGTCAGGAATATATATCAATGTCTGCTTGGGCATGTTTGTTTAATTTCATTATTTTTCAATACTTCTTCCCCTATTATTAGTTATTCTTTAAAATAAATTTTAGAGATGCATATCAAACTTCAAAGCACTACCCCATGGGACCTTAATTGGGTAATGCATTAAATATGCAGATGCAGTTTTGAAAATTTACAAATTTACAACATCGAGTTTTCTGAACTAGGAGTATTATCAGTCTTTTTTTTTTGAGAGAGAGAGAGAATTTTTTTAATATTTATTTTTTAGTTTTCGGCGGACACAACATCTTTGTTTGTATGTGGTGCTGAGGATCGAACCCGGGCCGCACGCATGCCAGGCGAGCGCGCTACCGCTTGAGCCCCAGCCCCAGCCCCACTATCAGTCTTTCTGGTCATTCTGTGCTCTGTGTTCTGTCCACCTGTGTGTGTTTTTCATAAAAATCCTATTATCAAAAAAAAAAAAAAGGCATCGGTGGGCAATCCTTACAATAGCGTGTGACAAAACAGTATAGACGGAGGCATTAGAAGCCCTTGGCTCCACCCACGGGGGCCACCGCAAGTGCTGGACATCAGGCAGGCAGATGCATGGACTCACTCCAGTGTGTGACGACTAAGATCAGGCCCAGAGACTGGCTCCGGGCACTGTGGCATGGGTGGCTGAGGGACCCCAGGGGTGTGGAAATGCGCCAGCCCACAGGGCCAGGCAGAGACCCACGGGCCTCAGGGCCTGAAGAGGGCCAGCCATGCTGTGCCTGAGCCAGCCTGTGGAGAGCAAGGAAAGCCAGGGAGCCCGAGGCCTTCCCAGGTCCTCAGAGTGGAAGCTCTGAGGACCGGCAGTTCACAGCCCAAAGAAAGCAAGGGCACTGGGGACACTACAGCAGAGAGTGGTGTGGACAGGTCACTGAGATTCCCGCTACCCCCCAGGGTCAGCAGTGGGGTCTATTTCTGTCCAGGTGCAACCAGGGCTCAGTGGGGCAGGAAGCTGTTGCTTCCTCTGCAGTCCGTGAGGACGGGGAGCGTGGAGGGGGAGTGCTAGCCCCCGCCACACTGTGGGAGAGTCCTGGGCCCTGTGCTCCGTCCCCAAGTGCAGTGTGAAGACTTGATGGCCAGAGGCACAGCTACGTGAGGTAAGAGAAAGCGAGGAACTGGATCCTTCTCAGCAGTGGAGATGATACCGGCAGGTGCTAACTCCCTGCATTCTTCTATTGTGAGAGAAAAGAATCCCTTATTTTGAATGTCGTGTGGATCTAGTTTCTGGATACTTGCAGCCTAAGAAAACCCCAACTGCAAATGACGTGACGCGTGAAGCGTGAAGCGTGTGGAATCCTGCTCCACCAACCTCCACGCAGGGTCAACTCGACCCCTCATGACAAACTCAACTCCATGTAAATACAGATCAATTGTCAAAAAGGAAGCTGGGTGGGATGGGCACCTGGCTATCCCAGGTGTCAGGAAAGCTCTTGGCATTTTAAGGCTCACACGGTGTGGCGCTGCCCCAGACACCCCGACGTCTAGAACCCATACTCCAGAGCTAGTCTCAGCTTCTCTTGGAATTCAGCACCTTGAGAAAGCCATACATCAAATCAGAGAGAAAAGTTCACTACTGCTAAGCGATGACCATGGTATGGCCAGAGAGTTGAAATGGACCAGACTCTACTCCACATGTCAGCATAAACTCAAGATGGATTGGAGACAAATGTGAAAACAGCAAACGATTTTTAAACTCTTAACATGTGGGTGAGCTCTTTGATGAAACTCTCCTACCATGGACTTAAAATTCAGAAGTCAGGAGGTGGATGAGTCTGACAACACAAAAGTGAAAGTAACTAGACAAATCAACCAACAACTCGAACTTCACATCAAGTGGCTGAAATCAAGCTGGTGACATAGGCAGATGCAGAAGAAGGTGATGTCACGTAACTGTGGGGCACAGCGCGTCTGTGGGCCTTGACTTGGGTGTCGAGGGGGAGGGCGAGTGTGGCCTCACTGCCATGGGCAGCGCTGGCTCCCAGGCTCAGCTTGGTGACCCCGTGCTGTAGGCCTCCTGTCACCTTGACCCCAGGGCCCGGGGTCCTCTCTTTACTGGATTCTTCTGTGTGCCTGCACATGTCGTCCATTTCCAGGTTAAGAATCCGGGTGCTCCCCAGTGGGCCGCTGGCAGGTGGGCTGTTTGAAACGTCCTCCCTGGAGGGTGACGGAAGCTCTCCTCTTGGGCAGGAGGTGGGTGGTCTCACTCTGCGTCTCCCATGGGTACAGCTCTCCAGCCCGGGTCGCCCGGCACTGTGTGCAGTTCTTGAAAAGCTGAGTGGGAGCTTACGGGTGAGGGAGGAAGGCTGCAATGGAAGCCCCCAACCCAGTTTCCCTTTCCCCTGACCTGCGTGGCCCGCCTGTGAGGTGGTCCCAGAGCCAGGGCTGCAGGTGCGGGCCCCGCTTCTGCTAGAGGGATGGGAGGGTGAGTCTGCAGACGCCCAGGCTGGGTGAAGGTCCCGTTCCCACCCTCTCCTCTCTCCTTTCCTCACGTCTGTCACACTGGCCTCCAGGTGGCCCATGGGGTCTGCAGCATCAGACATGCAAAGGGAAGCGGCCTTCCCCAGGTGGAGCAAGGGCTCCTGGAGGCGGCAGGAACCCGGTGCTGCTCCTCTCTGCTCACGGCCCGGGCCCAGGCCGCCACTGGGCACAGGAAGCAGGAAGCTGAGCGGCAACTAACCCTCCAGGACCACACTGGGGGGAGTTCCAAAAAGAGTCTTAACGCCTGGGTCTACTCCTGAGCTCTGATTTGCAAATCTGGTCTGATCCTGAGCTCACACTAAAGGCACTGGGAATGAACTAAGGCCTGGGGACCCAGCCCAGGGGCTCACGCACGCCAGACACGGGCCCCAAACTTGTGAACTATAACCCTGTGGCTCGCTGCCCCCTTATTGGAGTGATGATCAATGGACAGCAGCAGCAGGCCTTCACTGTGCGCTGCTGAGGGGCACTGTCGCGACTCCGTGTGCACTGATCCCTTCACACTCCAGACGGGACTGCTGAGTTATTTCTTTCTACAGACAAGGGAACAGAGACACGTGAATGTTCAAGAGCTGGTGCCGAGTCACGGAGCTGAGAGGCACGGGAGCTGGAGGGCCCTCCGCAGTCCAGTGCCCTGGGGTTTGCTCTCACGGAATGAAGCCAACACCACATACCTGTCTTCGTGGTCTTCTACGGCCTCCTGCTGCACACCTGAGTCCAAAGCTCCAGGGAGCAGGAGGCAAAGTGCACTTTATGTGTCTATCTTTGGAGCCCTGCAGAAGCCCCTGGATGTTTCATTGACACGTGTTCTAAATTGTCCTGTTGCAGAGGAAATTCCTTTGTTTATTTCTAGGTCAGGACCGCCCTCCTGACTCCTCTCCGCCTTCACCCTTCAGGTTGTAATAAAAGGAGAGCTATTCTCAACCGAGCCCAGAGTTCCAGCTTGCAGAGCCGGGTCAGAGACCAGACCCAGACAAATACGGAGCAAAAGGCAGATGTCCACGGGCAGTTTGACTGAGTCCCGTTGGAAACTACTGGAGAAGTTGGCCACCTGATTTGGGCACTAGGGGAAGGGGAGGAAGACCTGAAGTCAACTTCTGTCGCCTCTTTTCCATCTTCCCAGACAGTTTATCACTGCGCTCTCAGGACAACTGGTCACCAGGACGAACACTGAACAGTGACACCCTTGAAAGCAGAGGTACTCACTGGGGATATTTCATACTATTTCTTAAGCTATGTTTTCATGGGAAATAATTCGAGAAGAAATTATCATGCATTTTGAAATTCATGGAGTTGGTTTAAGTTATGCAAGTTCTATAACATATATCTTCCAGAAGAAGGGATCGAAGTTCACACTTAGAGCCACACAGCCCCATGTGTGTTCACTGATCCCTGTTGCAATACTCCTATAAATTCTGAGTCGTCACCCTTCTTAAAGACTGGCAGAAAGCAATGTACTTCTCCTCTGCCTTGCAGGAGAGATTCACTGATTTCTGTCCAAGATGATTTTTCACCTTTGGTGGAAACGTAGAACATTACTGAGAACAGGGGAAAGCTAATTCTGGACTTTTAGCTGAATGCTCCAAACACCGAACTCCCCCACTGTGTGTCTACATTCTCCAGAAGAAACATCAAGCAGTTGTACTCTCTGGCTGACCGTTCCCTGCTGACGAATGACCAGAGTCTTTTAAAAAGCAGGTTGGAACACTAAACAGACCTACTGGGAAGGTGTTGAGGGGAATCTTAGACTGTCACCAAGGGGAAGTGCTCGGGCACCACCAAACCTTTGATCTTGCAACACAAAACCCTAATTTTAGGCACCTTTACTTTGTAATTGGTGTGGGGGGGAAATCCATTCAGCACAGAAGTGAAATCTGAAAGTCAAATTGGGCCCTTTGAAAAGAGACTTAAATATCCGTCTTGGTGTCTCTGTGGGAGAACTCTGGGCCATGTGTCCTGGGGTCCCTTGGAAGAGAGCAGTCTCTCTGGGTCCAGGTGTGGGGGTAAGATCCAGGGACCCCAGGCACCTGTGGTCACCCACTGGGCTTGACGCCCCTCGGGCACTCACACCCACGTGCATGAAGCCCAGGCTCCACAGGTTGAGCACAGCCAGCGTCCCCCAGGGCGTTTCAGAGGTTGGAGAAATCCCCTCTGTGCTCAGGTCCGGTGACGTTTGCTCCCAGAGCAGCTTCTGTGAAGGAGCAGGATCGTCTGTGGCAGGGCGACTAGTGGGAGACCAAGTCGGAGTGAGCACTGCTCTGGGCTGGCACCTCCGGGGCAGCTGATGTGGGAGCTCGTCCAGCCCAGGTGGGGGCCCCAGGGAGTGGCAGGCGAGAAGAAAGGGAGAGCACCGCTCTTGGGAGAGCAGCCCCGGCCCACGGAGCCGCTGTGCAGAGGTGAAGGAGGTGACCGAGGAGCAGGGAGCCGGGAGGTGCCCAGGGGGGAGCAGGAAGGAACCCCGCCCTGGGGGCAGAGGGAGGCCAGAAAGAGGCCACAGCCACTGGAGGGGAGGGGCGGAGGGACAGGCAGACACAGGGAGGCAGCAAGGCCACCCGACCCCAGAAGAGCTTCCTGTGGAACTGGAAGGACCTGGCCCTTGTTCCAGGCGACAGGAGAGCGGAGGCCACACCGACGTGGGTGGGCAGAGGAAGGCTCGGGCTGCAGGGCAGATCCGAGTTCTAAAGCTGCCTTTCCGTGGAGCTGGTGGGACACTGGAGGTGGCTTCTGCAGCCTTAGCAAAGGCGCTGTCTGAACACAGGTGATCCACGAGCCACGCAGCAGAAGAGGAAAACAAAAGGGGAAAGCTTGCGGGCGAGTTCCGATGCTGCAGGTCCTCGCCTGTGGTCGGAACTGTCGGTCCCTTTCATTTTTCAATTCTTTATTCAGGCAAAGTTGGCCCCCTGGGGACAGCAGCTACTCCAGCTGTGCGGCTCCGCGTACCTGCATGTCCACACGGGGGGACCTGTGCAGCACGGCCTCTCCTGCCGCGCGTCCTGCCTGGTCCCTGTGCCGCCATCCCGTCCACACCTTCCTCCCGGGGCCCTGCAGCCACCACCTGCTCTCTGTCCTGCCTGGGAGTTTGCCGTCCTAGGGTTCTGTAGAGGGGACGGTACCTGAGTGAGGGTGGCCACTGCCCATCTGTACCCCTGCGGGTCAGGATGCGTGGGTGACGACACTTCACAAAGCCAGGGTGAGAGTGAGCAGGGCCACGTCAGGGAGCCGACGTGTGAAGAACTTCCATGTTCTTCCTGTTCTTCCTGACCTACGTGATCTTAGGGCAAGATGGTCGATGTGGTAGGGGGTATTATGGACTTCTAACCAGAGACCTCCTGTGTTCATTCTGGTCTTGCTGTTTTGAGAACTTATAGAATGCAGTATAATAACTGTCTTAGTAATGGATGTTTGCACTTATCAAAGTGTGAAGTGAACATTCAAATTCTATGCCTTGTATTATATTTAAAACTCTTTAAATACATCACCAAGTTTGCTCCAGAAATTTTAACCAATTTACTGTTCCAGCTGTGAGTGGTAAATTACCTACACGGTCATTAACCCTGACTAGCCTCATTTAAAAAAATATATTTTTAGTTGTAGATGGAACAACATCTTTATTGTATTTATTTATTTTTATGTGGTGCTGAGGATGGAACCCAGTGCTTCACGCATGCTTGGCAAGTGCTCCACCACTGAGCTGCACCCCAGCACCCGAGCCTCAGTTTTGAAAGAGCAAAGCACTTTTTCCATGGGAGAGCACACACTGCATCTGCAGCACATCCTCACATTGTGTCTTTTTTATAAGAGTTTGTTTTGAGAGTCCTACGACTCTTTTTTTATTTTACTTTTTAGTTTTAGATGGACACAATATCTTTATTTTACATTTATGTGGTGCTCAGGATTGAACCCAGTGCCTTGTGCATGCTAGGCGAGTGCTCTACCACTGAACCACAATCCCAGCCCCACATTGTGTTTTTAAGTGAAAAACAGGTGATATGCTATAATTCATTTTCAAAAAATATTTGTGTTGGGGGATGGGGGACTAGGTGACAGTAATTCATGTCCTTTCTTGGTGGTAGATCTTCACATGTGGGATTAAATAATACAGAAGCCCACATTCATCACCACCTTTAGCATAGGCCTTTATGTTTATGATTTTTAGCTTGAATATAAGTACAATAAACTTGTATTGTTTTAGTAATGATTTGAATTCATTCTTAAGGTTATTTTAATTAAAAATCCAGCATGAACCTAAGCATATCATTTTAAATCAGAATAGAGAGACTAAGTTGTCTGTCCCCTGCCTGTTCCGTGCCGGTGCAGATGGCTGGCTGCTGGTGCTGGTTAGGAGGGGCAGGTATGGGGTAAGAGACCAGCCCCATCCTCCGCAGCCACCCCTGTCTGCAGGGTACAAATTATTCCATGTAAACCCTCACAAAAAATTGTCTTTTTAAATTTTATCATGTTTTCTGTTTTTAAAATATGTGTTATATCTGATTAAAGAAGAATCGTTTTCTTTATTAACAACTTCAAACATATCACTTTATGCTTCAAAAGTGTCTTCTTTAGTTGAAGGCAGTGATGGGAATCCGCCTCAGTAGTGCTTGTCTTTTACAGAAGTGCGAAACAAGACACACCAATGAGCTGTAGACACAGTTCTGATTAGCATGATTCATGTAAAGCAGCTCAGCACTGCCGACTTGGCTGGGTACAGGACTCACAGGTTGCCAGGTTCGTGGCTGGGAAGATCTCCTACGTGGTCAGGAGAGCTGGGTTCTGCCTGCCGCAGGGTCAGGTATGAAACGGAAGCCCTCCTGGTCTCTGGGTGTCCCTGCTGCTTTGGGACGATCCGCATTGTCACTCCTTGACCTATGATCACGTAATGCGCCAGGTAAGACAAAGCCCAACTGCTCCTGGCCAGTTGTGTCAATACCTACCCACAGGAAGATGGAAGATTGACACATTGTCCTCGGTCTCAGTGTCCTGAGTACCTTGGGCACAGAAGGAGTCACCCATGTTATCCTGCAAGCTTCATGCGGTTTAATGTTAACAGCCTCCAAATAAAGAAAACGAGGGTACAGCTGTCTCAGGTAGTATGTCCACGTCCTCTCCAAGCTGCCCCAGGGCTCCAGTGTCTCTGACTTTGTCAGGTTTTCCTGGGGAAACGAAGTACTGGACCCAGTGTGGAGGTGGGGTGCGTTGGAGGCGGGTGGTGGGGGACACAGGTGCTGGAGCTCCCCACGCCTTCCTGGTCCGTTTGCACCTGCCCTGGACCAAGCTCCTGGGCGGCGGTGCCCTTCCCGTCCTGTGGTGGGAGGGGCTTGTTGCCTGCTCACGTGGTGCCCACACGCACCCTGCCCTAAGCACAGGTGAATGCCCAGCCTTCCGTCTTGCCAGCCGCCCTGCCTCCGCCCAGAGCCAGGAGGCCGCAGCCTGTGCCCGACAGTCCTTCCTTCCCAGCACCTTCCTGCCCCCCCTGCCCCCTTGTGCCATGGGCCCTGCTGCACAGTCCTTTGTCCCAACCTGAGCGGCCAGCAGGCTGTCCGATGCCAACGTCCACACAGAAAGAGGCCCTGGTCCCGTGTCCCGTGTCTGGGGTGTCCTTTGTCTGTTAAAGCGCAACAGACAGGTCTGTCCCCTTCGGCAGCTCTTCCACACCGTCCCTGCTGGGGTGTGTGGTGGCCACACTTGTCCCTGTATAAATGTTTAACCTTCCACTTTAGATGAAATCTCAGCTTTCCTGGGTCTCTGCCCCCAGCCCGGCTGTCACGGTGCTTCAGTCTGAGGAGGCCTGTCCTCTTGGCCCGTCCTTCCTGGCTCCCTTTCGGGTCCCCCAAGCCTGACCCTGCCCGTCTGTGTAGGACTGGGTCTCCCTGAGCCCGAGGGCACCCAGGAGCCCCTCAGCACCCAGCCACAGCAGGGCTGCTGGGTGGCCAGACTCTCCCGCCACAGTGGGTGTCGGCTTGAGTCCTGTCCCCAGACCTGAGCTAGCTCCCTTCGTGGTGGGCGAGCCTGGGACAGCGTTTAAGGAATAGACTATGTTCCTGCCGTTGGAAATGCTTTTCTGTGTTATTTTATGAACCAAGTTTTTTCCTAGTTAGTTCTATTTGGGGACCCTATTTTGTTCACTCTTTGGTTCATTTATCTACAAATCAACACTGAATATTTACTCTGGCTTTAAATTATATTTTAATATTTAGTAGCTCGAATTTTCACCTGAAATAAGGATATTAAGGAATTTGGAATTTTCCTAATTCTAAATGTGTGATATTTCATTTAAATTTCAGGGGAAATATTTGGTTAAGACAATTACAGCTTGTTTCCATAAGTTCTAGCAATATTAAGATGTCTTTATCAAAATCTTATTCTATTTATTTTTCGTTTCTGTAGTCTTGGTGCTAACTTGCCCTTGTGTTATCCTAGATGTGTAGATAAACTTTTGGGGTCTGGTCATAAACCAGAAGAATCAATGAGCAATGGCACACTGGTATTTAAATCTCAGCTAAATTTTGCAGGTGAGAACTGATTAGTAGTCACAGTAGAACATGCTTTACTTTTATCTCAAACTTATGCAGGAGATAATTATATAGCTGCTACTAAAATGTGAGCTCCTTTCAGCGATTTCCTCAGCCCCGTAAGTGATGGCTGTCCAGACACCCCAGGGTCCCCAGCACCAAAACTGCCTCTCTGGTGGTGACTCTGCTGTCCTTGGTGGGTACCTGGCCCTGCTCACCCTCTGTGATCAGCGACAGTGTTATAGCTCAAAGCCAGTTCTCCCGTCTTTGGTTGACTCTGGAGAGCTGGGAGGTGCAGCTCAGAGGGCTGAGGGCAAGCCCTGCTGTCAGCCATGAGCTGCTTCAGAGGCCACGGGTCTCCCATGGCCCACATTAGACGTCACACAGCGCACTGATTATTTGGTGTGAATTAGGCCCTTTTGTGAGGATTTTTACGTTGTCTCGTTATAATTGTGCTTGGTGTTCATTGACTGATGAGCCGTTTTTCAAAGGCCTTGTCACTGGGTAAAGACCAGCGTGGCAGGAAGTGGTTTTCCTGGTGTTTAATGTGTTGAAAGAAGCAAGGGAGTGAGGCTGTGCACTGCTAATCTGCAGGGTTCTGGCTTTTGGCATCTATAAACAGTCTCCCTGTTTGTTTAAGGTACAATATTATTGGTACAGTTCAGAACTTTTTCCTTAATGATGTCCTCGTAATTATTTCTTTTTTACCCTCATTTGCAAGATAAAAATCTCTTTTCATGGGCCCTGGCAAGCTGAAGTTTGAGAAGGGAAACAGCATTCTTGAATTTCTTTTGCCTTTCTTTTTAGTGGAATGGTCTGTTTGTGGAGCAGCAGGTTTTGAGCCATTTCACATGGTGCTGCGTGGGGCAGAATGCGCCCATTCACGTCTGCGGGTCAGTGGGTAAAGGCCTCGTGCTGGGAGCCTTTCAAGAGCCGCAGCGGTCCAGGGTCCAGGCGGCAAGGGCTGCGCAGCACCTTGGCGGACTCCACCTGCTCAGGCTCCATCTGATTCTGGGCTTTGTGTCCCGCAGGCACTCGGCCTCTCCTGAGGAGTGAAGGGCCCCTGGGACGGTGCATGTGAGTGACCTTAAGCAGGTTGACAGACCAACGCAGGTGGATCTGAACGCTCCTGTGGGCCTCGCTGGCTGGCACTGTCCCTGCCGAGGACGCTCATCTCATTAGCTGCCTGGGTTGGCAGCAGAGTGCCATCTTTTGCTGTGGGCCTCTGCAGGCCCCTGTGCTCTGGAAGAGGGCACCCCTGAAATGGCAGGCCCTCCCTTCCCAGGCTTGTGGCTCTGGGCAGGAGAAGAGGGTTCTGCATTGTGTTCTCCACTGCGTCTGGTCCTCTGGGCCTGGGAGCACACAGGCACCGCGTTGAATGCCATGTTTCCAAGCCGGTCCTGGCCACCCCGCTTTCTGCCCCCGTCCCGCTGTCTGAATGAGGGCGTGGGGCCTGCACAGCACTGCAGTGACGCCATGTGGCCCGAGTCAAAGGCTGTTTAGTCTGGTCCCACAAAGGGCCACATTCCCCGCACACAAACAGATGCAGCAAAGACCAAAGACATGGCATCAAAGGGAACTCGTGAATGTCGACACCACTGAAAAACACAACTGTGCTAGCCCAGAAAGAGAGGAGCAGGGTGCTGAATGCCCAATGCCGAGGGTCCCAGGGACGGCGGGGAGGCACAAAGTGGACGGGCTGAATGACAGTGTTTGTCTTTAAACCACACAAGTCACGGTCATTAAATCAGGTCAGGCTGGGTACAGCCCCACAGAAAGCCGGCTGCGGCTGATTTCAAAAGGAACAGAAAAGACCCCAGAAGAAAGCAGATTGACAGCTCCTACTTAATGTTTTCATGCAACCCAGCCAACCCACCATCAAAACGTGGGACGAGAACTTGGAGGTGGAGGGGAGCCGCCGCCTCACACTACGCTCACCGCGGACGTCCGCTGGGCCGGCCGCCTACGGGGAACTGCTATTGGCTCTGGGTGAAAAGCAAAGAGAACCACGTGTGAAGTTCACCGCGGAAGGAAAGGCCTGGGAAAACTCTGCTCCTGAAGAAGTCAATGCCTGTGGCAAAAGCTGCCCTCACGCCACAGGTTGGAACCCCACAGAGAACTTCTGCAAGCCAGGAGGTGCTGCTTCCAATAGTGAAACACAGACTGAGACAGACTCCCGAGTGAGACCTTTCCCTCAAGTCCCCCTTACTAAGGCCACTTCCCAGGTCTATTAAAACGACTATTTAAAACAGCCTCAAACACTCTCTGTGAATGTAAGCTCGCCAATTTATAAAGGACGTTTGGAACATAAATGGGTGGGGGCGGGTGGAAGAAAATAACACAGAAATAATTTACTTATAATGCATTCTGTGTTTTAAAAGGAATGTCTAAAATGTTTCCTTTTCTTCCTTTAGAAGAATTAGCACAAGATTGGAGTGATTTCTATTAAGTTTAAGTTGCAAAATCACAGTTTGGAATATCTACAGTAACAATGCAAAGAAATAGTAATATGATGCTTAGGACACCCCCAGCCACACCCCTGATTCCCCTTCTGCTTCCTCCCTAGGGAGGTTCATTTAGGAAGACCTGGGCTTGTTCGGCGAGAGCAGAGGCTGGCGGGGGCAGAAGCAACTGGGCTGCCCGCTCCCGGGCTCCAGGCTGGGTCTCTGAGCCTGGTGTGCAGGTCTGGCCTGGGGTCCCCACGCCTGCTCCTCAGGGCCCATTCGCAGTGAGGTTGCTGGGCCCAGACGCAGCCCAGTGTGGGGCAATCTTCCGAGGAGGTGAGATTTGGGGACTTCACCAGGTGGACCTTCACTCAGGATGTCCAGCTGCTGGTGGGAGCTTCTGTCCAGAAGCAGAGACATCACTGCTGCCACCATCGGAGAAGCCTGGAGCCCAAGCAGGGTCCAAGGGAGGAAGGGAAGGCTGAGGGAACGCCCTGCTGGGACTCTGCCACCACCGTCAGGCTGCTTTAACGCGCCCAGTGCCTCCAGGCACCCAGAGGAAGGGGCAGCCCACGTTGTGCCCACGGTGTGCAGGCCACTCTCAGGAGGGCGGCCTCCGTGGGGTGAGGAGGCTGCCTTCTGCAGTGTCCTCACAGGACCCAGAGACCTCGGCAGGCCCCTGTGTCCGCTGGGCCTGGGCAGAGAGGCGTGCGGGCTGCTAGCCTGGGGAGCAGCTGCTGGTCTCCCGTGGGCTTGCACACGTCCCTCGGGTCTCAGCCACTGGGAGTCTCACTGTGTGCCTGCATGCTCGGGCTTCCTCTGCAGGGGGAGCAACACACCAAGGAGGTACACCGAGGCAGCATGGGTGGCTTGAAGAAGGAATCCGAGAGCAGCTAAGGATCGAGAATGTTCAGGAAGTGGGCGGGACAATGGAGAAGACTTGACCCCTGGCCAAGTCTGCCTTGGAGGCAACAAGGTCCTGTCCTCAGAGTTTGGCACCGAGGCCCAGGAGGGGTGGCCACGCTGAAGGGGAACTGCATTTTCCATGACCCCAGCTGCCAGGAAACTACCATGTGCACCCTGGGTCCCTGGTGCTGAAACAGGAGGCTGCCTCCTTGCACAAGTGGAGACATTTTTCTTTCTAAAAGTAACACATTGGAGTAAGTCAATACTTAGAGTTGGTGTGCAAATCCAGACGGGTGGTCCTCTGGGAGGGAGGAGTGTGCGGGGTATTAACTGTGTCGCAGCGAGGACCCTTTCTAGGGGAAACCCAGCGTGAGTCTCAGGCTGCATCAAAGCCCTGTCTCTCCACCTTCAGTGCCGACGACATTGGGTTTCAGCCCTCATGCTGCCTGCTGGCGAGAACTTGGGGCTGATCAGGGTGACAGTCTAGAATGAGGACTGAACACTCGCAGGCTGGTGAAGACACCAGCTGTGACCTGGCACTCTCTCCGTCTACAGGGATCAGTTTCCAGGTGCGACCTGCAGAGCACCCTCCAAAGATGTTCCCATGGACACACGATTCAGGAGTGACACTCACACCGTGTGCCCCGCCACGTGACTTCCAACTGTCACTCCTCCTGCCACGTCAAGGGATTCATCTTAGACACCAGGGGCTCCAAGGCAGGGCTCTGTCTGGCTTTTCTCTAACTCTTGAGACCATCCCAGGCCTCGGTTGGGTCAAAGGATGGCTGGACGGAGGAAGGAAAGAGAAGGGCTCTGTGCGGAGCGATTCATTCTCCAGTGGAGCGAGGGCTGCGCCTTCAGAGGACTCTGCCAAGGTCTGGAAGCGTGGAAGGCTTTAGACACACTTCCAAAAAATAAACTTGGCGTGGAACCTTCTAGAAACCTCAAATGAACCTTTCAACACATCAGGACTGTGATCTTCTCTAATCTAAAACACCCACAACTGCGCCAACTCCCAGGCCTCTGGGAAGGCGGATCTGCGTGCAGCCATCAGCAGGCCCCAGCAGGGCGCTTGCTGCGGGTTGCTACAGCTTTCCATCCAGAGATGGCATCAGATATATTTACTACTTGGATCCCTCTCAAAGAGTAGGAAATGTGTGAAAATGTTACGCTGGTCTCCTCCAAATTTTTGTGGTCAAAAACATGTACTTTGTTTTCTCTACTATTTGAGGTCATTACTATCATGTTGCCCTGACAGTAACTCTGTGCTGTTCGACTCTACAAAACATGGAAGCCAGTGGTTCCCAACTGAGCATCAGATTTTATTCTGCTCAGTGCTATTTTGTATTGATTTCCTGGAAGATGATGCAGATATTTCCAGAAGCACTGTTGTGCTCAGTGCTCAGTCTTTCTGCCTCAGGAGAATCCCGCGGTCACCTGTAATGAGGGCATTTATAATGAGCTATGATCTGAGTGTTGGTGTCCCCACAAAATCTGAGCACTGCACCCTGAAGCTCCCAGGTGTTAGCCTTCGCAGGTGGGACGCCAGGAGTGGTCAGGAGGGGATGGGACCCTTGGTGAGTGGGACAGTGCCCTGCGGGGACGAGACACCCTCGCCTTTCCATGATGATAGTCTGAGAAGCCGAAGGAAGAGCTGCCAGGCGACGGCCCCGTGGCTGCCCACCACCACGCGAGCAGGGGTGAGTCGCAGTGTGACCAGGCCGGGTGGACGCTGGGACCTGGTGACAGATGAAAGTGTGCCTGCTGCTTCCCCTTCAGGGTCCAGACCTCACGCAGACTTGGCGAGGCTCAGGGAAGGGAGTGCTGTCCCCACAGAGGGCAGCTCCTGTGCCACCAGGCTGACTGTGGCCACTGCGGCTCCGCAGGCGGGTCCTGCCCGTGTCCCCACTCTGCTGTAAGAGCCACACCTGAAAACACAGCCTGCAGTCTCCTTCGTCACCGTGCCTTGCGTAAGTCTAGCCTCTTGCATTTACATGCAGTTTTGTCAATTTCAAAACAGACTGCTGGCATGGCATCGGGTGACGTGGGACCTGACTCTCACTGGAAACGGAGTGGACCATTGCTGTACTCTTCCCCTGCCAAGCTAACATAACATCTTCATGCTTTAGGAACTTCAGGGTGAAACTCCGTCGTATATTTCATGAACTGCTGCCGAGAGGGCTGTCTGGCCAGGGAGCTGGGGGTCTCCTCCTACCTCGAGTCTAGCTTGGAGCCACAGGTCCCTGTAGAGGGTGAGGGGCAGCAGCCTCTGGGTAAGAAGCAAAGGGTCTTTTCTGGATCTTTTCCATCCACTGGCTACAAAGAGGAGGGTGTGACCGAGAGTGAAAGGAAACGGGTCCCCAAAGACCAGGCTAGTTTCCTTGTACGGCTGAGTCAGGTGAACGTTCACTCCCACTGTCTCTTGGTCTGTGGGGCTTGGGGTTCATTTCTCCTATATATCAGGCACACGTACACGTTGCTGGGCCTCACTTCTGCCCTTTTCCTGGGACTATAGAAGTGACTGAGATTCAGATCAGTCTTGGGTCTAGGCAGCAGAGAATCCCTGAAAAGACGGAGAAGGAGCTATGGACGGCAGCCTTAGGTGGCATCGATATACATCCGTATACGCAGCAGATTTCAGTAAAATGCAGGGAGTTGTGGCCAGTCTCCAAGTCGAGGGACAAATTGCCTACTATGTGTTAGGTGCTGTCTCAGGCCCTCTGTGGCTCCATGGCTTGGGGAAGCTGGTTTTACAAGACAGGCTGTCACTAGCAAGGCTCAGAAACGTGTCAACACACCTGTCACTTTCCCGCTGGCAACTCCCAGACGGGGGCCATGCTGACCCAGTCCTTTCGGGATTGCGGTGTTGATCCCAGAGACACCTTCCTCCCGGATTCAGCAGGTGTCTTCAGCTCTTTGGGTCTGTGTAGATTAACCTGGATAGCTCATCAGCGTGTCCACGTGGCCAAACACTACTGCGGGGTTCTGGGGAAAGCTGGCAGTAAGAGCAGCCCTGAGCTGGGGCAGGGAGGCTCCGTCCAGGCCCACCTCCAGGGAAGCGCTGGCTTCACCAGCACCACTCTTCCAGTTGCCTTGTGGAGCAAGGCTACAGACCGCCTCCTTCAGGTCTACTTCTTGGCTAACAGCGGACTCTGTCTCCCCAAGTGGTGGCAGGGTGTCCTTGGTGCTCCACTCCCAGGGTGCGGCAGGCCCCTGACACGTGCTGCAGGGTGGGCTTGCTCGCAGCTCCCCCGAGGCTGAGGCGCACACCACGCTGGGCTCAGCCAGGGCCACTCTGGTGTGCATCCTTGTTGTGGAGCCTCGTCCCTCTGTGTGGGACACTAATGCAATGACAGCCTCTCAGCACCCAGCAGGACTCATCTCACCTGGCGATTCTATTCCCCACTCATGAGCCCTACTAAGACACATTCAAATCAGTAATAGAGACTTAAAGAAGCCACACAGACACCTGGAGCGCATGGCGGACTCTGCTCCTGAAGATGACGAGCAGGTGGAACAAATGAGACTAGATGTAAAAATCTCAAATAATATCAACAGAAAATCTAATGAAAAGAATTGAACTAGTTAACAGGTCGACGAGGTTCCAAAAAAGATTTGTTCCTGCATCCAATCAATCAATATTAGGACAGAAGACTTTAAGATACCATACTAAAAAAGAGACAATTAGTCAGCTATGCCCAACGTTATTCTGTGAAAACCAGTCTTCTAGGTATTTGGAAAAAGCAAATTCTTGATATATCTATAATGTAATATATGTGCATATATAACTAATAAATAATATCAATAGATTTAACTTACTACATATATGTGCCCATGTCTGTATGGTAGTCAGAAATCAAGTCGTGTAAATCTACTTTCTAAATAATCTTGGTTTAAACAGACATTTGCACTGAGTGATAGCACTCACACGGTATGACAACCTGTGGCTTCTTTATTTTGCTGTACTTTGGGGCATGTGGCAGGAACAGAGCGGGGGATCTGGATGGAAGGAGGTCCCTTTGAATATTGCTCTCGGCTGGTTGGACACAGTCCAGCGAACACAGCCGGGAGCAATGCTGGTGTGGATCGTGCGACTCTGCTGTAATGGACACGCGGATCCATGGTTTCCCCACGCAATCTACACCCTCTCGGCAGGGCTGTGCATAGCGGAGCCAAAACTCAGAACCCTGGCAAACGTACAATGGGTTCTGGTGGTTTCATGCCACACTTCAGATGCGATAAACATTGAATCCATCTGATGCCTTTTCTAATTGGAGACACATTGGTCGAGGGGCGTTTGAGTTCACAAGCCTCTCGATGACTTCATGCGAACCACACTCCAAGGACTTCAGCTTGTGGACTGGTTTCTTAAACACGTACAGAGTGGAACTTGCAGATCTGGCCACATCAAGCTTCCATTCTTCCCTTTGCTTCTGCCTCTCTTACTGTACTTTGCGAAACTCAGATTTTGTGTTTTACCCTAATGTCAGTTTAAATGTAATGATCACAAATGCAGAAACAAAACAATCAACCTATTTTGTTGAAGATTGGCAAACTTTCAGTGGTGTTTCCTGTTCCAATAGTTCCTTCAACGCTACTCAATTCTGTAAAGTATGCCATGGCAAATCCCAGTGGCAGTGTGAGGACTTGAATGGCCTCCGAGTGACAAGATTCACGCATTCATTCACACCTGCAGCAGGCAACCAGAGGGCCTCCCACTGAGTCACCTAGAGTCACCTTTGGAAGGGACCCAGAAGGGAAGCTGGGCGGGTGACAAACCCAGGCTCTGCCCCAGGGCCTGATGCAGAGGAGCCCGAGGCAGAGCCACAGGGTTTCCAACTAGAAGGTCACACAGTGGAGTCTCACCAGGCCAGCACCGCACCTGGGGAAGTGAACAGGATGGCCACCGAGGGCCGGCGTCATGGCTGTGTGGCCCCGAGCGTGGGGTGGCTCAGCGTAGCTTGGCTCTACCTAACTAAGGCTCCCAGATGTCCTTAAGTGACCAGAATGTGTCCATCACTAGGACTGCATGTGACTTAGCCTGAGTGACCATGCAGAACCTGTGCAGAGGGCCTCCCCAGGACATGCCCTTTTAGACGGGTGCCTTTGGGAGGCCCAAGCAGTCCTTCCTCAAGACGAGCTCGCGGGTCCGCCCTCTCGCCTTCCTGTGTTCCGCTTTTGGCTGACATCCACTGACATTCCTTTGGCCATATGGTTTTTAATTGGCATGCTTCCAAATTACTCAGTGTTGAGCCTTTGAACCCAAACTCATTTCCCTGGATAGCTTCGCCTCTGAAAGTGAGACAGAGTGTCAGAAAAATGTGCTAGATTATTAATCAATGAGAATAAAGATAAATAAGTCTCTATATGTAAAAGGAACTCACATTGTCCTGAACTAGGTAGGTTGATGAGCTGTGTATGTGTGTGTGTAGAAGAGTCCCTGAAAACCCCAAAGACAGTGACCTCCTTGATCATTCCTCATAACCCTACTACTCCAGTAATGAATGGTTTATTTTTTCACTGCTGGCAATTTAGTAATTATTAATTTCCTCATAATTAATGAGTAGAAATTGAATCACATATGGGAATTTAATTTTTATTATATGAGGCATTCTGTGTTTTCAAAAATAATTGCCTAGTTTTTTTTTTTTTTTTCAAGGATTAACAACAGAGGGAAATTTTCGACACGGCTGGGTTCGTATCTCTGGAGATGATGAGATGTGAACGACTTTATAAACACAGCTCCCTGGGTGGAGTTTCTCACCCTTCGTAACTCCATGAAGTGAAGGCCCAGGAGAGCTGTAAGCTTGGGAACAGCCAGACAGAGCCCGGACTCGTCCAGCCTGGCAGCCTCTGGTTGGCCAGCTGGTGAGATCACCACCCAGGCCTTGGCCACAGGACCAGTCTGAGCCTGACAGGCGCAGACCTGGGCCTTACCATCACAGTCCAGGCTGCACCAAAAAAGGAGAACAGGCGTATCTGTGTCCCTGCCATGGAATCCATTAGCAGTTACCAGAACACAGCAACACCGAGCAGTAACCTGCAGAGTACCCGCTCCATCTTCTGGGGCTGCTTTTTAATCAATAGTAGTATGACCTTAATCTGAGCATCGTCTTCTACATGTCAAGGTCAGCCAGGCACTGCAGAGTGGGCGTCGAAGATCGCTGGAGGCAGAGCCTGCCCAGCCCTACTCTCACAAGTTAGATCTGATCAGGGGTCCATCCGCTCTGCCAGGAGACAGCAGAGCTGCCCCCAGCACGGCACTGAGCAGCCAGCCGATCCTTGCTGGTCCCCGTGTGATCACAGGACTGCACGCTGTGTTTCCATGTCACATAAAGAGCAAATAACCGGAAGAAGACGTGCTTCAAGTGGTTTCAAGGAGTTGTGCTTTTTTTACTGGACGGGGTGCAGCGATTCCAGAGCCATTATTACTCAGCCGATGGAGTCTGCATTTGGCTAGGACACCCTTCAAGCTCTGGGGACGGGGGTCCAATTGTTATGCAAATCTAGATCCTGTATTATTACAGTCAGGCAAAGATTTGCAAAAGCAGAGACAGCAGCTGCTTAGACGAAATGAGAGTTTAGCTGGATTTGAACCCCGTTTGTTGAGGCCAGATGAGACTGGGTAGAGGTCCAGTCTCGGTTGTTCTTTCTGTGGTAACGGAACTCCTGCACACACTGAAGTCTTCTTACAGAACCTCAGCTCTGCTGACGCCCAGAAAACAGTTACAAATTGCCTGGGCCAACAACAATTTAAAATAAATGATCAGGATTTCTTAATTGTGATCAAATATAGGGGAAGTGGTCTGAAATGGATTATTAACCACAACAGCAACAAAAGCAAAGACAATTTTAATAAAGACAATACTAAATATCCTACTTATTAGAATATTTCTATTTCTACACTTCTTTCATTTGAGATTTTCAAGTATTTCTACACTCAAATAAAGAGCCAGAATGGTACCCAGGTTCTCTGTTCAAAGCTTTGAAAAGTTCAACAGTAGGTTGTGTGTTGCTTTTCATTCATATAACAAAGAAAAACACAGAAGACAGGATATAAAAAGGAAAATTTTCAAAACAGCTCCACTCCAGAAGTAAAAGTTCTGCCTGACGCCAACTTTACCTGAGTCCAACAGAACTTTTTAATGTGTGTACGACTTGGGTTCTTACAAAGCCTTAGGAAACCTTTAAAATTGCATTCAGAAAAATGAGAAATTTTAGATTTGGAGATCCCAATTTGATTTAACAAATATTGGCAGAGTCTGCAGAATGTGCCTGGCAATAAACCCCAGGATTATCTTTCCTTCAGAGTATGTTAGAATTTCTAAATAGAGTTATTAGAGGCTGAAATCTGATTTATAAGCACCTGGTTTAGCACACTGGGTGAAGGTACCTGAATTCTGTAGAATTCAATAGCAAACATTTCCATCACCCTTCAGAGGCCCATGGAATTCATAAGGGTCGCCCAGAAGAAAATGTTTAGAAAAGCGGCTTAAGCACATTATGTAGAGAAATGGGGTTCCCTGCGGGGGGCCGTTAGGAAGCCGCTCCTGGCGGTCCGTGGGCAGGCTGGGAAATCGCCCCGCTGCTGCTACTGTTTGGGTGCAGAGGCCTCTGTACCCCCTGTCCCTCCAGGGAAGGCCCGTGCTGCGCTGCCCGGCTTGCCGCTGGGCTTCCTGTGACAGGTTCCTCTGCACTCCTGTGTCCCTGGGAGGGGTGGTGACTTGGCTCCAGGCACCCGTTTAGAGCAGCCATGCTCCAGGGCCTTCCCACACTGGGCTGATTCTAAGATCACTTCTCTTTGGAAATCAATATTCTTATCAGGCTGTGATACACACAGTCAGTCTGCAGAAGGCCTAGTTCTGGCCCAGAGGGCAGCTCTTCAGATCTTTAATTCCTGCTCTTCTGTTTGATCCACAGCCCACAGCCCTCTGCATCCTGGGCTCCATGAGCGTGGACTGAAACAACCGCGGGTAAAGAGCATCTGGGACACAGCTGCATGTGTCCTGAGCGAGTGTGGACACGTTCCTCTTGTCCCTGAGGAACCCAGCTTGAGGACTTGGGCAGAAAGTGCCCTGAAGTAGGTTTAGGAGCGGCCCAAGATGGCCGAAGGTCACTGCCACTCTGCGCGGGTTTCCATAAGGGATGGCAGTGTCTGCAGGTTGCTGTCCTGGAGACCAGTCCCTGCGGACAGCAAGGCAGAACTCCACTGCCATTTCCAGATTCTGTGTCCTGGAAATTGCGCTGTGACCCGTGTGCACTTGGCCGCCTGCCCTCCCACCCCTCCAGCTCCAGAGCCCTGAGTCTGTCTTCCCCTCTAGCCTGCAGATGCTGCAGTAGAATCAACCAACTGTCATTCACCACGGAGCGACTGTGATTTTATTTTTTATGCGGCTTTATTCCCTGAGTTAATCATTTCACCTAATGTCAGCTTAGCTTTCTTTGTGCCTTTTGGTCCAACACTACCACTCACCTTCCAGTTTTCCACAGAGTCCCCACGTCCACAAACGCCACCTTTCAGCCACATGCTTCCCTCCCTGCTGCTGCCCCTGCACCTGCCCTCCCGACTGGGCTGCTCTCTGGGCAGGTGAAGCCACTGCCTTGGCGCCCACTCTTCACCCCCAGGCTGGAGCCCTGTGCCTGGGTCCTGTCTTCTCCTCCCTCTCCCTTCTCACCTGCTGCCCCCACAGGTGGTCTGTGTGGCGCTGTCCACACAGATGTGCATGTGACCTGCAGTTTCTGAGACTGTGGGTATCTGAAAATAAATGTATTCCCCCTTCACTTTTGAATGTTAATTTGTATTTTCATTCAAAAGTTGTTTCTTTTTTTTAACTTACAGAGCTCCTACTGTGTAGCACACACCATTCTAGGAGCTGAGGAAATGAACATGAGTAGGGGAAATCGAAGTGAAGGGGTCCTACCTAAAAAGGGCTCTTACTTTGGGGGCAGAGGAATATAGATAACAACCCAACCGCATGGTCTGTACATCACACAGCAGCACGTGCACAAAGTATATCCATACACACACTTGGCTGCAGGAAGAAAAGGCGGTGTGGGGGCTGGAGGGGGTGGCGTCCTGTGTGCAGGGCTCTCCGGAGGGCTGGAGTGTTTAGCTGATGTCCAGGGGGGCCGAGCCGGGCCGTGTGCCCAGGGGAAACTCCCTTCTGTGCTGAGATTCCCCTCCTGTAAGACCTGGGCCTGCAGCTCTGTCAGGGGAGATCAGGTTCCTGCCTGCTGGACACGAAACTTTAGGCTGGGAATAATCTCTACTGGAAAATTCAAAGCGACTGCTTTGCTGGCTCTGATGTCTACTGAGAAGCTTGGAAGCCAGGGAGGAGGAGGAGGAAGCGAACACAGGTGTTTCTTCACTGCGTTCCCGCGACTGCCCAGGAAAGCACGGCGGCTGGGTCCCACCACTTCACCATAGGCAGATGGGACCCCGAGTTCAGTCCTGCTCAACGCAGGGGGAGCCCCTCCTTGCCACCTCTCAGGCTCAGCGGGGCCTCAGACCTCGGGATGGGACTGCAGTGCCCAGCTTCTCTGTGGCTCAAACCTTCTTGGAGACCACGTGAACGCTAACTTAAGGCAGTAAAGGTTTCAACTGCAGCTCGGGTGATACTTTGTCATCTTTGAGTTTTAGGCAATTACTGTGATACAAGCAAGCATGTGCTAAAGCCAACACAGACGGGGATGTGACCGGCTGAGACCTGATCTGATCTCAAGCCTCGAGATCTGGGGTCCTCCCCATGCTGTGCCCACGCATTCCTGGAGACCAGGAATAATAATAAATTGCAGTTATTTAGGAAGGAAGAGAAAGCTTGATTTTCTTCTTCCACTGCATAAATTTTTTTTATACACATTTGCAAAATTATCAAAAGGAAAATAATGAACAAATCCAGTGCTCCAAAAAGCTTCCTGCCCTTTGGTAGCAGCCCTCCCGAACAGCCCTACCTTTCATGCTCCCGGGTGGTCACTGATGACTGGGGAGCTGAGTGAACCCTTTTAGACGTTTGAAACTCAAAACAAGTTCAAAACAACTTAAACGGAGCATTAGTAACCAGACAAAGTTGCTGGTCAGTGGGCTGAGTGGGAAGGTGTCAGCACCCCTGGAGCTGTGGAGGGAGGGCATGGAGTGCCAGGAGAAGACCGTAGAGCTGGGCTCCGGAGAGCAGGCAGGATTTTGTCGAGGGCAGAGTGGACATGGAGGGGAAGGTGGATCCAGTGCAGACGAGCAACAGGAATGAGGGGCCGCGAGCATATGACACGGCCAGCCTGGCCAGTAGGAGAGACCCAGGTGGATGGAGAGTGGGACCCTGGGCTGGTGACTCAGCTCCAAAGAATGTGTAGGCTGAGTGTTCAAGTGAAGCAGAACGAGAAATCATGGCTTTGCTTTTCACTTTCTTCATCTTATTTGCTAATTTTCAAAGCAACTTTACCTAAGAAAGTGTATCAACGAATCGCCTTCTAACTATTGTTCCAAGACGAATCCATTGTTCTGGGGCTTCATTCGTTAACAGCATCACTGCTGACCATAGTCCACGGAACACTTCCAAACCCACAGTGTGGGCCTTCCTCTTGCTGTTCCCTGGACAGAAAGTCACTGTCCCCACACAATCATATTTGATTTTATTTATTTTGATGTTTTTAAAAGAACTGCCTAGAGTGTGGAATTTAGAGTCCTTTTTAAGAATGCTTAACTCCTTAGTGACAGCAAGTTGCCCCCAAAGCTAGTTGGGGAAGATCCTTGGAAGATGACAAACCCTATCTGTCCCCCTCTGTATGCAGGTGCGTGTTTGTGAGCCTGGGAAGTCAGCTGGGAGTGTGAGGCCTGACAGGTGCCTGCTGGTGTCCCAGGGCCACGGGAAGGTGACCCAGCATCATCTCGCAGCTGGAGGGCGTGTCCTCCTCCACACCAGGCACTCTCCAGCTCTCAGAGGCTCTGCAGACCCCCTCACACCTCTGCTGCAGTGTTTCTGGGGCCCCTCGGCCTCCTACTGTGGAATCCTGGTCCGTCAGCTTCTTGTGCTTCTTGGCCTCATCTGCACAGGTGGAGCCACAGAATTCAGTTCATGGGCATCCTTCCTCACGCGCGCTCACGCCTGCCGGTTGTTTGGATAAGGTAATGGCACAGATGTGTTTTCCCGACTCTGGAAGCATACTGGCTCTCTCTTAAACCTGGGAGCACCAGGTGACCAAATAGACCTATTAACCTCCAGAACAGTAACAACACATTTCCGAGAAGATGCTGGTGAGCAGAATCTGAAAGCAGACTCCTTTGGCAGTCATATTCTGTGGCCAGAAACCCAGCTCTTTGTGGAAACACAGAAGAAATTAGCTCATTTGGAAAAGAAGGATCATGAAAAAAAAAAAAAAAACTTGTAAAAATCAATTAGTGGAGTAAATAAGCAAATGGTCTGAGCACCTGGAATCAGTGAAATTGGATTCCACAAGCACTTGGCAGTGAGACTGGTGTGTCAACTGTTTACCCAACAGACCACAGGGTAACGCCTGGCTTCCAAGCATGTTTTGGTTGGTGAAGCCATTTCAATCCAGTGAGCTTCATGCTTTCTAATCAAATAAAAAGAACCAGACTGCCTCTCTCTGGGAAGCAAAGGCTCATAATGGCGCCTGAGCCGCAGCCCAGCGGACAGCCCAGTGGACAGCGAGATCCTTGCACTCACACCTTCTGGGATGTGGCAGGCCCTCTCACCTCGTGGTCCTGCCCTGCCTAAGGCTGCTCAAAGGACAGGTAACATTCACAGCAGTATTCACACCTGAACCTCTTCAGCTGGTTCTATTTCCCTTGAAACACTGCTGATATCTCTAGAGTCTTCATAAAAACAATTTAAAGAGCATTCTGTAGTATTCCAGTCAATGACACCCAGCCATACATGTAGAGATCTAACATTGAATAAAATAGGTATTTCATGTGTTTGAATGGACATAATGTCCCAGAAAGTGGAAAACGCATATTTACTCAAAACATTCTCACCCTCATAAAATTTCTTCCATTGTGCTCTGGTTTTTATGTAAATAAGGTGTTTGTGCATAGTAATAAATGTGATATAAAGTCAAAGACTGCATGCACCTTCTATGACAATGTTGACAGAGAAAACATCATATTCAAAGGAGAAATTGTTCATTCTATTTACAGGGAGCCATTTTTATTGGTGATCACATCTTTTCTAGAAAATAAATATCAAAAAATAGTTGAAGTATTTTTTAAGAATTCGGCCTAACTTTGTGGAGAACATTGGGTTTGGAAAATGCATCTTGGGTGTGTCAGCGACACACATGATAATCAAAACGGCCCTCAGGAGCACTTGCTATGGACGTTCTGTTAGAAGCACTTAGGGACAGTTACCTGTTCCCCAGGTAGCCATGGCCTTGCCTCCGCTCTTAGCCCGTGTGTGCGCACAGCTGGGTCCCCAGCGCCCCTCCCGGGGGCTCTTCAAACCGACCAAGAAGACCTGGATCCTGTGGGTGTTTCAGTAGCGACATACGGAGCTTTGGTGCTCAGTCACTGATTTATTACTTCAGAAGGTCGTCAAGTCCCGAGTGTCCTCCCCCAGGGTCACCCCATTCCTCCTGAAGTCAGAAGAGCTAACCAAAAATGTCTGCACTGAAATCCTCATGCTCAGCTGTGAGTCAGCACTCCCTGTCCGGGGGCACCGCAGCAGCCCTGCCCGGCCTCTGCACTGGGCCTCTGCACTGGGCCTCCCCGCCGGTGGGCCAGGCCCTGGAAACAGCTCCTCCGGAGGCCACTTCCTTGGTGGCCCCACAGGGGGGTTTCCCTCCAGGGACACCGTTGCCGCATCCCGACACAACCCGAGCGTCTCAGGAGAAGGTGGCCTCGGCGAGCATAACTCCAGGACGTCGTAAGTCCAGGACTCGCAGAGGACTGCAGCTCATCACTTTGCATGCGACGACGCACAGCAGACCCACCCACTGGACTAAGTCCCAGGGGCTTCTCCTTCTAAGTGGGGAGATTGTATACTGACCTCTTAAATCTAAGTGCAGTGGCACGTGGAGGTGCCTGTCGTCGGCCCTGCGACAGTGAACACCGTCCCCACTGCCACCCCAGGTTGCGCTCACCACACTGGCCCCAGGGCCGCAGAGCCCAGTCCGCACTCCTCTCCCGGATGCCGGGGGAGGAGCTTATCCCCAGGTCCACCGACGTCACACTCGCCACTTGACGGCATTGGCCAATGAGAAGGAGCGGCCTGAGCTCCGCCCTCGGCGGGCTGCCCCTGGCCCCTTTTCCGGGTGCCTCTGCAGCAGCGAGGGCGCCAGTGCAGGCTGCCGGTGGGAGGGCCAGAGAAGGGTCAGCATGGCGTCGAGGAGCCGCTCAGTTGCATGAATTCATATCCACACCCTGAGGAAGTCATCCCTTTCTTGGGGACGACTTTCCTCGGGGCCCAGTGACTAAGCCATCCCCAACAGCCCGCGGCTGCGGGAAGGAGCAGCTCAGCCTCCCTGGGGCTTTGCTCGCCAGTGAATGGCAGTTGTGCTGACCCTCCCTCGGCCTAGCGGGCAGCTACTGTCCGCTGCCCTTGTCGCCAGGCCGATCTCAGGGTGGGCTGGGCGGGAAAGGACATTGTCCACGCCAGCTCCCAGCAGTCTCGTCCACGCTGCTCTCACGCTGCAGCCCCGCAGGACCCACTGTTAAGAGGCCGTGTTCTCTCCCTGGAGATCCTTCCCCTGGCCAGTGTGGCCGCAGGCGCAGCCCTGGCGGACCTTGGCCTGCCACAGCTGGCAGGGCACCCGCTGGACCTTCTGAGACTCAGCTGCGGTCTGCCTGGCCCTGCTCTGCACAGTCAGACCTGCGGCTTCTGGGCAGGGGCCCTGGAATCTCAGGACTGCAGGTTCCCCTGACTGAGCACCTTGCCTCCTCTGTCCGGGATTTCTGTGCAGCTCAGTGGCTTTCTCCATTTTGTTGTGTGGGAACCATCCCTAAGTCTTACGGTGCACATTTCTTCCCCTTGGTGTGGGGTTAAAACCCTGGGATCCTTGAATAGCAGGCTCTGCTTGTTGCTATTTGAAATGCCTTTATTTTTATTATTATTTGAACTTGAGAGGATTCTGTTCCTTTTCTAAAGAGACCATATTCTTACAGCTGTCATCTCTGCTGTAAGAAGAGAGCATCAACTGTTAGCTTTAGAAGTCAAAAGCCGAACTTTGTCACCTTTGCTTTTGGTGGCCTCTGTGCTCCTTTGAAGCTAAGGATGCTCCTGCAGTGGGGGAGGTTTCAGGGCAGCCAGAGCTACCAGGAGTCAACCATCACCAGATAGCATTTCAAAACATTGTCCTCCCTCGGGAGAGCTTCAAAAGACGAGAAAACAGAGTCCACCCTCTCCAGGACTAGGCCAGTTTGAAAAATAACAACCGACTACATTTTAAAAAGATGGTGTTTAAGCTACTAGTGTCTTGGGACGAAGTTAGCATATTTTTATGCATATACTATTTCAAATAAAGAACATACTTCTGGCCAGTAACCCACAACATCAATATTCTATTTTCAGAGACTGAAAGCAATTCCAGCCTCCCCACTGGACTGGGCTTTCAGGAGAGTGAAGGCCATCTGTGCTCCCTCCGCCCTACTCTGCGCCAATGTTTGGGTAGCACCTGGACTCAGTAGGTGCTCCTGAAACTTTGTTAAGTATGTGTTGGAGTTTGGCTCTGGAATGACCCCCCCAAGGCTCACATGCTGAAGCAGCCATGTCCAGAGGTAGGGTGGGAAGGACTGGGTCTCGAGGGCTCTGACCTCATCAGTGGATTAGTCCATGGATTGACTCATGATCTGATGGTGTTATTGGAGGTGTTGGAAGCTGGGGGGTGGGGGGGCCTAGTTGGAGGCAGCAGGTTGATGGTTATCTTCTCCCCTTCCCACTTTGCATCTGTCAGAAGCTGAGCAGCTTTCTTCTGCCATGTTCTTCCACCGTGATGTCTGCCTCACCCCAGCCCAGAGCAATGGAGCTGGCTGACCAGGAACTGAACCTCTGCAGCCATGAGTCAAAATCAATCTCTCCTTCTCTAAGTTGATATTCTCAGGGATTTTTCATAGTGACAAAAGGCTGACACAATAGTCTAACACTACAATGGTCCAATTTAATTCATCTTCTTTTCAGAAAGATAGTCAGTTTGGAGTCGTTTCTAAGGGTCCAGATGTCTGAATTTACCTAAAGACAAACGGAACGTGATCAAGAATGAGCTTCTTGGTAGCTTCTCCTCCCCCAGAAGATCTGGTTATTCATAGAGCGCATTCCCAGGGAGAGGCCTGAAGGCAGACACAAGAGCTCCTGGCATCATTTAGCCCCCAGAGCACAGGAGACCACTCTGTGCCAGGCACCATGAACCAATGCCGCTCCCAGCACCCAGAGCACAGGAATGCTTTATCCCGAAACGGCCTTAGGCTTGTTCCCTGGCCTTGTGTCAGAACTTGTTCCCCTCTTTGCAGAATCTCCATGGCTCTACTCTGTGCTGAGTTTACCCAGTTGCTTTCCTCATAGCCAGTGCTTTTAATAGGCAGTATTTTTCAGTGTTTTATGTTCAGCTCTAACTATCAACTCACCTGTACCTACATGGACAGCTCTAAATAAATGCTCTCAGCAGACTTGGGGGAGGCTGTTGGACATTTGAGATTGAGCCTGTGACCTGGCACAGCCTTGGCTTGCCACTGCCGAGACCGTGGTGGAGCCCCACGGGACTTCCTCCTCCACGGCCCCCTGTACCTCCCTCCACCCTGCCTTCCCTCCCTCCTCCTCTCCCTCCTCTCCTCAGCAGTTCCCCCAGATTTCTGAGGCAATCGATCATAGAGTGAAAGGGCTGATACTGGAAAAGAGAACTGGATGCCGCTGTGGAAACCCATTCTCACCACAAGCCAGAGCTGGCGGGTCGCCTCGGTTCTGGTGGAATATCAGTCAGGCAGTCGATGCCAAGTGCTGATTTTCTTCCTGCTCTAGATATGTTTGTTTAACCCAGGACTTTGCAATTGTGCAAATTAGTAGCTACAGGCAGCCGTATGTGATTTGGGGCTAACGGCTTTTTCCCTGCTTATCTTCAGGTCGTAAAAGAGGAAATGAGGGCAGAAAAAATATCAAACTTTTTGCTTACACAGGAGGACTAGAATTGAGATGGGGGTGGGAAAAATTCCAGCCAGTTTCTTTTAGATTCTAATGTTAACTATGTGCACTACTCACCTGCAGAACAGAGAGCCCATGGATGACTTTAATCTGCTCTAAAGGCTGGAAGATATCATAAATATATTTAAAAAACTGGAGTTTGCCAACTAGTCAATAAAAGAATACTAGCAGACGTCTAAAAGGCGCCACATGGACAGGAGATGAGAGAGGGCAGACTTGGTGAGGGAGGGCAGTCTGCGCTCTGCAGGGCACTGCAGGGGGTCAGCCCCCGGGAGCTGTGGGCCCTGCTCCTCAGGGCAGCCTCCTCAGCTGGCCTGCCTGACCCTGCGGCTCAGTGTCTCCTGTCTGCGGCATTCTCTCTGTCACCTGGGCCGGGGGCCACTCAGGGCCGGCTCTTCCCAAGGCAGTGGCAGAGGCATCAAAGGTTGAGGCCAAGACTCAGCCCCAGCCCCAGCCTCAGCCTCAGGCAGAAGGGAGGCAGCGTTGAGAGCATCCTCTGCCCAGGTAAAGTCACGCTGTGTGTGGCAGGTCAGGTGTAAGGCTCAACACACCGAAGTAAATCACTCTCATCCAGAGGGATACGTTTAGTTGAACGTACGGTGGATTGTACGTAGAAGAGCAGTTTATTAAGAAATGCCATTACAAAATGAGAGCCACAAGTGTGGTATTTCACATCAAGGGTCGAGGACATTGTGGGTTCCTTCTGGAAAAACTGGAACTTGCAAAGGGTAACAGAGCTGCTTCACTGCCTGCTGCTGCTGCCTTCCTCCTGAGAGCCACTGCCGACTGCTGCGGGGGACCCCAACCCCTAGGAGACGGCTGCGCAGCACTGGCCGCAGGGCCTTGGCAGGGTGTGCGCCTGCTGCACTCGCACTCAATCCACCTGAGGTTCGCATATTTTCTCCCCGGTGATTTTTGCCTTTTTTCTTATATTAGAGCGTAAAGACTAATTTTTATGACATTTTACTTTTTTGATCACGATCTCCTGCACATTTTTCTCCTTCTCCTTCCCATTACATAACCTTATTTCTTAGAGAAGAAACTGGGGCTTAACCTGGTTTAATTACTTACCTGGACTGATGCACGTGCTGAATGCTCAAAGCGCCTTGGAGACCCTGAGACTTCTCAGGCCTCTGCCCCAGACCTGAGCACTCTTTGACTCTAGAGCTGTTTGATCTTATGTTCAGCAGGTTCACTGAGGACTGATTGTCTTGACACAAGGCCCTGGGGGCAGCCGGCCAGCAGGGTGCCTTGCTTGCTTCCTGCCCTGTGACCTTGACTGCTGTGGGTTGTGATGTGATGCTTTCTTCATGGCTCTTCATTGCTGTTCATCCTGAACACACGGCATGTGTGCAGACACTAGGCTGCGTGCGTCCCTCCGTGGTCAGTTTGCAGTCTGACACGTGTGTTAGACATCTTGCTCATATAATGCAAGATTCATGAAGGCAGGGCCCTCTGTTGTTTTGCTGTTGGTCTTCGTGATATTTTTGTGAATACAACATCAAAAGCACAGGCAGCAAGAGCAAAGAGAACAAATGGGACCACATCAGGGTGGGTGGAAGCCCTGGCACACCGTGTATCTGACAAGGGCTCCCGTCCAGACCCGTAAAACACAGAAATTCACACACCAAGGGCAAACAAACAGATAAACGACTGAAAGGCAGGCTGGGACCCAAGCATTTTCCCAGAGAGGACGTCAGAACGGCCAAGTGACTATGAAAAGGCCCTTGACTTCAGGAACCGCCTGGGGATGGGACCAAACCCCCGAGGTACCTCCTCACACCTCTGGGGGCCATGGCAGAAGTCTAAGAGTAGTGTGCGGGCCAGCGTGGGGAGCAAGAGGAGAGGCACACCCGCACACCGCTGCTGGGAGCAGATGAGAACAGCCGGTGAGAACAGCACAGAGGTCCCCGAGAGAGTGTCGGGGCACAGCTCACCCCCACCAGCCCACACGCCGGCCCCTGCAGCGCCATTCACAGTACAGACTGCAGACACAGCCCACCTCGTCAGCACCCACGGAGATGAGAAGGTACCTCACGCACAAGGTGAAACCGCTCTACAGAGAAGACCCTGCTGTGACAGACGTGGGGTGACCTGGTCGGACCTGGAGATCATGAGGCTGGAACAGGCGAGACCAGGCTTTGCACAACTCACCAGCACATAGAATCTGAGAGTCCAGCTGATAAAAACAGAGCAGAGGAGTGGTCACCAGGGGTGAGAAGGGGCAAAGGGGGGTTTTGGTCAAAGGAATACGCTTTCATTACAAGATGAGCAAGTTCCAGAACCCTCACCTACAGCATCATGACTCAGTGATGATGGTTCATGTGCTTGGAAGCAGGTGTTCCCAGGACACACACACACACACACACACACACACAAACACACACACACAGCTGTGGGAGGTGATGGACATGCTCACCATCTGACTTGGAAGTCATTCACAGTGTGTGCATGTACTGAATCAGTGCTGTACACCGTACATACAGACCATGTCTATTAGCCAATCAGGCCTCTGTAAAGCTTGTGAAGTAAAGCTCAGGAGCAATTTATTAAGCTTCTGGGGCTCAACGATGAAAATGACTATATCTCAGATGTACTGCACACCACTTCCTGGCTCTGTGCCCCACAGTGGGTAACTGGGAGGCCTGTATGCTGTGAGCCAGGCTCTGCTGCGGGGCTCCCAAGCCGTCCTGCTCAAGGGCACTGCTGAGCCGCCCAGGGCAGCTGCTCCTGCTGAGCTCCGGCTCTCTGCAGAGCCGGGAGAGGGCAGGACTCAGCCAGGGCGTGGGACTTCTCTCTCAGCAGCTCTCCTCTTTGTAAGTTCCTGGGTTTTGTCCACACAGGGCATTTTTTACAAAAGTTTTCTAGTGAAAGTGGTATTTTCAAAGTCTACAATTGATGTGAGTCCTAAATTCTACTAGTCTCCCAAAGACAGTAATTCCCCCAAATAATATGGCATTATTTGAAAAGTTTGAAAGCCACTGTTTTGAGGATTAGAGTTCCCAATATGTCATGTCCGCAGGCTTGTTTAGATGCCAGCCAGGAAACGGGTCCCCATAACAGAAAACCCAAGCCACAACTTTCACTTCCAACTCCCGGGTCTTCCATGAGCCGGCTGTGTCACTATAGACAGCAGCTTCAGTACGCAGAACTCTCAGGCTTGTCCTTCATTGTGTCCTTCAGCCAAGGCATAAGCCATCACCAGCAATTTGAATAGAAGTCATGCCTCCTCCTAAGAACAGTGTCTCAGCACAGCACGGGCTAGCAGCTTCCCCAGCAGCACCTCTCTGGCATCTTAATCAAACATTTACTTAGGTGTCTCTGACACAGTGATAATACCACCTTCTTCTTCTATAATTAAAAATAAATAATGGCAGTACTGAAAAAATATCCAAACTATGACCTTGGTGTGCTCATTTTATCAAAAAGGCTCATAAAATATCAGCGATATTAAGTGCTAAGAGAAATTTCACAGAAAAATTCTTACAGATCAGGATGAGTAAAATGATTTCAAAAGTTCAGAACAAACCAGGGGGCCATTCCTGTAACCCCAGTGACTCAGGAGGCCGAGGAGGGAGGATCACAAGTCCCAGGTCAGCCTCAGCTCTTAGCAAGACCCATCTCAAAATAAAAAGTGAAAAGAGATGGAGATGGGTCTCAGTGGTAAAGCAGCCCTGGGTTCCATCCAGATTGGGGTCAAGTAATTCTTCATATGCTACTAGCTCTGATAAATGATTATTATTCTTTAGATTTGCAAATTACTCATTTTCATAGTTTCCTATCTTATGAAGAAAAAGTATTCAGACTCATATTTTTGCAGAGGTTGAAACCAAGGCAGAGACCCACACATAGAACCAGAATCTCCTTTAAAATCTAAGAAGCAATAAGAAATACTAAGAAGGAAGAAAGACTCTTCATATTTGCAAGTTATAGGCTTATTTTATTTATCTTAGAACTTGACCTAAATTAAGTTTGCCTAAGAGCCAAATAAGTTTTTATCTTCACTTTATCATTAATTTTTAGCTTGGGCTAACAAGAAAGGCTCATCTGTGTGTATCAAAGAGCATGATTTTTGTTGCAATTAGTTCTTGGCATGCTCAAAGCACACAGTTCCACAGAGCTGGGTCTGCTGCCTCCCTGGGCAGGGCCCCAGAGCCCTTTTCGGTCTTGCCCTGCCATGCCCGCACCTGAGGGGCACCACCTAGGTGCCCACCACCACCATCTCATTTCTCCTCATTTTTGATTGAAACCCTCTCCTCTTTGTCACAAGTCAGTAACCCTCCTTTGAGGCAGACTATCATGGACTTCAAATAAAGCACAGCAGAGCTCCAGGCAGGCAGGGGAAATGGGGACCCTGCACCACAGAGACCCTGCCCTGCGGTGGGAGGGAGGCAGGAAGCTGAGCAGGGGCACAGGCTCTGAAAGGGCTCCACACAGGAAGGTCCAGGTGTGGCAAGAAAAACAGCCCTGGGGAGTAAGGCCATCGCAGGGCAAAAACCTCCACAGCTCAGCAATGTCGTCCCCAGGAGAAGCTCATGCCTGAACTCTTACAGACCTGAGTGCTGGGAACAAGCAGCGGTTGGCAAGAGACTAAAGTTCTGGGGCCGTTTCCATCAGCCCTGGAGACACCCTTCTTTGGCTATAGTTTCCATGACTGCAGGGGTCTCCCGCGGTCCAGACTCCGTGAGCCAGACGCCCCATGGCCCTCATGCCCAGAGTTCTGCAGCAGGACAAGAGTGCACTAGGCCCAGGACGTTGAAGTCTCCTTCAGCACAGGACGGAGAGTTGTGTGTGTCTCACCTTATGGGACAAGGTCAATGCTACGTGGGTAAGTCAAAATATGGGAAATTTTCAGTTTATTTTTAATGACATTAGTTTAAAATTTTCACCAACTTTCTTATAATTCATCCAAAATAAAGAGCCTTTCAGGAATTCTTATTCTTTTTCTATTTTTCATTCTCAGTAATAGAGTAAAAATTTCAAAATTCTATTAATCCAAGTAAGTTTTCAATCAAAAGTGAGTTGCAGGCCACAGTTCCACTGCTGTGCCCGGAGGTCTCTTCGCTGGGCACGGCCTCAGCTATCTCCGAGGCTACTCCAACACGACCTCTGTGGTCGCTGCCACTGAGGAACAGAGGTCTCTTGTCACCACCTCCCACCTGCACCACTGCCACCATTGCTGCTGCCTTCAATTCCACTGCTGCCAGCCTGAGGTCACCTGGAAGTCTTCTTTCCGGGTGCTGCTGCCACAGGAGACACCCCTGATCTGGATGCTCTGAAGGTGACACTGCTGCTGACCCCTGGAGATCTCCTGGTGATGCTGCCCCCACAGCTGCAGCTGCTGCTCCTGCTGACCCGCGCCTGCTGCCAACAGCCACCACCACGACTGCTGCTACCACGGCCGAGAGGACTGCTGCGGGGGAGGCTCCAGGTTTGGTTGCACGTGGCTGCACCCATTTTGGGACACCAGCCAGGGCCTGGGCCCAGGTGCCAGCAGGTTCACCACCACAAGAGCCTCTGTCTGGGGATCCCAGATGGAACCTGCAGGTCCAGTGTGGGGTGCCTGTGGGTTTGGAGGAGCCTGGGGTCTTCCTGCTGAGAGTGCTGGTGGCCCTTGTCTTGCTGCTGCATCTCGGGGTTGCTCCTTGGCATGAGTGTATCCTGGTGGTCTCTCTGCAAGCAGGAGCAGCACTGAGGTCTTGGGACTGCAGGTGGCCGAGCCTGAGGTATCTGAAGCCCAGATCGGTGGGATAGAGGCTGGGTTTGCGAGGGCTGATCTGGGTTTGGTGATCCCAAGGGATGTCAGAGACAGGGCTGAGAAACTGTTGAACACTGAGACAGTTTGACTTTCCAGCAAGAATGATTTATTTTATTTTTTGATTCACTAATCTCTCTACCATTTGGGGGACAATATGTTTTTATGCATCAGTGTGTGAAGGACAATGATATATGAATGGTGTTTTACATTTTTGTTACATTCTTATGTCTTTAATTTTTTTCTCTTTGTTCGTATTCTTCCTCTCATCTACTGTCTTGGATTTTCTTTCCAACTTTTCTCCAACCCACAGCCAATCTCTGTTGGCTCCTCTTCCACTCTTCCTGTGAATTTTTACTTCTGACTTCTCTCTTCCTATCTCATGAACATCACATACTACACTACTTCTGTCCTCTCATCCACCAATTGAAATTGTAAACTGTTTTAACAAATTTTCTGTTTATACTATAGTTATTGAACTCATCATTGTGGTTGAATGTGAGACAGCAGTAGACGCCTTAGTGGGAGCTATTAGGTTTAAGGCTATACGTTGTGTACACTGGGTGCTGTTGCTATTGGTCTCACCTTTAAAGATGAGGTGCTGGGAACCTTCAGGGACCCCATAAGTCTACAGGGAAGAATTTATGCTGCCTTAGATCCATATTTCTAATGGGAAGACACATGAACAACATGAAAAAACAAGGGAATAAAGTGCCCCAAACAAACCAAGATGCTTCAACAACAGAAGCCACTGATAACACAGTAGAAGAAATGTCCAAGAAGGAGTTCAGATAGTATATAAATTGATCTGTGAAGTGAAGGATAGTATAAGGAGTGAAATCAAAGAAAAATACAGGAAGTGAAAGATCACTTCAATACAGTTAGATATTATGAAAAAAAAAAAAAAAAACAAATAGAAATCCTCCAAGTCAAGGAATCAGTAAACCAAATTATAAATTCAATAGGAAGCGTCACCAACAGACTAGACCAATTGGAAGACAGAACCTCAGACACTGAAGATAAAATATATAATCTTGAAATTACCATGCAGAGAAGATGGTAAGAAACCATGAACAGAACATCCAAGAATTATGGGATAACTTGAAAAGACCAAACTTAAGAGTATCAGAATAGATGAAGGAGCAGAGATACAAACCAAAAGGAATGCACAATCTTTTCAATAATAACAGAAAATTTCCCAAACCTAAAGAATGGAATGAAAAATCAAATACAAGAGGCTTACAGGACCCCAAAAGTATAAAATTACAGCAGACCCACAACAAGACACATTATAATGAGAATGACTGACACAGAGAATAAAGATAAAATCTTAAAGGCTGTGAGAGAGAAAAATCAAATTACGTCTAGGGGGAAACCAATTCAGATCTCGACTGATTTCTCAACCCAGACCCTCAAAGCTAGGAGGTCCTGGAATAATATATTTTAAGCTCTGAAAGAAAACAGATGCCAATCAAGAATTTTATATCCAGCAAAATGAAGTTCAGATTTAAAGATGAAATTAAAACCTTCCGTGATAAACACAAATTAAAAGAATTCACAACTTGAAAGCTACACCACAGAGCATTCCTAACAAATATTCCATGAGGATGAGGTGGAAAAAAGTGAAAACCAGCAAAGGGAGGCTCTACACTAAAGGGACATTCAGCCAAAGGAGAAACTAGGACAAATCAAAACCAGAAATAAGTCAAAATGACAGGGAATACAAATCATATCTCAATAATAACCTTGAATATTAGTGGCATAAACTCATCAATCAAAAGACACAGATTGTCAGATTGGATTAAAAGCAAGGCCCAACAATATGCTGTCTTCAAGAGACTCACCTCACGGGCAAAGACATCACAGGCTGAAGGTGAGAGGAGGGGAAAACTTATCACTCATAGGGATGCGTAAACAAGCAGGGTTTCCATCCTCATCTCAGATAAAGTAGACTTCAAACCAGAGTTAATCCAAAGAGACAAATTAGGACACTTCATACTTCTTAAGGGAAGTGTATATAAGCAGGACATAACAGTTATGATATTTATGCCCTGAACAGTGGAGCCTCTATGTTCATCAAACAAACCCTTCTCAATTTCAAGGGTCAAATAGACCACAATACAGTAACACTGGGTGACTTTACCCACCCCTCTCACTACTGGACAGAAGTAAACAAAATCTAAATAAGGAAACTATAAAACTAAATAATAAAGTCAATAACTTAGACTTAACATGTTGAGAGCCACAGCCGAAGGGGCCCCAGCAAACTTCCAGCTGCCAGCAATCCAGCTGCCGGCTGATGATTGGCTCACAGCGGCCCCAGCAACATCTAGCTGATTGGCTCCTTGGCCCCAGCAACATCTAGCTGATTGGCTCCTCTGCGGTGATGCTCATTGGACTGTTTCCCTGCCCTTTCAGACCACGGAGCTGCTCATTGGGGGACTTTTTGGCTCTGCCCACGTGACCCAGCCAATCGGCCTCAAGAGCAGGAGGATTGTGGGAGGTGGGGAGAAGCTTGTGGGGGGGAGAGAGAGGCTTGTGGAAAGCCGATGGTGGCAGTTGAGGCTCTGAGGGGTTTTTTCCTGAGAGGCTGTTTGTTTGGCGTGTTTGGTTCTAAAAATAAAGTTAGTTACTTTTGACAAGTGGCTCCTGATTGTGCCCAGCCAGACTGCGGCATTTGGTGGCTCGCACGGGGAGCGACTGAGGGTAAGTGAAACTGCTCGCCCCTGAGGGCAGGGCGAGAGGATGGGTAGCCATTTTAAGATTCTTCTTTTGTTATTTTGTTTCACTTTTGTTTTAAGTTGCCTGTCCCTGGAGATGAGTGAGACGGAAGAAAAACCGCTCACATCTGAGGAAAAACTATTTACGTCTGAGGAACAGATAGGGAGAAAGGACGGATGCACATGTCAGGAGGACAGAAAGGCTATAATGACTTTTTGTTGTTCCCTTTTTATCTCATTCTGTCTCGGTTTTGTTTGGTGTCATCTTGTTGGGTTGTATTATAGTAGAAATACGGGATCAGAAATTAGTAAAAAACAAACTGAAAGAGTGTTAAGTAAATTGTTAGAGGAAGGAGGCATCCCAGTAAAATCAATAGCAGTCAGGGCATACGTTGATACAATACAAAAATGTAGCCCATGGCTTTTTAAGGAGGAGTTGTTAAATATATCACAATGGAACCATCATGGTGAAGATTTAAAAAGAATAGAAAAGAAAAGCCCAGGGACTCTGCCAGTTGGCACATTGCCATTGTGGACGTTCGTATCTTGTTTGCTTAGTCCAAAGCCTTCAGTTCAGACAATGGTAGAGGAAGGAGAAGACATAATGATTCAAGTAAAAGAGAAGGCCTCTCAAGTTAGTCAGACAGAGAAAGAAAGTGTAAAACAGAAAAAGCCATCAGGGGGAAAGTTACAACAGGAGATTGCTACTAACACCTTTCTATCACCAGAGGACGTAAGTGTCCAACTAACAAGGCCACCTCCATATGCTGGGAGGTCCCCAACCCCCGCAGTTGATAGTTGGGATCCTGAGACAAGATCTCAAATATTAACATGCCCTGTATTTGAGGCAGGAGGGCAGCGATTTTACCAAGTTTTAAATTTCAAAACAGTGAAGCAGCTAAAAGAGGCTGTAACAACCTATGGTCCTCAAGCACCCTTCACTGTAAGCTTGGTCGAATCCATTAACAACTTGAACATGACGCCAGCAGATTGGGCTAATATGTGTAAAGCTGTGCTAAATGGAGGACAATACCTGTTATGGAAGGTTGCCAATGAGGAATTTTGCAAGGAGACGGCTAGGCGAAATGCAGCAGCTGGTTATCCTCAGAGAAATCTAGATATGTTGTTAGGAAAGGGACCTTATGAGGATCAGCAGCAACAAATGGCATATGATCCTGGCGTATACGCACAAATTGCTGCAGATGCAATTAAGGCATGGAAGACTTTACAAGGACATGGAGGTTTACAAGGTCAATTATCTAAGGTAATACAAGGAGCTAATGAACCTTATGCTGAATTTGTAGATAGGCTTATTCAAACAGCTACCAGAGTTTTTGGGAATACAGAACAAGCAATGCCATTACTAAAACACCTGGCTTATGAGCAAGCGAATCGTTGGTGCAGAGATATCATTAGACCATGGAAACATGAAGATTTAAACACATATATTAAATTATGTAGAGACATTAATGAACAAGAGCAAGTTGTGGCAGCTGCAGTAAAACAGGCTTTAGATGCCAGAGACATTAATGAACAAGGGCAAATTGTGGCAGCTGCAGTAAAACAGGCTTTAGATGCCAGGCCAAGAACATGCTACAATTGTGAACAAACAGGACATTTTAAAAGGAATTGCCCCATTGGAGGAGGGTTTAACAAAACTAGGTATCCAAGGAGTAGAATACCAGGTATTTGCCCACGATGCCGTAGAGGGAGACATTGGGCTAATGAATGCCGTTCTCAAACCACCATAGAGGGTACTCCATTATCAAAAAATGAACAAGGACCAGGTGTTTATCCACGATATCGTGGAGAAAGGCATCAGGCTCCATTGCCAAAAAATGGACAAGGGGGCCCAATGCTCCGGGGCCCAAAACCACAAATATACGGAGCACTGGAGGAACCCAGCAACCCCATCAGGGTAGTGCCCAGGACACATTGTCCATCAGATCCCTCATCAGACAAACCAGAGGGAGCGCAGGGTTGGACATCTGCGCCTCCGCCAGAGCAGTACTAACTCCAGAGATGGGAGTTCAAATCATTCCCACAGGGGTGAAAGGACCTCTTCCCAAAGGAACAGTAGGCTTATTATTGGGACGCAGCTCTTCTACTCTAAAAGGACTTATGATAAGTCCTGGGGTAATTGATCCCGATTATGAAGGTGAAATAAAAATTATAGCCAGTTCTCCAAAGGGTATATCAGTAATTTCACCAGGAGATAGAATAGCACAGTTACTAATAATACCCAGCCTACATGATAAATTTTCCAGTCGTACTGTAGAAAGAGGTTCCAAGGGATTAGGTTCCACAGGTGTAGATTGGGCTATGCTTTCTTTAAATTTAGATTCTCGCCCCATGCTAAAACTAAATATTCAAGGACATGAATTTAATGGGCTACTGGATACAGGTGCAGACCTTAGCATCATCTCTCGTCAAGAATGGCCAAAACATTGGCCATTACAACAAGCCACTCAAACGCTTCGAGGCCTAGGAGTGGCGACTAATCCCCATAGAAGTGCAATGGTATTAGATTGGAAGGATCCTGAAGGATGTGAAGGAACTATACAGCCATATGTATTGGATCATCTTCCCGTAAATTTATGGGGACGAGATGTCCTAGATCAATTAGGTTTGACATTAACAAATAACATCAACCAAAATGCACCCACTATTATGACTAGACAAGCTTTTAGGAAAGGAAAAAGATTAGAAAAACAAGAACAAGGTATAGCAGCACCAATACAAATAGATCAAGGAACAGACAGACATGGGTTGGATTTTCAGAAAGGGCCACTGAGACAATAAAAATTACTTGGAAATCAGAAAGACCAGTGTGGGTTCCTCAGTGGCCCCTGACTAAAGAAAAGATACAAGCAGCCCATGACCTGGTCAAACAACAATTAGCGGAAGGACATATACAACCTTCTGTATCTCCCCATAATACTCCCATTTTTGTCATCAAAAAGAAATCTGGTAAATGGAGATTATTGCAAGATTTAAGAGCCATTAATAATGAGATGGTTATTATGGGACCTGCTCAATCAGGGATTCCTCAGTTGTCTGCTTTGCCAAAAACCTGGTATGTTTTAGTTATAGATATTAAAGATTGTTTTTTTTCAATTCCAATTCATCCTGAGGATAGTCCACGTTTTGCATTTACTATCCCTGCACTGAATCATGAAGGTCCTGATCAGAGATATGAATGGAAAGTACTCCCTCAAGGGATGGCTAACAGCCCAACTATGTGTCAAATTTATGTTAACAAAGCAATCCAGCCACTTAGAAATCAAAATTCTGAACTACAAATATTTCACTATATGGATGATGTATTATTAGCACACAAAGATAAAAACACATTGCTAGAATGTTATGCCACACTTACAAACTTATTAAAAAATTATAATCTAGAGATAGCAATAGATAAAGTACAATTAAATTTTCCAATTAATTATTTAGGAGTTCTATTATCCTCAACCATGGTCCGTCCACCAAAAATTCAAATACGAGTAGATCAACTCAAATCACTTAATGACTTTCAAAAGTTATTAGGAGACATAAATTGGATAAGGCCTTATTTAGGTATACCAACAGGAGAGTTGGGACCTTTATTTGATATCCTAAAAGGTCCATCAGATCCAAATTCACCCCGAATGTTAACGCCTGAAGCAAGAAAGGCATTAAAAATCATTGAAACATATATGGAAAATATGCATTTGGATAGAATTGATATAAGTTTGCCTTTATTATTTATTATACTACCAACAAAAAATATTCCTACAGGAGTATTTTGGCAAGAAGGTCCATTATTATGGATACATTTATCTTATTCTCCTAACACTATTCTTACTAGGTATCCTGAGGCTGTAGGACAATTAATACTCAAAGGAATAAAAGCAGCAAAGGGAGTGTTTGGAATTTCTCCCAATAAAATTATTACTCCATATACTATGAATCAAATTGATGAGTTAGCTAATGAGTTAAATACTTGGGCAATAATCATGTGCAAATCTAATGTTTCATTTGATAACCACTTACCATCTAATCCTTTATTGTCTTTTTGGTCATTGCATCCTGTAATTTTTCCAAAAATGACAAGAAAAACACCTATCATGAATGCTCCAAATATATTCACTGATGGGTCAAATAATGGTACAGCAGCAGTAGTTACCCCTGATCAAACTTTTACATTTTTAGTACCCAAACAATCAGCTCAAAAGGTAGAGCTTAATGCAGTTTTACAAGCTTTTGTGATGTTTAAAGATTCTGTATTTAATTTATTTTCTGATAGTCAGTATGTAGTTAATGCTATAGTATCTCTTGAAAATGCTGGTAGGATTTCCCCTTCTTCTACTGTTTTCTCTTTGCTTTCCACTATACAAAGTCTAATCTGGGACAGAAAAGATCCATTCTTTATAGGACATATCAGGGCACATACAGGATTGCCTGGAGCCCTTAGTTTGGGCAATGATTTAGCAGATAAAACTACACATGACATACATATTTTCTCTACACTAGAAGAAGCTATAAATTTTCATAAAAAGTTCCATGTCAATGCTAATACTTTACAAAAGCGTTTTAAAATAACTAAGGAACAAGCTAGACAAATAATAAAACAATGTCAAAATTGTGTGACCTTTTTACCACAAGTTAATCTTGGAGTCAATCCTAGAGGATTGATACCTAACCATATTTGGCAGATGGACGTCACACACTTGCCAGAATTTGGAAAATTAAAATATTTGCATGTTACAGTTGATACTTCTTCTGGATTTTTGATGGGCTCCCTTCATGCCGGAGAAAAAACTAAAGATGTTATAGCTCATTGCTTACAAAATTTTGCCACTGTGGGTGTTCCAAAACAGTTAAAAACAGATAATGCCCCTGGTTATACTTCTACCTCTTTTAAACAATTTTGCTCAACATTTGGCATTACTCATATAACAGGAATCCCATACAATCCACAGGGACAAGGCATAGTTGAAAGAGCTCATCAAACTATTAAAATGTACTTATTAAAGCAAAAAGAAGGAATTGGGAAGGGGTATATATTCCCCAAAGATAAACTTAAAATAACCCTTTTTACTCTAAACTTTTTAAATTTGGATTCATCAGGACTTAGTGCTGCGGAAAGGCATATGTGTCCAAAAAATGTACATAAGCCCAAGGTACTTTGGAAGGATATTCTAACAGGACAATGGAAAGGTCCTGACCCAGTAATTGTCTGGAGTCGGGGGTCTGTTTGTGTGTTTCCACAGGGAGAACAGCAGCCGATTTGGATTCCAGAGAGATTAACCAAGGTCCTGACCCAGTGATTGTCTGGAGTCGGGGGTCTGTTTATGTGTTTCCACAGGGAGAACAGCAGCCGATTTGGATTCCAGAAAGATTAACTAAAGCGATTTCTACAGACCAAAAAGAAGATGATTTGGCTCAAATCCATAACAACTGATATCCAAAACTCCAGTTTGGCTATTCTTACATCTGCAACAGAACCAGGATGCTTTTTTCAATATCTATTTTATTATTGCCCTTTGCCATATCATGAAGTTCTATTTTGTTTTTTGAGCTCATACAGACCTAGGTTAATGTTTTGCTGATCAGTTCTATTTTTTGACTATAGAGTTTTTAAACATTGCAATGGAGATTTCACCTGTAAAAAGTTATAAGGCCTTTACTATAATGTTATGTGTTGTATGTATTATGTTATGTGTGCACACTTGTGTTTTGTGTTATATGTTTGAATGTCCATATATCATATATGATGAGCGCTCATGATAAAATGGATCCAAATATTTTTTTTTTCACGGGATTTATATGGTTTAATTTAAATTGGGTAAACAACTGTTGAGGATTGTTTTAATATGTAAACAAAAAAGAAGGTTAACAGATCTGTTTGTTTACTTTCACCTTTCCTTTTCATTATATTTAATAATTCTCTTAAAGACAATGTAAATTGTTAAGAAAATTGTTTTCTTTTAGTGCCTTCTGTAATGTTACATAATTTTTTCTTTAGCCATTATTGCCAGAATTCCTATCTTCATCCCAGTGCTGGTGAAGACAATGTAAATTGTTAAGAAAATTGTTTTCTTTTAGTGCCTTCTGTAATGTTACATAATTTTTTCTTTAGCCATTATTGCCAGAATTCCTATCTTCATCCCAGTGCCGGTGAAGACAATGTAAATTGTTAAGAAAATTGTTTTCTTTTAATGCCTTCTGTAATGTTACATAATTTTTTCTTTAGCCATTATTGCCAGAATTCCTATCTTCATCCCAGTGCCGGTGAAGACAATGTAAATTGTTAAGAAAATTGTTTTCTTTTAGTGCCTTCTGTAATGTTACATAATTTTTTCTTTAGCCATTATTGCCAGAATTCCTATCTTCATCCCAGTGCTGGTGAAATCAAAGATAAAACCAATCTACACCTTCTACAATAGCCATCACTGAACTGCTTGCAGAACTTGCCTGGACACATTGTGAGCTCACCTGTATGCATTTTGAACTATCTGTTGGTGCAGCGACTTGTGGTAGTGTTGGGGTATTTTTGCTGATGATGTCACCGGTGGTACAATTTTTCAAAGGAGCCCTCAATTGGCTTAATGTCATGGCATTTTGCATCCTCCTCTACTAGTGATGGTCTAAAATTTGGGGGCCAACAGAGGTGAGGCAAAGAACCTCACCCCCCCACTGGTGCAAAGGCCTATCCACAAGTATGGCTGTATGCTGGACCGGTAGTCAGTGACGGGTATGATCCAATTGCAGTGGTACCAACCTAAGACAGGAGGCTGACGCCTAGAGGTCAGTTCATCCGATGACGGGTAAGGACCATATGTTGAATTGGACTGCCTAACAGGCACGGTCCCTAAGCCACATGCTTGTTGTTTAAACAGAGAGGGGGAGATGTTGAGAGCCACAGCCGAAGGGGCCCCAGCAAACTTCCAGCTGCCAGCAATCCAGCTGCCGGCTGATGATTGGCTCACAGCGGCCCCAGCAACATCTAGCTGATTGGCTCCTTGGCCCCAGCAACATCTAGCTGATTGGCTCCTCTGCGGTGATGCTCATTGGACTGTTTCCCTGCCCTTTCAGACCACGGAGCTGCTCATTGGGGGACTTTTTGGCTCTGCCCACGTGACCCAGCCAATCGGCCTCAAGAGCAGGAGGATTGTGGGAGGTGGGGAGAAGCTTGTGAGGGGGAGAGAGAGGCTTGTGGAAAGCCGATGGTGGCAGTTGAGGCTCTGAGGGGTTTTTTCCTGAGAGGCTGTTTGTTTGGCGTGTTTGGTTCTAAAAATAAAGTTAGTTTCTTTTGACAAGTGGCTCCTGATTGTGCCCAGCCAGACTGCGGTTAACAGACATATAGAGAATATTCCATCCATCAACAAGCAAATATACTTTCTTCTCAGCAGCACATGGCTCCTTCTCTAAAATAGACCATATTCTATGCCACAAATCAACTCTTAGTAAATACAAAAAAAAAAAAAAAAAAACCAGAAATAATATCCTGTTAGAATTAACAGACCACAATGGAATGGAATTAGAAATCAATGATAAAATATAAAATACAAGCTACTGTAACAAATGGAGACTAAATAATACACTATTTAATGATGAATGGGTAGGAGAAGAAATCAAGGATGAAATAAAAAAATTCTTAGAGGTAAATGAGAACACTGATACAACATATCAAAATCTCTGGGACACTATGAAGGCAGTACTAAGAGGATAGTTTATTGCATTCAGTGCATTCATTAAAAGAATAAAAAGTCAACACATAAATGACCTAACACTACATCTCAAAGTCCTAGAAAGAGAAGAAGAAATCTAAAACCAAGAGCAGTAGAATATAGGAAATAATTAAAATCAGAGCTGAAATCAATGAAGTAGAACAAAAGAAACATTGACAAAACAAAAAGTTGGTTCTTTGAAAAAATAAATAAAATAGATAAGCCCCTGGCCATGCTAATGAAGAGAAAAAGAAAGAAAACTCAAATTACTAAAATACAAAATGAAGTAGGAGATATTACAATAGATACATCTGAAATACAGAAAGATAATTAGAAGCTATTTTGAAAATTTATACTCTAATAGAAAATATCAAAGACATCAACAAATTTCTAGAGATATATGACCTACCCGAACTGAATGAGGAGGTCATACATGATTTAAACGGATCAATTTCAAGTAATGAAATAGAACACACCATCAAAATCCTGCCAACCAAGAAAAGCCCAGGACCAGATGGATTCTCAGCAGAGTTCTACAAGACTTTCAAAGAAGAATATACCCCAATACTCCTCAAAGTATTCCATGAAATAGAAAAGGAGGGAACCCTTCCAAACTCATTCTACAAGGATAATATCACTCTGATACCAAAACCAGACAAAGACACATCAGGGAAATAAAACCTCAGACCAATATCCCTGATGTACATAGATGCAAAAATTCTCAATAAAATTCTGGCAAATCACATACAAAAACATATTTAAAAGATAGTGCACCATAATCAAGTGGGGTTCATCCCGGGGATGCAGGGTTGCATCAACATACGGAAATCAATAAACATAATTCATCATGTTAATAAACTTAAGAACAAGAATCATATGATCATCTTAATAGATGCTTAAAAAGCATTTGACAAAATACAGCACAGCTTCATATTCAAAACACTAGAAAACTAGAGATAGTAGGAACATACCTCAATGTTGTAAAAGCTCTATATGCTAAACCCAAGGTCAGCATCATTCTAAATGTAGAAAAATTGAAAACATTTACTCTAAAAACTGGGAAAAGACATGGATATTCTCTTTGACCACTTCTATTCAACATCATCCTTGAAACTCTAACCAGAGCAACTAGACAAAAGAAAGAAATTAAGGGATACAAATAGGTAAAGAAGAACTCAAACTATCACTATTTGCTGATGACATGATTCTATATCTGGAAGATCCAAAAAATTCCACCAGTAAACTTCTAGAACTAAAATATGAAAGTAGCAAAGCAGGATATAAAATCAACACCCGTAAACCAAATGAATTCCTATACATTAGCAATGAATCCACTAAAAGAGAAATTAGGAAAACTACCCCATTCACAATAGCTTAAAAAGAACCCTGGGAATCGATCTAACAAAGGAGGTGAACGACCTCTACAATGAAAACTACAGAACACTAAAGAAAGAAATTGAAGAAAACCTCAGAGATGGAAAGATCTGACATGCTCCTGGATAGGCAGAATTAATATTGTCAAAATGGCCATATTACCAAAAGCATCATACAGATTTAATGCAATTCCTATTAAAATCCCAATGACATTCTTCATAGAAATAGAAAAGGCAATCATAAAATTTATTTGCAAGTATAAGAGACCCAGAATAGCTAAGGTAATTCTTAGCAAGAAAAGCGAAGCATGAGGTATCATGATTCTAGAACGTAAACTACACTGCAGAGTTATAGTAACAAAAATGGCATGGTACTGGCACCAGATAGACTTGTAGACCCATGGTACAGAATAGAGGACACAGAAACAAACCCACATAAATACGGTTATGTCATTCTAGACAAAAGAGCCAAAAACATTCATGGGAGAAAAGATAGGCTATTCAACAAATGGCAAAACTGGAAATCCATATGTAGCAAAATAAAATTAAACCTGGGGTTGGGGCTGTGGCTCAGTGGTAGAGTGCTTGCCTGGTATGTGCAGGGCACTTGGTTTGATCCTCAACACCACATAAAAATGAATAAATAAAATAAAGGTATTGTGTCTAACTACAACTAAAAAAAAATATTTAAAAAAATTAAACCTCTATTTCTCACCCTGCACAAAAATAATCTCAAAGTGGATCAAAGACTTGGGCACTAGAACAGAGACCCTGCACCTAATAAAATAAAAATCAGGCCCAAATCTTCACCACATCAGCCTAGGATCTGACTTCCTTAACAAGACTCCCAAAGCACAAGAAGTAATAATCCATCCCAATAAATGATTCAAATTAAAAATTTCTTCTCAGCAAAGGAAACAATCAATAACGTGAGAAGAGAGCCTACAGATTGGGAGAAAATCTTTACCACATACACCTCTGATAAAGAATCAAACTCTAGGATATTTATAAAGAACTCAAAAAACTTAAAGCCAAAAAGCCCAATAATCCAATCAAAAAATGGGCTAAGGAACTGAACAGACACTTCACAGAAGAAGAAATACAATCAATCAACAAATATATGAAAAAGTATTCATCATCTCTAGAAATTAGAGAAATGCAAATTAAAACTACTTTAAGATTTCATCTCACTCTTGTCAGAATGGCAATCATCAAAAATCCAGGCAACAATAAATGTTGGCGAGGATGTGGGGACAAGGGTACACTTTTATATTGCTAGTGGGACTGCAAATTGGTGCAACCACTATGGAAAGCAGTGTGGAGATTCCTCAGAAAACTTGCAATAGAACCACCATGTGACCCAGCTATCCCTCTCCTTGGTCTATACCCAAAGGACTACAGCATACTGCAGGGACACAGCCACGTCAGTGTTTATAGCAGCTCCATTCACGATAGCTAGATTATGGAACCAACCTAGGTATTCTTCAAAAGATGAATGGATAAAGAAAATGTGGTGTATATACTCAATAGGATACTACTCATCTTAAAAGAAGAATGAAATTATGGCATTTGCCGTAAATGGATGGACTTGGAGAATATAATGCTAAGCAAAAGAAGCCAATCCCAAAAAACTAAAGTCTGATTGTTTTCTCCACTATGCAGATGCTAATTCACAGTAAGGCAGGGGGCACCAGAGAAGAATAGCTTTACCTTAGATTAGGTAGAGGGAGTGAAGGGAGGGGAAGGCAGGGGATGTGGGGATAGGAAAGGTAGTAGAATGAAACAGACATTATTACTTTATGTATATATGTGACTCCATGACCAGTATGATCCTACAACAAAATGAGGAATTTTATTCCGTCTATATCAAGGTGCATAAATGTATTCTACCATCATGAGTAACTAATCAAAACAAATTTTAAAAAGTGTGGTACAGGCTGAAACCACCATACCACCATGGTTCCCAGGAAAATGGAGAGGGTTTGTGAATACAGAATAGTTGTGTGTGTGTGTGTGTGTGTGTGTATATATATATATATATATATATATATATATATATATATATATGAATGATGGAGATCTCTTGTTCCTCTTCCACCTGCTCATCCTTTTCCTAGCATGTGCAAGGCCTTGGGTTCAATTCTCAGCTCCACCTAAAAATAAATAAAATAAAGGTATTAGGTGTAAAAAAAAAAAAAGCAGTAATTCAAGTAAAAGGTGAGTGCCCTCAACCAGGAGAGGAACCCCCCGAGGACTCTTGGAAACAGGACCACCGACGTGATGTGCAGCTTCTGATGCTTACTGTGGAAAGCTGCAAGTCCCCTGCAAGGACCTCCCATAGATGGTACAGAGACACCACGGTGTCACACACTGTGGTCATTAGATACCTGCCCCTGCCACAGGCACATACATGTTCACCTGGAAAGACTTCCCAACAGCTGAGCATTTCAAGTTCTTCTTTTTGAACTCATATTTCCATTTTTATGTCTCCTTTTTATTCGTGAACGTCCTTTGTTGATTACCTCATATTTCCTTGTCTCAGAATACATGTTACTTCCAACTTTGAATTTTTAAGACATTTCTTTTGGTCACAAGATCTCAAGTGCTGACACTTTTCTTTACTGAATCATCAGATTTAGTATTAACAAACACTAGATCAGAACAACACACATTCATGACAAGTTCTCCTACTTTTGGAATATTAGAAATGCTTGTCTTTTTTCTTTGCTTCTTTCTTGGGGACGTTTTCCATCTGCGGAGGAGTTGGAACAAGGGCACTTCCACGTCTTCCCACGGGCACTGAGCCTCACTGTGACCGTCCTGGCTCATTTGCTTGAAGAGGGTGAAGTAAACGAGAGAACGGGCACAGAGCTCATCTAGCCCATGGCAGCCTATGTTTAAAGTGAAATTCTGCGATGATTGCAGCTCAGCCCTGCTCTTGCAGGTCCGTAGTCTGCCCACGGTCTCCCACCCCATCATACACTCCTGAGAGGTGTGGTGGCCCCACTGCACAGAGCCCTGTGACGGCCCCTGACCCCTTTGCCTTTGCTCACCTCAGTGCAGGAAGGACAGAGCAATCCTGTGCTTCCCTGAGCAGACTGCGCCCAGCAGCCGCCTGTGGGCTCCAGGCTTTCCCCGGCAGAGCTCAGCCACCACCCGGGAGGTGGCCGCGCTTCCTGCCAGGCTGGTCCTGATGTCTCCTCTAATGACACAGCTCTTTCATGCTGTGGGAATCAGAGGTATCAGAACAGGGCTGTTTGCCCCAGTGCTTTTAAAATTCATTTCAAAATGAAATGGCTCTTCCTATTGAGAAACTGATGTGACTCCATTTTTGAAAACAGCTTCTCCCTCAAGGTCTGTCCAGAGGGAAGGGGGCGTGGCCCTTGTCCTTAAAAAACCCATGGAGCACTCCTAGGCACATAGCCCCATTGCTGAGTTGTTTGTCTGTAAATAACAGGAGACGTCTGTGGTGCCAGGTGTCCCTGACTCAGTCAGGCTAGGTGGGGACCCATAGCAACCCCCTAGCAACCTCCAATCAGCATGAGACAGGGAAATACCTGGGATGCCAGATGACCCCCCAGTAGTTTATGGTGGTTGATAACGTGTTGAGAAACCATGTAGTTCAGCACGTACACCCCTCGTGGCCTAAACCAATCAGTTCAAACAAATCCCCCTCTTGTACTAGCCAATCACCCCTACCCAACTTGTTCCCGCCAGTGACTGTGCTAATCAATGTTAAGAGTTGTTGTTTGACTTTCCCGCAGTGTGAAATGATTTGCTGTGTGATGCTGTGACACATAGAGTATCCCCCAAAACCTATAAAATCTCACTGGACAAAGGACCGGGACTCACTCCCTGGGGCCGCTGCATGGGAAACGGTTGAGTCCAGGCTCAAAGCTTGCAATAAAGACTCTTGTGTGATTGCATCGGATTCGGCTCCTGGAGGTCTATTGGGGTCCCACGAATCTGGCCTTACACTATTTGGCCTACAGTGTGCACCACCACCTGCCGCAGTCTGGCTGGGCACAAAATGACGAGCCACCACACAGCTTGTAGATTCAAACAGCAACTCTTTATTCCCGAACTCACACCAGCCGTCTACAATCACATTCTGGGGAAATCCAAGTTCTCTGCCCAAATCCACCTCCACTGGGATTCTATCTCCAAAATATACTGTCTAAATCCCGTGAGAACTCAAGGGGAACTCAGGCAGCAGGATACGCCCTATTCCAGGCAGGAATAATCTTAAACCTTAAACCTGGAACCTAAACCGGGAACGCCCTAATCCGCCTTGGTCCTTGAGCAAGGTCACCTACATTCAATGTCACTGCAACATGGGGTACGCTGGCAAGGAAATTGTCATACCTACTTGGCTAATGGCTCCCAGCATCTCCCCCCTTCTGATTAATTAAACAACAAGCAATGTGGCTTAAGGACCGTGCCTGGTAGGTTGTCCAATTCAACATATGGTTCTTACCCGTCATCGGAAAACTGACCTTTAGGCGTCAGCCTCCTGTCTTAGGTTGATACCACTGCAATTGAATCATACCCGTCACTGATACAGCATACAGCCATACTTGTGGATAGGTCTATGCACCAGTGGGGGGGTGAGGTTCTTTGCCTCACCTCTGTTGGCCCCCAAATTTGGCCTTGGTGCCAGTGGGGGAGTGAGGTTAATGTGGCTTAAGGACCGTGCCTGGTAGGTTGTCCAATTCAACATATGGCTCTTACCCGTCATCGGAAAACTGACCTTTAGGCGTCAGCCTCCTGTCTTAGGTTGATACCACTGCAATTGGATCATACCCGTCACTGACTACCGGTCCAGCATAAGCCATTGGCCCCCAAATTTTAGACCATCACTAGCAGAAGGGAGGAGGATACAGAAATGCCACGACACCAAGCCAATTGACGGCTCCTTGGGAAAAATTGCATCACTGGTGACACCATCAGCAAAGATATGTCAGCACTACCACAATTAACATGGGGTGTGCTGGCAAGGAAATAAAAATTGCATCACTAGTGACACCATCAGCAAAGATATGCCAGCATTACCACAATTCGCTGCACCAAATGATAGTTATATAGTCCAGGCAAGTTCTGCAAGCAGTTTAAAGTGGAGGAATCTATCAATATGTCCATTTCCTCCCCAAATCCGTTTCCTCCCAAAGTAAGTTGACTCCTTGATTGAGCATTACTTGTTGAGTTAAATTCATTGATGCATCAGTTTATACAGTTTACTGTGATAGCTATCATAGAAGCTGTAGTCTGGTTTTATCTTTGTCTTCACCGGCACTGGGATGAAGATAGGAATTCTGGCAATGATGCTAAAAAGACATTATCCTGAACAGAATTATTAAATATAATGAAAAGGAAAGGTGAAAGTAAACAAACAGATCTGTTAACCTACTTTAAAAACAATCATAACAGCTGTTTACCTAATTTAAATTAAACCATTTAAATCACGTGAATAAAAAAAATAATAATTCGGATCCATTTTTTCATGAGCGCTCCTCATATAAGAAATATGGACATACGCACATACAGACATACAACACAAAACACAAGAGTGTACACAAACGTACAACACATAAGAAAATAGTAAAGGCCTTGTAGCTTTACCTAGGTGAAATCTCCATTGCAATGTTTAAAAACTCCACAGTCAAAAAATAAAACTGATCAGAAAAACATTAACCTAGGTTTGTATGAGCTCAAAAAATAAAAATAGAACCTTATGATGTAGAAAAATGCAATAATAAAATAGCTATTGAAAAAAGCATCCTGGTTAATCACTGTCGCAGATGTAAGAATGGCCAAGCTGGAGTTCTGGATATCAGCTGTTATGGATTTGAGTCAAATCATCTTCTTTTCGATCTGTAGAAATTGTTTTAGTTAATCTTTCTGGAATCCAAATCGGCTGCTGTTCTCCCTGTGGAAAAACACAAACAGACCCCTGACTCCAGACAATCACTGGGTCAGGACCTTTCCATTGTCCTGTTAGAATATCTTTCCAAAGTACTTTAGGCTTATGTACATTTTTTGGATACATATGCCTTTCCGCAGCACTAAGTCCTGATGAATCCAAATTTAAAAAGTTTAGAGTAAAAAGCGTTATTTTAAGTTTATCTTTGGGGGATATATACCCCCTTCCAATTCCCTCTTTTGCTTTAATAAGTATGTTTTAATAGTTTGATGAGCTCTTTCAACTATGCCTTGACCCTGTGGATTGTATAGGATTCCTGTTATATGAGTAATACCAAATGATGAGCAAAATTGTTTAAAAGAGGTAGAGGTATAGCCAGGACCATTATCGGTTTTTAACGGTTTAGGAACACCCACAGTGGCAAAATTTTGTAAGCAATGAGCTATAACATCTTTAGTTTTTTCTCCGGCATGAAGGGAGCCCATCAAAAATCCAGAAGAAGTATCAACTGTAACGTGTAAATATTTTAATTTTCCAAATTCTGGCAAGTGTGTGACATGCATCTGCCAAATATGGTTAGGTATCAGTCCTCTAGGATTGACTCCAAGATTAACTTGTGGTAAAAATGTCACACAATTTTGACATTGTTTTATTATATGTCTGGCTTGTTCCTTAGTTATTTTAAAACGCTTTTGTAAAGTATTAGCATTAACATGAAACCTTTTATGAAAATTTGTAGCTTCTTCAAATGTAGAGAAAATATGTATGTCATGTGTAGTTTTATCTGCTAAATCATTGCCTAAACTAAGGGCTCCAGACAATCCTGTATGTGCCCTAATATGTCCTATGAAGAATGGATCTTTTCTGTCCCAGATTAGACTTTGTATAGTGGAAAACAAAGAGAAAAGAGTAGAAGAAGGGGAAATCCTACCAGCATCTTCAAGAGATACTATAGCATTAACTACATACTGACTATCAGAAAATAAATTAAATACAGAATCTTTAAACATCACAAAAGCTTGTAAAACTGCATTAAGCTCTACCTTTTGAGCTGATTGTTTCAGTACTAAAAATGTAAAAGTTCGATCTGGGGTAACTACTGCTGCTGTACCATTATTAGACCCATCAGTGAATATATTTGGAGCATTCATGATAGGTGTTTTTCTTGTCATTTTAGGAAAAACTACAGGATGCTTAGACCAAAAAGACAACAAAGGATTAGATGGTAAATGATTATCAAATGTAACATTAGATTTACACATGATTATTGCCCAAGTATTTAACTCATTAGCTAACTCATCAATTTGATCCATAGTATATGGAGTAATAATTTTATTGGGAGAAATTCCAAACACTCCCTTCGCTGCTTTTATTCCTTTGAGTATTAATTGTCCTACAGACTCTGGATACCTAGTAAGAATAGTGTTAGGAGAATAAGAAAAATGTATCCACAATAATGGACCTTCTTGCCAAAATACTCCTGTAGGAATATTTTTTGTTGGTAGTACAATAAATAATAAAGGCAAAGTTATATCAATTCTATCCAAATGCATATTTTCCATATATGTTTCAATAATTTTTAATGCCTTTGTTGCTTTAGGAGTTAACATGCGGGGTGAATTTGGATCTGATGGACCTTTTAGAATATCAAATAAAGGTCCCAACTCTCCTGTTGGTATACCTAGATAAGGCCTTATCCAATTTGTGTCTCCCAATAACTTTTGAAAGTCGTTAAGTGATTTGAGTTGATCTACTCGTATTTGAATTTTTGGTGGACGGACCATGGTTGAGGATAATAGAACTCCTAAATAATTAATTGGAAAATTTAATTGTACTTTATCTATTGCTATCTCTAGATTATAATTTTTTAATAAGTTTGTAAGTGTGGCATAACATTCCAGCAATATGTTTTTATCTTTATGTGCCAATAATACATCATCCATATAGTGAAATATTTGTAGTTCAGGATTTTGATTTCTAAGTGGCTGGATTGCTTTGTTAACATATATTTGACACATAGTTGGACTGTTAGCCATCCCTTGAGGGAGTACTTTCCATTCATATCTCTGATCAGGACCTTCATGATTTAATGCAGGGATAGTAAATGCAAAACGTGGACTATCCTCGGGATGAATTGGAATTGAAAAAAAACAATCTTTAATATCTATAGCTAAAACATGCCAGGTTTTTGGCAAAGCAGACAATTGAGGAATCCCTGATTGAGCAGGTCCCATAATAACCATCTCATTATTAATGGCTCTTAAATCTTGCAATAATCTCCATTTACCAGATTTCTTTTTGATGACAAAAATGATAGTATTATGGGGAGATATGGAAGGTTGTATATGTCCTTCCGCTAATTGTTGTTTGACCAGATCATGGGCTACTTTTATCTTTTCTTTAGTCAGGGGCCACTGAGGAACCCACACTGGTCTTTCTGATATCCAACTAATTTTGATTGTCTTAGTGGCCCTTTCTGAAAATCCAAGCCATGTCTGTCTGTTCCTTGATCTATTTGTATTGGTGCTGCTATACCTTGCCCTTGTTTTCCTAATCTTTTTTCTTTCCTAAAGCCTTGTCTAGCCCTTGTAGTGGGCGCATTAGGATTGATGTTATTTGTTACCGTCAAACCTAATTGATCTAGGACATCTTGTCCCCATAAATTTATAGGAAGATGATCCAATACATATGGCTGTATAGTTCCTTCACATCCTTCAGGATCCTTCCAATCTAATACCATTGCACTTCTATGGGGATTAGTTGCCACTCCTAGGCCTCGAAGCGTTTGAGTGGCTTGTTGTAATGGCCAATGTTTTGGCCATTCTTGACGAGAGATGATGCTAAGGTCAGCTCCTGTGTCCAGTAGCCCATTAAAATCATGACCTTGAATATTTAGTTTTAGCATTGGGAGAGAATCTAAATTTAAAGACAACATAGCCCAATCTACACCTGTGGAGCCTAATCCCCTGGAACCTCTTTCTACACTATGACTAGGAAATTTATTATGTAGGCTGGGTATTATTAACAACTGTGCTATTCTATCTCCAGGTGAAATTACTGATATACCTCTTGGAGAACTAGCTATAATTTTTATTTCACCTACATAATCGGGATCAATTACCCCAGGACTTATCATAAGTCCTTTTAATGTAGATGAACTACGTCCCAATAATAAGCCTACTGTTCCTTGGGGAAGAGGTCCTTTTACTCCTGTGGGAATGATTTGAACTCCCATCTCTGGAGTTAATACTGCTCTGGCAGAGGCGCAGATGTCCAACCCTGCGCTCCCTCGGGTTTGTCTGATGAGGGATTTAATGGACAATGTGTCCTGGGCACTAGCCTGTTGGTGTTGCTGGGTTCCTCCACTGCCCCGTAGATTTATGGTTGTGGGCCCCGGGGCATTGGGCCCCCCTGTCCGTTTTTTGGCAATGGAGCCTGATGCCTTTCTCCACGATATCTTGGATAAATACCTGGTCTTTGTCCGTTTTTTGATAAGGGAGTACCTTCTATGGTGGTTTGAGAACGGCATTCATTAGCCCAATGTCTCCCTCTATGGCATCGTGGGCAAATACCCGGTATTCTATTCCTTTGATACCTACTTTTGTTAAACCCTCCTCCTATGGGGCAATTCCTTTTAAAATGTCCTGTTTGTTCACAATCATAGCATGTTTTTGGCCTGGCATCTAAAGCCTGTTGTACTGCAGCTGCCAAGACTTGCCCTTGTTCATTAATATCTCTACATAATTTAATATATGTGTTTAAATCTTCATGTCTCCATGGTCTAATAACCTCTCTGCAGCAACGATTTGCTTGGTCATAAGCCAGTTGTTTTATTAATGGCATTGCTTGTCCTGTATCCCCCAAAATTTTGGCAGCCGTTTGAATTAGCCTACCTACAAAGTCAGCGTAAGGTTCATTAGCTCTCTGTATTACCTTAGATAGCTGACCTTGTAAATCTCCATGTCCTTGTAAAGTCTTCCATCCCCTAACTGCGTCTGCAGCAATTTGTGCATATATAAGCAGGATCATATTCAATTTGTTGCCATTGACCCTCATAAGGTCCTTTTCCTAACAACATATCTAGATTTCTTTGAGAGTAACCGGCTGCTGCATTTCGCCTAGCTGTCTCCACGCAAAATTCCTCATTGGCAACCTTCCATAACAAATATTGTCCTCCAGTTAGTACAGATTTACACATGCTAGCCAAATCTGCTGGCGTCATGTCCAAGTTAGTAATGGACTTAACCATGCTTACCATGAAGGGAGCTTGGGGACCATAGGTTGTTACAGCCTCCTTTAACTGCTTCACTGTTTTAAAATCTAAAGCACGGTGAATTCGCTGCCCTCCTGCCTGCTCAAGTACAGGGCATGCTAATCTTTGAGGTCCTGTCTCAGGATCCCATTTATCAACTACGGGGTTTGAGGGCCACTCAGCTGTCTCCATCGGTGGGGCTGTTGGTTGAATTATGCCCTCTTGTGATAAAACGGAGTTAGTAACAGCCTCCTGTTGTGGCCTTTTTCCTAACAACCCCTTTTCCTTTAAATTTTCTTCCTCTGTCTGACTAGCTCGAGAGACCTTCTCTTTTGTTTGATCTAAAATGTCTTTCTCCATGGTCTGGACCTCTAACAATTTACTTAACATCTTTTCGGTTTGTTTTTTACTAATTTCTAATCTACTATAAAGATAACGCAACCCAATAAGATAACACAAAACAAAACTGAAACTGAATGAAACAAAAACGGAATAAAAAATCATTGTATCAATTTTCTCTTCCTCAGGGCCGACAAACTTCAAACCTTTAGTCAACCATTTTTTCCAGTTTGCCTGAGAAATTTCTAAGGATAGGCAGCTTGAAACAAAAACAAGATAAATCAAAACAATAACACATTGTTTTTTGAATTGGTCACCCATTCTTTCGCTCTTCCTCAGGGGCGAGCAATTTCACTTACCTCCAAGCTTCAGAAGTTCCCCGTACGAGCCGCCAAATGCCGCAGTCTGGCTGGGCACAAATGCCGCAGTCTGGCTGGTCACAAAATGACGAGCCACCACACAGCCTGTAGATTCAAACAGCAACTCTTTATTCCCGAACTCACACCAGCCGTCAACAATCACATTCTGGGGAAATCCACGTTCTCTGCCCAAATCCACCTCCACTGGGCTTCTATCTCCAAAATATACTGTCTAAATCCCGTGAGAACTCAAGGGGAACTCAGGCAGCAGGATACGCCCTATTCCCAGCAGGAATAATCTTAAACCTTAAACCTGGAACCTAAACCGGGAACGCCCTAATCCGCCTTGGTCCTTGAGCAAGGTCACCTACATTCAATGTCACTGCAACATGGGGTACGCTGGCAAGGAAATTGTCATACCTACTTGGCTAATGGCTCCCAGCAACCACCCAGAGCCTCCAACAGGGATTCACGGGGGAATGGCTGTGGACAGCTCCCTGCCAGGGCCTCAGTCACCCCTCCTGAATTCCGAGACCTTGTTAAGGGCGGATGTCTGCTTCCCCTCCCCCTTTGGTACAATTCCTTCTCAGCTGTCCCTGAAGAGCCTTCCACAGCTCAACACCAGTGGTGGGCACAGTCCCTCCCGTGCCTCGCTGCCCCCAACATCATGCACAGCAGTGCTTTTAAGAAATGGCCAAAGCGGAATCCCAAGTTAACCTTGAGCACACACACCCTAAAGTGATGACCCCAGAGAGGACGCGTTCCCACGGCTGATGTGGGCTTCACTTTATGAAGAAAGGGCACCCGATCCTGGTCATGGGTGAGTCCAGGAACCAGGATTTCTCTGTTTTCGCTAGTGCAGGAGAAGACTGTGGAGGGGTCCGTCTGGGGTGGCGGGAGGCCAGGAGTTCCATTTTGATGGATTTTGGAATTTCGGGGTTTTATTTTGAAACCGATCAAGCCAGCCGCAGAGCTCCTTGGCCTCAGCTGGCCGTTCTGCTGGTGTGGGCTTCTCGGAAATGCAGTCGGTGCGGTTCCGCAGGGCTCAGTCCCCTCCTGCCGCTGACCCGACTGGTTTCCCCCTCTGGGGCGTTCTCCTCGGGCTGGGCTCAGGGGTGGGTGGGCCCATGTGAGACGCCACCAACCTTTTTAGAAAGCAAAGATGATCAGGAGCTGCTGAAAAGCAGACTAGAGCCACCTTTCTTCAAAGATTTCTCTACGAAACTTTTACCTTCTGAAGATCGGCTTAGAGGGATGTCCTTTTTGTTTTGTTTTTTCCAAAATTGCCTTTATCTTCTCCCTGTGGGCCGGGGGTAGAAAACAGAACTCGGCTCAGCTGAGCAGGACGTGTTAACAGTGAGCTTGTTGCCCTTCACCTTTTCTCCGTTCACCCCACCTTCAGCTGCAGGAGGACACCGCTGCCCCCACCACAGGATCCGCCATGGGATTCCGCGCTGCAGCCCTGTGCCTTGAGGAGCTATTGCTAAGTTAAACTGTTTGGCTTTAGAAAGAAATACAGAGGAGCCTTTGTCCACTTGAGGCAATGTCTCCGCCTCCCCTGAAGCCCATCGCAGCCTGGGGCCAGGGATGCTGGGCCCTGGAGGCACAGTGTCCTCCACGTCTGGTTCATGCTGAGCATTTGGGGCAGTGGGGCAAGCTCCGAAGCCCACGATGCCATTGCTCTGCCACCTAAGCCCTGCTGGTCCCCCACCCCTCCTGCCGTAGTTTCTGTGCTGCCTCTGTCTGTCTCTCGCCCTCTCTGAGGCAGGGCCCACCTCCTCCTCTGCTGCAAAGCAGCCTTCCAGAAACAGCCCAGGGAGGAGCAGAGGGTCCCGCCTTCTCCTCATCTCCAGGAAGAGCCCTCAAGGGAGACTGCAGGTTCTCACTGACTGCTTCTTCTTGTAGTCAAATGATTCAAACTGGAAAAAAGAAAACAATAGAAAGTGTGTTTTTAGTAAAAGTGAAATTTCATATCGAATTTAACTCAAAACAATGCTTAAAGAGTTTAGTTCTCAGTATTTTCAAGGATCAGCAGAGCAATGATCAGTCTCACTTGCCTTATCCTCCAGTTATAATCAGACGAACCCTGAGTTCACGGTATCTTGATTGTCATGGATGGATCATTATTTTGATCATACACATTATTGCTCTAAATCTACCTTATTTGGAACCCCTGAAGACCAGGTGGTGCGTGGTACTGAGCACTCAATAACTCCTTGGCAGTCCTGCCTGGCTCCCGCAGGACAGACCCTGCAGACTTGGGGTTCCAGCAGGAGGACAAGGGCTGCGGGCTGCAGGGCCCACAAGAACAAACTTTATTTTTGAACTGCAGGAAAACACTTCACACAGCTCCCGGGGAATCCTCCCGAATGCCACGCGGCTTGTCCAGGAACACCCAGCCAGAAATATCTCTCCCGGAAATCCCTCCTCCTGCACTTCCCCAACCAATGGGAACTCTTGGGGAATCCCCAGAAATCCCCACTAGAACTCCAAAATAGTGCGAGAACTCAAAAGTAGCGGCAGAGGCGAATAGTAATGCCTCGCCTGTCAATCAATACTGTTGGCAAAATGCCAGGGGCCATACAGACTCGGCCGTGGCTCTCAGCATCTCCCCCTTTCTGTTTAATTAAAGAACAAGCAATGTGGCTTAGGGACCATGCCTGGTAGGTTGTCCAATTCAACATACGGTTCTTACCCGTCATGGGATGAGCTGACCTCTAGGCGTCAGCCTCCTGTCTTAGGTTGGTACCACTGCAATTAGATCATACCCGTCACTGACTACCGGTCCAGCATACAGCCATACTTGTGGATAGGCCTTTGCACCAGTGGGGGGGGGGATGAGGTTCTTTGCCTCACCTCTGTTGGCCCCCAAATTTGGCCTTGGTGCCAGTGGGGGGGTGAGGTTCTTTGCCTCACCTCTGTTGGCCCCCAAATTTTAGACCATCACTAGTAGAAGGGAGGAGGATGCAAAATGCCATGACACTAAGCCAATTGACGGCTCCTTTGGAAAAATTGTACCACCGGTGACACCATCAGCAGAAATACTCCAGCACTACCACAATTCGCTGCACCAACAGATAGTTCACAATGCATACAAATGCTACATAGTCCAGGCAAGTTCTGCAAGCAGTTCAAAGCAGAGGAATCTGTCAATATGTCCATTTCCTCCCAAAGTAAATCGACTCCTTGATTGAGCATCACTTGTTGAGTTATTATTCATTGATGCATCAGTTTATACAGTTTACTGTGATAGCTATCATAGAAGCTGTAGTTTGGTTTTATCTTTGTCTTCACTGGCACTGGGATGAAGATAGGAATTCTGGCAATGATGGCTAAAAAAAAAATTATGTAACATTCCAACAGGCACTAAGAAAACAATTTTTTGAACAATTTACATTATCCTGAACAGAATTATTAAATATAATGAAAAGGAAAGGTGAAAGTAAACAAACAGATCTGTTAACCTCCTTATTTGTTCACATATTAAAACAATTTTCAACAGCTGTTTACCCAATCTAAATTAAACCATTAAAATCACGTGAATAAAAAAAATTCGGATCCATTTATTCAAGAGCACTCCTCATATATGATATATGGACATATGCACATACAGACATACAACACAAAACAGAAGTGTGCACACATAACATACAACACATAAGCCAATAGTAAAGGCCTTGTAGCTTTACCTAGGTGAAATCTCCATTGCAATGTTTAAAAACTCCACAGTTAAAAAATAAAACTGATCAGAAAAACATTAACCTAGGTCTGTATGAGCTCAAAAATAAAATAGAACTTTATGATGTGGGAAAAGGCAAATAATAAAATAAATATTGAAAAAAGCATCCTGGTTAATCACTGTCACAGATGTAAGAATAGCCAAACTGGAGCTCTGGATATCAGCTGTTATGGATTTGAGTCAAATCACCTTTTTTTTTTTGGTCCGTAGAATTCTCTTTGGTTAGTTTCTCTGGAATCCAAATCGGCTGTTGTTCTCCCTGTGGAAACACACAAACAGACCCCCGACTCCAGACAATCACTGGGTCAGGACCTTCCCATTGTCCTGTTAGAATATCCTTCCAAAATACCTTAGGCTTATGTACATTTTTTGGACACATATGCCTTTCCGCAGCACTATGCCCCGATGAATCCAAATTTAAAAAGTTTAGAGTAAAAAGGGTTATTTTAAGTTTATCTTTGGGTAATATATACCCCTTTCCAATTCCCTCTTTTTGCTTTATTAAGTACATTTTAATAGTTTGATGAGCTCTTTCAACTATGCCTTGTACCTGAGGATTGTATGTGATTCCTGTTATGTGAGTAATGCCAAATGATGAGCAAAATTGTTTAAAAGAGGTAGAAGTATAACCAGGACCATTATCTGTTTTTAACTGTTTTGGAACGCCCACAGTGGCAAAATTATGTAAGCAATGAGCTATAACATCTTTAGTTTTTTCTCCGGAATGAAGGGAGCCCATCAAAAATCTGGAAGAAGTATCAACTGTAACATGCAAATATTTTAATTTTCCAAATTCTGGCAAGTGTGTGACGTCCATCTGCCAAATATGGTTAGGTATCAGTCCTCTAGGATTGACTCCAAGATTAACTTGTGGTAAAAATGTCACACAATTTTGACATTGTTTTATTATATGTCGGGCTTGTTCTTTAGTTATTTTAAAACGCTTTTGTAAAGTATTAGCATTGACATGGAATCTTTTATGAAAATGTGTAGCTTCTTCTAGTGTAGAGAAAATATGTATGTCATGTGTAGTTTTATCTGCTAAATCGTTGCCCAAACTAAGGGCTCCAGGCAATCCTGTATGTGCTCTGATATGTCCTATAAAGAATGGATCTTTTCTGTCCCAGATTAGACTTTGTATAGCAGAAAACAAAGAGAAAACAGTAGAGGAAGGGGAAATCCTATCAGCATCTTCAAGGGATACTATAGCATTAACTATATACTGACTATAAGAAAATAAATTAAATACAGAATCTTTAAACATTACAAAAGCTTGTAAAACTGCATTAAGCTCTACCTTTTGAGCTGATTATTTGGGTACTAAAAATGTAAAAGTTTGATCAGGGGTAACTACTGCTGCTGTACAATTATTTGACCCATCAGTGAATACATTTGGAGCATTCATGATAGGGGTTTTTCTTGTCATTTTTGGAAAAACTACAGTATGCGAAGACCAAAAAGACAACAAAGGATTAGATGGTAAGTGGTTATCAAATGAAACATTAGATTTACACATGATTATTGCTTAAGTATTTAAATCATTAGCTAACTCATCAATTTGATCCATAGTATATGGAGTAATAATTTTATTGGGAGAAATCCCAAACACTCCCTTTGCTGCTTTTATTCCTTTGAGTATTAATTGTCCTACAGCCTCAGGATACCTAGTAAGAATAGTGTTAGGAGAATAAGATAAATGTATCCACAATAATGGACCTTCTTGCCAAAATACTCCTGTAGGAATATTTTTTGTTGGTAGTACAATAAATAATAAAGGCAAAGTTATATCAATTCTATCCAAATGCATATTTTCCATATAGGTTTCAATAATTTTTAATGCCTTTCTTGCTTCAGGTGTTAACATGCGGGGTGAATTTGGATCTGATGGACCTTTTAGGATATCAAATAAAGGTCCCAACTCTCCTGTTGGTATGCCTAGATAAGGCCTTATTCAATTTATGTCTCCTAATAACTTTTGAAAGTCGTTAAGTGATTTGAGTTGATCTACTCGTATTTGAATTTTTGGTGGACGGACCATGGTTGAGGATAATAGAACTCCTAAATAATTAATTGGAAAATTTAATTGTACTTTATCTATTGCTATCTCTAGATTATAATTTTTTAATAAATTTGTAAGTGTGGCATAACATTCTAGCAACGTGTTTTTATCTTTGTGTGCTAACAATACATCATCCATATAGTGAAATATTTGTAGTTCAGGATTTTGATTTCTAAGTGGCTGGATTGCTTTGTTAACATAAATTTGACACATAGTTGGGCTGTTAGCCATCCCTTGAGGGAGTACTTTCCATTCATATCTCTGATCAGGACCTTCATGATTCAGTGTAGGGATAGTAAATGCAAAATATGGACTATCCTCAGGATGAATTGGAATTGAAAAAACAACAATCTTTAATATCTATAGCTAAAACGTACCAGGTTTTTGGCAAAGCAGACAATTGAGGAATCCCTGATTGAGCAGGTCCCATAATAACCATCTCATTATTAATGGCTGTTAAATCTTGCAATAATCTCCATTTACCAGATTTCTTTTTAATGACAAAAATGGGAGTATTGTAAGGAGATATGGAAGGTTGTATATGTCTCTCCGCTAATTGTTGTTTGACCAGGTCATGGGCTGCTTGTATCTTTTCTTTAGTCAGGGGCCACTGAGGAACCCACACTGGTCTATCTGATTTCCAAGTAATTTTTATTTTCTCAGTGACCCCTTCTGAAAACCCAGTCCATGTCTATTTATTCCTTGATCTATTTGAATTGGTGCTGCTATACCTTGTTCTCCCAATCTTTTTTCTTTCCTGAAACCTTGTCTAGCCCTAATAGTGGGCGCATTTCGATTGATGTTATTTGTTAATGTCAAACCTAATTGATCTAGGACATCTCGTCCCCATAAATTTATAGGAAGATGATCCAATACATATGGCTGTGTAGTTCCTTCACATCCTTCAAGATCCTTCCAATCTAATACCATTGCACTTCTATGGGGATTAGTTGCCACTCCTAGGCCTCGAAGCGTTTTAGTGGCTTGTTGTAACGGCCAATGTTTTGGCCATTCTTGACGAGAGATGATGCTAAGGTCTGCACCTGTATCCAGTAGCCCATTAAATTCATGTCCTTGAATATTTAGTTTTAGCATTGGGCGAGAATCTAAATTCAAAGACAGCATAGCCCAAGCTACACCTGTGGAGCCTAATCCCCTGGAACCTCTTTCTATACTACTACTGGAAAATTTATCATGTAGGCTGGGTATTATTAATAACTGTGCTATTCTATCTCCTGGTGAAATTACTGATATACCCTTTGCAGAACTACCTATAATTTTTATTTCACCTTCATGATCGGGATCAATTACCCCGGGACTTATCATAAGTCCTTTTAGCGTAGAAGAACTGCGTCCTAACAATAAGCCTACTGTTCCTTGGGGAAGAGGTCCTTTTACTCCTGTGGGAATGATTTGAACTCCCATCTCTGGAGTTAGTACTGCTCTGGCGGAGGCACAGATGTCCAACCCTGCACTCCCTCTGGTTCGTCTGATGAGAGATCTGATGGATAATGTGTCCTGGGCACTACCCTGATGGTGTTGCTGGGTTCCTCCATGGTGTTTCTGGGTTCCTCCAGTGCCCCGTACATTTGTGGTCGTGGGCCCCGGAGCATTGGGCCCCCCTGTCCGTTTTTTGGCAATGGAGCACGATGCCTTTTTCCACGATATCGTGGGTAAACACCTGGTCCTTGTCCATTTTTTGATAATGGAGTACCCTCTATGGTGGTTTGAGAATGGCATTCATTAGCCCAATGTCTCCCTCTACAGCATCGTGGACAAATACCCAGTATTCTATTCCTTTGATACTGAGCTTTGTTAAACCCTCCTCCTATGGGCAACTCCTTTTAAAATGTCCTGTTTGTTCACAATTGTAGCATGTTTTTGGCCTGGCATCTAAAGCCTGTTGTACTGCTGCCAAGACTTGTCCTTGTTCATTAATGTCTCTACATAATTTAATATATGTGTTTAAATCTTCGTGTCTCCATGGTCTAATGACCTCTCTGCAGCAACGATTTGCTTGGTCATAAGCCAGTTGTTTTATAAATGGCATTGCTTGTTCTGTATCCCCAAAACTTCTGGAAGCTGATTGAATAAGCCTATCTACAAATTCAGCGTAAGGTTCATTAGTTCCTTGTATTACCTTAGATAATTGACCTTGTAAATCTCCATGCCCCTGTAAAGTTTTCCATGCCCTAACCGCATCTACAGCAATTTGTGCGTATACGCCAAGATCATATGAATATTTGTTGCCGTTGACCCTCATAAGGTCCTTTTCCTAACAACATATCTAGATTTCTTTGAGGGTAACCGGCTGCTGCATTTTGCCTAGCTGTCTCCCTGCAAAATTCCTCATTGGCAACCTTCCATAACAAATATTGTCCTCCATTTAGCACAGATTTACACATACTAGCCCAATCTGCTGGCGTCATGTCCAACTTGGTAATGGATTCGACCATGCTTACAGTGAACGGTGCTTGAGGACCATAGGTTGTTACAGCCTCCTTTAACTGCTTCACTGTTTTGAAATCTAAAGCACGGTAATTCGCTGTCCTCCTGCCTGCTCAAGTACAGGGCATGCTAATCTTTGAGGTCCTGTCTCAGGATCCCATCTATCAACTACGGGGTTTGAGGGCCACTCAGCTATCTCCATAGGTGGAGCTGTTGGTTGAATTACGCCCTCTGGTGATAGAACGGTGTTAGTAGCAGCCTCCTGTTGTAGCTTTTTCCCTAATAGCTGTTTCTCCTGTAAGCTTTCTTCCTTTAAATTTTCTTCCTCTGTCTGACTAGCTTGAGAGACCTTCTCTTTTGCTTGATCTAAAATGTCTTTCTCCATGGTCTGAACCTCTAACAATTTACTTAACACTCTTTCAGTTTGTTTTTTACTAATTTCTAATCTGTTATAAAGATAACGCAACCCAATAAGATAACACAAAACAAAACCAAAACAGAATGAAACAAAAACGGAACAAAAAGTCGTTGTATCAATTTTCCTATTTTCTTGACATGTGCATTTGTGGTCTATTTCTATCTCTTCCTCCGGGGCAAACAATTTCAAACCTTGAGCCAACCATTTTTCCCAATCTGCCTGAGAAAATTCTAGGGATAGGCAGCTTGAAACAAACACAAAACAAATCAAAACAAGAACACATTGTTTTTTAAAATGGTCACCCATTCTCTCGCCTTCCCTTAGGGGCAACCAATTTCACTTACCCCGAAGCTTCAGACGTTCCCTGTACGGGCCACCAATTGCCGCAGTCTGGCTGGGCACAAATCATGAGCCACTGAAGCAAGAACAAACTTTATTTTTGAACTGCAGGAAAACACTTCACACAGCTCCCAGGGAATCCTCCCGAATGCCAGGCTGCTCGTCCAGGAACCCCCAGCCGGAAATATCTCTCCCGGAAATCCCTCCTCCTGCACTTCACCAACCAATGGGAACTCTCGGGGAATCCCCAGAAATCCCCACAAGAACTCCAAAATAGTGCGAGAACTCAAAAGTAGCGGCAGAGGCGGATAGTAATGCCTCGCCTGTCAATCAATACTGTTGGCAAAATGCCAGGGGCCATACAGACTCGGCCGTGGCTCTCAGCACCACCCTGAGCACCCACGGCAGCTGCGGCCTTCCATTCGCCCCTCTTCAGCTTTAGGATCCACCAAGTCTGATGCTGTTTGACTTCTCCTTAGAACAATCGCCCTGAATTACTCAGAATCACTCCTGAGGGGCTCCAGAATCACTCGGATCGCTGTAGCTGCAGGGCTCCTACAACCCCCCATGGAGGAGCTGAGGACACTGAGTGACCGTCTGGCTCTGTTTGCAAGTGTGTCGAAGTTTTAGTTCCCACTGAGAGATGTAGGAATTCATTTCTGTGCCATGTTTTCCCATGTGGCATGGCTGGAGCTCTCCAGTGAGGATCAACCCAAGCCGAGGTTCTCTGGTTGGTCTGGAAGGGCCAGTGGGTGCTCATGAGGCAGGAGGAAGACAACTGCAATCCAGTGTGTGGGCAGAGGCAACCTGTGCTCCTTGAGCCATTTCATCACCAGTTTTCTCATTTACATTTAAAAGTGAAAAAAGAATCTGAATGTTAAAGGAAAAATGCTCCGCAAGGCAATCTCAGGAAAGGAGCTGGGCTAACCATTCAGAAAGCATTTTTTTTTTTTATGTTTTGAACAACCAATAATTTAAAAAAAGCATTTTTTTTAAACAAAAGTGGCGGGTCAGGAATGGGCAGAACATCGCTCTGGACAAGCCTCGAGTCCTTCCTAGAGCCCAGCGTGTAATTGGTGGCTTTCTCCATGCCTGCCAGGTGTTGGTGACTCGCTGCAGTCCTGCGGGACTCTCAGGCACACGTGACCCTCCCATGTCCAGTTGTCACAGTGACTGGAGGGCAGAGGCTGTTGGCCAGGGCCGGAAATGACCGTGAAAAGACTCAAGCTTGAGGCGCCCCTGCAATCTACTGCAGGCAGCTGAAATGGAAGCATGGGATGTTTCCTCAGTGCGGTTCTTATATTTAAATCAGGTAGAAGACTGGAAGGAGTCAAATATCATCATCCTTATTTCAGAAAGGACTGACAGCCTGTCAAAGTCATTCCCTAGGAGAGGTGGCCCCAGGAGGCTGGCACCACAGCTGATGTCCCCACTGACTTCAGGGGAGCCCGCCACGTCACTCCTGGGAGGTGCCTGCAGGCAGAGCTGGCGAAGGCATTTTCAGCTTCTCTGCTTAACTCACCGCAGTGTGCGATGACCCGAGGTCTTCATCACGGGCCTATCAAAAATAAGAATGTTTTTATGATGTCAGTTTTGAAACTTACAATGAAGTTTTATATATTTAGTTCCACATGTGACTGATTACAGAAAAGAGTGTTTAAAATCATAGTGTCTTTTATAATGCTGTAATTAATCCAGGACCATTCTCCAAAAGCAACTCAATAAAATTATAAATAGCTTTTAAATATTTTTCCCCCCAGAATGCTCATGATTCTGCGGCTAACTTGTGCATGCTTTTGGAAAGACTGTGTGGGAAAACACCGGAGTTGACGGTGAGCCCAGCCAAGATGTCAGAAGTTGACCTGTGCCCTGTTGTACACAGGCAGGCCCAGGGACCAGGCCTGGCCAGAGCACAGTCACCGCACAGCACACCAACACCTGGGTTGCTCATGCTGGGTGGGTATTCCAGAGTCCGTATGTGAGCGACAGCTTTCAGAATCCCTTTCTGTCCTTTGGAAGGACCACACTTGGATCTGCATTGTTTGCCAACTCTTGTGGATCAGGGGACTAAGTGTCAATCTGGAGGGAGCTCAGGCTGGCAGCCTGGAGGCCCATGGACCCGGCTGATGGCCCTGCATGTCTGGCCTGTGGTGTCCAGTGGAGCTGCTAGGGCCTGTGGGATTTGCAGGGACGCCGGGTGGGTGACCTCCACTCACCTGGGTGTGGATGACCTCTCTGTCCCTTTGATCAGGGAAGAAACTCTTTGGTGTTGTTGGTTTCTGTAGTCAGCCCCATGCCCTCCTTCCTGTCTGCAAACCATCCTGACTGGCTGCCCTGGTTCCATGGAGGCAGGGTCCCAGAGGCAAGTGCCCTGAAGGGTGGCCGGTCAGGAGATGGACCACTTTAGGGCCTGGGAGTCCTCCCAGCCAGAGCTTTCTCCTGGCCCAAGCCACAGCTCAGAGGAGAATTCCTGGTTAGAGTTTGAAGCAGCCTGACCCAGAGTTTCCATGGCACCTCTTGAAAGTCACTTAAAACAGCAGCTTGGTTGCTGTATAGAAAAAGGGACCTCGTGCCACCACACTGGTGTCTGACTCTGTGGGACGAAAGGCAGCCTCCAGGAGACACTCCTCATCCACTCCCGCCCTGAGGACAGAGCAACAGTCTCAGCGTTGCAGACTCCTGTTTCACCCAGGCCTTCCTCGGGGACAGGGACCTGTCACCTCCACCGCTGACCCCGGGGACTCAGCTGGCTCAATGTGGAAGTTCCTGGAAGTTAAGAAGGGTGCTCACGCAGGTTTGTTTTCTGCCTTGTTAAGGCCAGGGAAAGCCCCCCCGGGCGGGCTCTGAGACAGGTTGCCCTCCCTAGGCCTGTTTCCTGCTGGCACTGAGCATGGAGGATTGGGAACCTGAGATAAGGTCCCTGTCCTAACATGCCCTGCTGTTTTCCAAACAAAACCTAAAACCCAAGCACGGGTGACATTAAACTGGAGCAAACCCACGGCAGCCCCCACCCTGGTGCCTAAAGCCACAGTGGTTCAGCGGTTGGCTGCTGAACACACACACAAACACAAGATGCGAATCTTCCCACCAACAGTTTCCGAGGAAACTTGAGGCATGCATGTTAGAGTGGAAGGAATTCTTGTCTCCACTTCTGTCATGTTCTCATCTCCTTCTTTCCCAATGAGCGGCTCTGCCATTGCCGCCGTCCCTGGAGCATTTGGGACACACTCATGTGCTGGTTTTTCACTCTTCTCCAACTGGGTGAACTAAATGGCTCCTGTGCCCTCTGCCCAAATGCAGACCTGGGTGGTACACTGAGAAGCCGTGGACGGGACATCACACGTGATCAAATCACACTTGAAAATACACCAATGGCACCACATGTCAAGACAGCGCCCCGCGGTGGATAGGCCACCGAACCATGTGTTGAGAGCCACAGCCGAAGGGGCCCCAGCAAACTTCCAGCTGCCAGCAAACTTCCAGCTGCCGGCTGATGATTGGCTCACAGCGGCCCCAGCAACATCTAGCTGATTGGCTCCTCGGCCCCAGCAACATCTAGCTGATTGGCTCCTCTGCGGTGATGCTCATTGGGCTGTTTCCCTGCCCTTTCAGACCACGGAGCTGCTCATTGGGGGACTTTTTTGGCTCCGCCCATGTGACCCAGCCAATCGGCCTCAAGAGCAGGAGGATTGTGGGAGGTGGAAAGAAGCTTGTGTGGGAGAGAGAGGCTGGTGGAAAGCCGGTGGTGGCAGTTGGGCTTCTTTGGGTTTTTCCTGAGAGGCTGTTTTGTTTGGCATGTGTGGTTCTAAAAATAAAGTTAGTTTCTTTTGACAAGTGGCTCCTGATTGTGCCCAGCCAGACTGCGGCAACGATGAGTGCCCTTCCAGCGGAGCAGAGACCAGGTGTCCTGCCACAGTGGAAGACCCTCCTGGGGGTCCTGTGGAGAGGTCTTTGAAGACCCAACGACACAGGCACAGCTCTGATGACAAACTGACAGAGCAGTTGACACGTGGCCCTCTTCCACTTCTGGCTGCACGCTTGCTCTTGCAGCGTCCGTCTGTGCATCCGGAACATGAATTGTCTCTTGTTTAAAACCGTCAGCTGCAGGCATGGTCAGCTGCAGGCATGGTCAGCTGCAGGCATGGTATGCCTGGCTTTTGCATTTCGCCCACAGGGGTGAAATAGATGGCTAAATCACCGTGAAGGGAACAGGAGCAAACCTGGAGAACCCCGCGCTCCGCTGGTATCGAACATTCCTACCACTTCTGTGTCTGATGGCTTTTGAATTTGCATATGGCAGCATAAAAGCAAATCCAGAGTTTTCACTTAAAACACTGAAAATATTGGAAACCTCACAAGAACCACAGGTGAGGCCTCAATTCCACTGTCACCTCAAGGTATTTTCACAGCACACAACAATGACGATTTATTTACATGCATCTTTGTCCTGGGAGAACAGGTGTGGCTTTTAGAGTTTTCACATGCTTTATGCAACATAAACATGTCTAGCCACTGGGATTACATATGGCACACACCTGTAATCCCAGCGGCTCAGGAGGCTGAGACAGGAGGACCAGGATTTAAAAGCCAGCCTCAGCAGAAGTGAGACACTAAGCAACTCAGTAAGACCCTGTCTCTAAATAAAATACAAAGTAGGGCTGGGGATGTGGCTCAGCGGTCAAGGGTCCCTGAGTTCAATCCCCAGTGCCAAACACACACACACACATAAAAATAAAAAAAAAAAATGTCTAGTATAGTAGTAAATTAAAACTCATGATCCTGGTTAATTACTAGTGTTGAAACCAATTTGCTTCATTTGTGAGTAGGAAAGATTTCTCTCATAACATATGCATTACTTTACAGAATGATTCCACAGAAACCCCAGACCAAGGAAGGATTCCTGTGGCCGATGATCTCAGCGGCAGGCGACTTGAAGTGCACGTAATCCTGCCCTCCCCTCAGGGCTGACCTCGCCTCTAGACTGCATTGGTTGCTCCTTTTGAGAGCAGCACACAGCTTGAACTGAAGGTCAGAGCTGGCAGGAAAGAGAATCAAAGGGCAAAAGTGTGAATCTCACTACTGTGCTGGGATCGGGCACCAGCCTCGCCTCCACCGTGGGCTTGCTCGGTAAACGGGCACGCTCCAGCCCCCAGCAGGAGGAACCAGCGAGGGCCGTCCTCAGGGTCAGCTGCAGCAAGGCCAAGGACCAGAGGCCACTGGCCCCCAGCTCTGAACCACAGGATAAATAGTTCAAGGTCCCATAACCAACCTGATAGGAGGAGCGAGAGAAGTGGAGAATTTCCTGTGATGACACGGAACTTAATTTAAAAGAAAAGAGTTCTGTTGACTTGGTAGGTGGATGGCTTTAATTTAGCAAAGAATCCATCCACCAAGAGTTTATTTATTCTCTTTATTTTCTCAAAGTCCTTCCAAAAAAAAGCTCTCTTCTTGAAAGAATTACAGGGACTTTGTGTATGCTCTGGTCGTCTCGATTAAGAGTCTTCAGCTGTTCTTCCCATTGTGAAGGGAAAAAATCAAGAATCATGTGTTCTGTTCTGGTAAATGTCTGTTGGGCAAAGCCAGGCTTTTGTGTATTCACACAGAAAAATGGGAGTTTTGTTTGAAATGGCTGTATTCTTGCCTGAGGAAATGTGCAGACTGTCTTGGATTACGGTGTTTATAAGAAAGTCTTTCTGACACTTCAGTGAATGAAGAAGTATCTGGCCTGTGGCTGCTGCCACAGAAGGGCCAGTGCTGGGTGCCCCAGGCAGGGCATGAGGGGCCAGTGCTGGGTGCCCCAGGCAGGGCACGGAGGGGCCAGTGCTGGGTGCCCCAGGCAGGGCACGGAGGGGCCAGTGCTGGGTGCCCCAGGCAGGGCACGAGGGGCCAGTGCTGGGTGCCCCAGGCAGGGCACGGAGGGGCCAGTGCTGGGTGCCCCAGGCAGGGCACGGAGGGGCCAGTGCTGGGTGCCCCAGGCAGGGCACGGAGGGGCCAGTGCTGTGTGCCCAAAGGCGGGACACACCTAGCAGCCGGTTGGGCTTCCACGCTGCTCACAGGCTCCATGACAGATGGGAGACGGTGCAGCCTCTGTCCTTCCAGGAGCAATCTTTGCCTTTTGAGCAACTTACGCTTGATGGAAGGTAAAGGGTCCAAGAGGTCTCACTCGGGCTGGGGCTCAGTGCTAGAGCGCTGGTCTCCATGTGTGAGGCACTGGGTTCGATCCTCAGCACCACATAGATAAACAAGGTATTGTGCCCGTCTTCAATGTAAAAAAAAGGAAAAAAAAGTCTTTTTTAAAAAATGAGGTCTCCCTAGCCCAGCCAGGGTGCTCCCCGGTCTCACAGCTCAGGAAGCCCCTGTTCACAGCCAGCTCTGAACCCCGAGGAGGGTCCCTGTGAATGGAAGGCTGTGCTCCCCGCTGCCCCGCGGAGGAGACTGAGCCGCAGGGAGGTGACCGGGCCCACTGCGGGTGCAGCCTCGGCCTGGCGGAGCCCGCGGCCACCACCGGCTTCCCTGTGCTGGCCAGCGCTCTGGGGAGCCAGGTGCCGCAGGGCCGCAGGGCAGTCAGGGTTCTTTCCCTTACAAAGAAACCAGAAATGAGCTCAAAGCGTAAAAGGGGGGGCTGGGGTCAGCGGTAGAGCGCGCGTCTGGCATGGGTGAGGCCCTGGGTTCGGTCCTCAGCACCACACACATGTATGTGTCCACCTACAACTAAAATCACACACACACACACACACACACACACACACACACACACACGAAATAAGCCAACCAGGAGGACATTACTGCAAACCCAGGTACGTCTCCGAAGGGTGCCGGGCTCCAAAAGGCTGAGCTCCTGCTGGGGGCCAGGACCAGCCGGTCTGCGGAAGGACTGGGCAGCGCAGGCCGACCACCTACCAGGATCGCTGACCTGCGGCGCCGGGGCCCGCGCAGTCCACCCGCTGCAACCGCAGCCGCATTCCCCCAGATCCGGGCGTTGACCGCACCTTGCCGCTCCGTGGGTGTGAGCAACGTGAAGCATTTGCTAGATATTAAAATTTCACACAAGACACTGCAGAGCTGATGAGGGCAGATGACTTTACATTTTCTACTTGGTAAAGTGATTTGAGTTTCTGAATTATAAATGAATGTTTTTAAAGACTTTAGAAACATTTTTATGAGGCTGTTCTCCATGGGGAAGAAAATGAGGCCATATGCTCTAATGCTGGTCACCAGAGTCCCTGACAGGGATGCTGCAGCAGGAAAATGAGGGGACATTAGGACGGTTTCTCTCGCCAGGAAAGTCGTCAACACGTCCATATAGATGGAAACCTCTCGTAGGTTACTTTGGTTTTCATTATCTCCAGGCGATAGTGATGCTTTTATTTTTCACTTGGTTGAGTTAAGGGGGAACAAGAATCTATGTGGTGATTCCTACTGATGAGGCCCTCGGTGTCCCTGCAGCAGGCAGGCAGGTCAGGAAGCTGCCCTGCGCCTGGCCCCCGACTGTCCTCACTGGTGCAGCAGGACAGCCGTGTGAAGGGTTGTGTCGATGGCCCTCAGTTCCGAGGGACACAGAGCAGGTGTGACTGTGATTAGGGCTGGCCCACGAGCCCGGTCTGTCCTGGAGTCCCACTCCTGCACAAAGACTCGCCCAGGGAAGAGCCGTCTGCATGGAGAGGGCCTCCAGTGTCTCTCCCTCCTTTGTTGTTCCTGTGGGACAGTTTGGGGGGACCTGCACTGTTAAAGCAGTGGCTCTTGCTTGATCACGCAGCTGTGGCCCCGCGGGTTCCGTTCCTGTGGGGCCTTTCAGCACCGCTCCCTTAGGAGGGGAAGGCAGGCCTGAGCCTAGAGCCTGAGAGGAGGCATGAAGGCCCTGCCCCACTCCCCGCTCTGAGGCTTTCAGGGCACTGAGGAGCTCCGGCCCCCAACTGTGTTGTCCTGCCTCAGGAAACAACCCGACCGTCCTCGCGCTCATGGTGCGTGCGTGACTCCATGTCCAGTAGGTTTCCCGTCAATCACCCACGCCTCATTCAGATGCCAGCAACTCACTCCATGGTGGACTGAGATGGAAGACTGTGCCTCAAACAAGGATTTTATGAAGTTTGACTTAATATTCGTATGGAATCTTTGCAAAAGAAAACCCAGGTACCAATAAAAATAAAAGATGGAAATATCGTGAATGACTGCCCATTTAGAGACGTGCATGCTATAAAACAAGGGAAAGAAAGTGAACATAGACATTCTTTTCAGGTCTTCGCGTGTGTGTGGATGGTGGGCCTCAGGGGACTAGAAGCCAGTGGAGCCTCAGAGCACAGCCAGGTGGACAAGGCAGCTCACGGGAACCTGCAGAACACAGGGAACGGCAGCCTGCTGCCACAGCTGGTGGGGCACCGCAGCTCTTCCTGGGTGTCACATGCTGCAGGGAAACGGCACTGACCTGGACACTGTGACACAGCAAGGCACGGCGAGCCGAGCAAGACAGGGTGGGAACGAGGCGAGCCACCTCAGTCTCCCATCTGGCTGCCCACCAGCCTCCCGCAGAGGGTGATAGGAGATGATATGGTGGTCACCTGACCCACTGTGCACCACTGGGCTGTTGTCTGGAGGAGTCCAGAGAGTGAGCTGTATTTGTGACCACAGTTTGGAGAAAACAAAAAGCGCTTTTGGGCTGCATTGAGGGCGATAGGATTGAGGTAACTGGGAAGGTCTGCAAAGCAGGGGTAGGCCCCGCACAGCGGCTCAGGCCGGTCCAGAGTGGCTCTGCGCCTTCCTACATTCTGTTTACACTGTTCACAAATGACACAGACGATCTGAGAGAGCCAGAGAGTTCAGCAAGGTTTATTTAAAGAAAAAAGAGAGAGAGAGAGAGAGAGAGAGAGAGAGAGAGAGAGAGAGAGAGAGATACCTCCTGTCCATCGTGGTCCCCAAACTTACTCCTTGAGGTTAGCAATTTTCAACTTTTAGACATTTGATTGCTTATTCATTTAGCACTCAACTCTATTTCTGAGTGACCTCTTCTGGTTTCTCAATGCCTTCCTATCTCCCTGGCAGCCAACCCACCCTCTCACCCACACACTCACCGCCACCTACAGGCATGGTCCCCCCAGGCCAGCCTACCAGGCACCACGGTCCACCTCTACAGAACTGCGGGAAGCCCCATTCTGATCACAGCGGGTGCAGGAAGCAGTTCCAACCCAAATACTGCCAAGTCCTACCTCCTTTCCCTGCCTTTACACCTGGTGCCTACAAAACGTTAAAATAGACAACTATGGATTATTTTTATAATACTAACAGCCAACTAGAATTAACTAGGAAGAAGGCTGGCACCTCTCTGTTTGACGGCAGAACTGCCGGTCATCGTGAGTGCTCACACTGGGTGCCCAGCCAGTCAGTGCTCAGAGAGGGGACCTGGTGGGAGCAAGAGGGAGTGGAGCTGTGCCAGCTCCTCTTCCAGCCAGGAGGGCGCACCTCCCCTCAGGGACCCCTGCTTGGGCCTGGGGGACCGCTCTGCTTTGCTGGGGAAGGAGCTGCTAGGACGGAGTACCTGCTGTCCCTGGCTGCCCAGCCCGCGCTTCCTTTCCCCTCACCAGAGCTCGCTCCTCACTGTGGCCGGGATCCACAGATCTCACTGTGCCTGCCATTCTCTGTGACATCTCAACACGTGAGAGTACACATAAAACAAAATGAAGGCACAGCTGCTCACGGCAGGACCTGCGTTTGCAAATGAGGGATCATCACCGCATCAGATGTTCTTTCCAAGGTCAGGAGGCACAAGATGCTTAATGAAATTTGCTATAGCCTGAGTCAGTAAGAAGAATGAGCAGAACTTGGCTTGTCAGCCTGTAGTACCATATCACGCCTTAAGGGATGGTACATATCTTTGTCCAGATAATCATACGTCTGGCTCTACAAATAACTTGTGTCTGCTCTTCTAGCGGAGCAAATTGCAAGATGGCTTTTGGGGCTGGGTATGGTTTGGATACGGATGTAACTGGCAGCGGTCTCATTCTTTGCTGGTTTTGATTATATACAATTTAGTTTAATAGCAGAGTAGCACAGATTTCAAATTTAACCTTGGTGTGGCTCTCACCACTACACAATAGAGAGAAGTCACGACCAGGGGTCCTGACGGACAAGGTCCTGGCAGGATGGATAGCTGGGCGACCGCAGTTTGTGCTACAGGCTGCAGAAGGTGGAGGAGGTGGCCGCCAAGGTCTGCAGCTAGTTCCAGGGAGGTGAGCATGCCCCTGAAGGCCACGGAGGCAGGGTGCGCATGCACAGCAGTTGTTTTGCCGGCAACAGAAGCGGGCGAACCGTCTACTCTCTTATAACCAGCTTAAGCTCCCAGTCCTTCATGTCCCCTGTTGGAGATTGTTGAAGAGCTCGAGGACAGACTGGCCACCACTGACCACCGTGTCTTAGGCACCCACCGATGTACGAGCGCTGTGGACACCCGCGGGTCTCTTTGTCTCTGTGTCCACACTGGAATGGAATGGGATTTTTTTTTGCAGTGCTAGGACCCAACCCAGGGCCTCCAACACTGAGCTCCACCCCAGCCCTTTTTATTTTTTATTCCGAGACCGAGACAGAGTCTGAGTCACCCAGGTGCCCCCCCGCACTGGGGCTGCAGGCGGGACTCCCTCACCTGCCGCCTGAGTGAGCCGCAGGGCCAGAGGCCATTGTGCCACCGCTTGCCCCAGCTGCCCAAAACAGTGCCTCGTGCTTACTTGTTCAGTAGGTCGATTGGTAACATTTTGGGGATATAAATTTCCAAGTTGGTATTCTAAAACATTATTTTTAATGACTTTGAAATCATGCTCTAATTCACTTAACCACTCTTCATTTGATGGCCACTAAGTACTTTCTTTTAATTATATGAAGATAACATTTTTATATCTTAATAGTGCTACTTCTTTTGCTCATCTAATTTTATTTAATAAAACAGAACTTATAGATGATAATAATTATTACAGAATAATTGCAGTAAAAATTCTTAAATCCTGAACTAAATAAAATGTATCTGAAGTTATATATTTAAATTCAATGTTGGCTTTTGGCTTTACATAGGTAATTTTATTCTGAAGAGATATATACCCATTTACCAAGAGGTTTTTTAACTAAAGACGTGACACAAAATTTAGTCAAAACTCTTTGTGACATGTGACATCGATTATCAAGTATTCCTGATATGCAGCAATTTTCAGCACATAGAGGATACTTATTTATGTGTAATGTGTCTATTTTGTGTACTGTTGGTTTAAGCAAGCTGGTGTTTTGATTGGAGTTTTTATGTTTATTTATAAAAAAAGATTTGTCTATCATTCTCTTTAACAACATAATCTTTGTGAGTTTCTGATTACAGAAGATTGGCTAGGTTCACTGAGAACGTTTATTTAAACCCTTCCTATGCCTGGAATAGTTTATTTACATGCATTTAAAAATGTTCCTTCAAGTTTTAAAGAAACCAGCAATAAACCTCTTGGGAACTGTGGATTTGAATAGCTGAGCACTGAAAGGATCCCGGCGAGGTGGTTGTCCTGAGCCAAGCACGACCCCAGGGCCCTCAGCTCACCGCCTGTGGAGCTGCGCGGCTGTCCCTTCCTGACCTGAGCCTCTGCTCTGCTGACCAGAGGCCAGTCTCCACCACACCATGGCACACAGGGCATCCCCACCCTGGGTACTCTGTCACTGCACCCACCACCACAGGGACCCCGACAGTGCCGCCCAGGGGGACAAGAGCAGAAGGAAAGTGCCATCTCCTGGGCTGCCTGCCATAGTGAGTCCTCTCCTGTGAGCCGAGATTGAGGGGCGTAAA